>NW_028270165.1:89551035-89887752 GCF_037043375.1 Chiloscyllium plagiosum | reverse complement strand
ATTCTTGAGAAGGTAATTTATAGATTCGGGTGTAGGTTAGGGAGGATTGGCCGTGCTAAGTTACATGTAGTGACCAGGGATGTACAGGTTAGGGTGGAAATATGGAGTAAGGGATTGAATATGGCTGAGATACTGTTCAGAGGGCCAGAAAGGAAGAGATGGGCTGAATGGCCTGCTTCCACATTGTTGGGATTGTATACCCTCCCCATAAAGGAGCATTTGATCGACATCTATCCTGTCAAGCCCCTTTCAGAATTCTACTGGTTTCAGTAAAGGTATGCAGCACAGAAACAAACACTTCGGTCCAATTCGTCCATGCCGAGCAGGATTCCAAACTAAACCAGTCCCACTTGCCTGCATTTGGCCCATAATCCCTCTAACCTTTCTATTCATCTACCCATCAAAATGCTGTTTAAACGTTGTAAATGTACCGGCAACTACCACATCCTCAGTAAGTTCATTCCACATACAATGCCACCCTCTTTCAAAATGTTGCCCCTCCGGTTCCTTATAAATCTCTCTCCTCACCTCAAGTAATATGCTATTCAGCTTACCTCCACTCCTCATGACTTTATCCATCTCAATGATGTCACCGCCCCCCCCCCCACCACACACATCCTCTGCTCCAGTGAATAAATTCCCAGCCTCTCCTTATAACTCAAACACTCCAGTCCTGGCAAATCTTTACCAAACCCTGTGATAAGAATACTTCCGATTCCAGGGCCATCAGAACTGTACTCGGTACTCTGAAAGTAGCCTCACCAACATCCTGTACAACCCTCAACATGATGTCACAACCCCTGTACTCCATGGTGTGAACAATGAATTCTATGCTGCTAAATACCTTCTTAACTGCCCTGTCTGCCAGTGATGCAACTTCCAAAGAACTATGTACCTGAACATCCCCCCCAATGTCCGCCTGTTCCATAACATGACCCAGGGCCCTACCATTATCTGTACAAGTCCTGCCCTTTCTTGTTTTAACAAAATGCAACCCCTTGCTTGTATTAATACCTCTCTCACACATGCTCCCCCTCAGACACACACAAACATATACCCCCCAATATTCTCACAGACTTATACTCCATCACACTCACACTTTATCAAGCATGTACACACTCTCATGCACAAACTCACATGCACCCACACACAATTCTATGGGGTAAATTTGTATTGGTAGAATTATATTTCCAGATGTATTCAATTTTGCTCAAAAAGCACAATTTCCAGGCAGTCAATCCATGTAAAATTTTATGAATTTGGAAATAGAACCAGTCTGACTCAAGATTGGAATACTGACAGACTCAATATCAGGAAGAAAGTGAGGACTGCAGATGCTGGAGATCAGAACTGAAAGTATGTTGCTGGAAAAGCGCAGCAGGTCAGGCAGCATCCAAGGAGCAGGAGAATCGACGTTTCGGGCATGAGCCCTTCTTCAGCCCTTTCCTGAAGAAGGGCTCATGCCCGAAACATCGATTCTCCTGCTCCTTGGATGCTGCCTGACATACTATACTTTGCCAGCAACACATTTTCAGACTCAATTCTCACACCTTTAAATGCAATGTCTGAGCTGAGATGTCATCTTTTTTATAAAGCCTTAAGTCATCTCAAGAATGTGACTTAAAAGATGTTCTGGCAGTTACACATTAATGAACCAATACGTGCACCCATTCTCAGAGATGAAAGACTTGACAGCAATCTAGGTTTGTTCAATATATTCCATCAGTTGCATGTCACTGATCTTTTGATATGCGTTCTGTGTCTAACGTTCATCGGGTAGCTGTGGAGCAGCACTCAAAGCTAGTGCTTCCAAATAAACCTGTTGGACAGTAACCTGGTATTGTGTGATTTTTTTAAACTTTATCAACCCAGTCTAATACCGACACCTCCACATCGTTTCTAGTGAACACAGCCCACACCTCCTGGTGCTGCCAGTAAACTTTACAATGCTGATGAAACAACGCAGTACCTGAAAGATTTACAATTTCTCACGATACCAGCTACTCATTCACTGCTCCATCTGATACACGACATTGGAAACTCAGTGCAGGAGGCTGAAAGAGAGGAGCAGCTTTAAACAAAAAACCTCTTGGAGCTCAAAGCTTTCAATGAGAGTCTGAGCCCGGCAGTAAGTTCAGGTAACCTTTATTGTGACTCTACTTTGTTACAGCTTCAGATTCCCCCCCAGCAAAAAGGCACAAAGTAGCAGCTTTTTAAACAGCTCAAGATCAAAGCCCACACACACCCCACTGTCTTTACTATTGGGCAGCACCAGGTTGTAATTGGATCCTTGTTACAGCCGTAATCCGGAGGAAGTATTGCCTCACTCAGCAATTTCAACCCATACCCTGTATCCTGGTAAGTTTCTCCCCGCTCATTTGCCAGTGTGGGGAGGGCAGTGTAGTGTCAACCAGACTGCTGTGGGTCTGGGGTCACGTGTAGGCCAGACTGGGTAAAGGGTGCAGCTGGAACGACTGAGTGAATCCTTTCCCACAACTGCGGTTCCCTTCCCTAACAAGGGAGAGAATGAATCAGATGGGGGCTTTCTCCCCCACACCACCCCCTCCCTGAAACAATCTCATCGTTAGATTCTGAATCCACATTTCTGACCGAATACCAATTCTGCCATCTGTCGTGGTGGGATTCGAACCGGGGAGTCCCCGGAACCGGGTTGATAGTCCAATCGATAATGGCACTCGGCCGTCACTCCTTCAATCCCCCTGTGATGGCACGTGAACTCGCTGGTGCTTCCGCAGGTGGGAGGAGCGGGTGAAGCCCTTCCCGCACTGAGAGCAGGTGAATGGCCTCTCCCCTTGTGGACATGCTGGTGGGTCAGCAGGGTGGAGGATGTGCTGAAGGCCTTCCCACAGTCGGGGCAGCTGAAGGGCCTCTCCCCGGAGTGGATCCGCTGGTGCCTCAACAGGGTGGAGACCTGGGTAAAGGCCTTCCCGCACTCGGGGCAGCTGAAGGGCCTCTCCCCCGTGTGGACCTGCTGGTGCCTCAGCAGGTCGGACGAATAGTTGAAGCCCTTCCCGCACTCAGAGCATCTGAACGGCCTTTCACCCGTGTGGTCCCACTGGTGGGAGGAATGTCTGAAGGCTTTCCCACAGGCAGGGCAGGGGAATGGCCTCTCCCCGGTGTGACTGCGCCGATGAGTCTCCAGGGCTGACGGGGAAAAAGAAGTCCTTCCCACAGTCGCCACACTTCCATCATTTGTCCACGGGGCGGGATTCCTCGGGTTTCTCCATGGCCGAAGCTTCAGCCACACACAAACGAATTTCCAGCCCCTCCCTGTCGTGAATTCCTCTTTCCAGGTCGTATAGCTGCTACACGCTCCACAATTAGTGCGCTGCAACAGTGGGGTCTCTCGTCCAGTCGCACTGATGTTGAAAACATACTCACTCAGTCAGGAACCAAAAAGCTTTGATCCCTCTCACAGAAATCACAGTCGAAAATCGTTGTGGTCCTGGTGGACTGAGTGACTGTCAGACATTGACGGCAAAGTGAGGATCGCAAGTGCTGAAGAGTCAGTCGAAAAATGCGGCACTGGAAAAGCACAGGGATGTCAGACAGCATCCGAGGAGCAGGAGGGTCAATGTTTTGGGCGTTAGCCCTTCATCTGTTGATTGAGAAACTTCCGCCATCAGATCTTCAAATACGCTGTAAAAAGAGATTACAAAAGTCATCACTGTCAGTGCAGGGTAGAAATTCTGAACAAGCAATTCTACTTTCTGTGGAATATTCTTTTCTTTTACTATTCCACAAAATTGAAAGCACCATCCCACTCTCTCTCCCCCTCTGTTCTCACTCCGCTCTAACTAATTCCCCTGAAGGTGCTGATTCAGGATCTTACAGGGGCAGAAAAAGCAAAAACGTCAAGACTGACATCTCTCTGAATTTTGGATACCTCCACCTGAAAGTTAATATCTTTCACAACACTGGGATCCTGCTGAGAGTGAGCAGGTCTGATTTTGGGAAGCAAATAAAATGTGTGTCAATTCAGGGTGAACCTGCCACGCAGCTTCTTTAGGAACAACCAGACACAAAATGGTTAACGTCCCTGGGAAGGGGAAGCAAAATGACACCAGACAGAAATTGAATATACTGACATGGCAAACATTAGTGGAAAGCCAGAGTCAGAGGTATACAGTACAGAAACAGACCCTTCGGTCCAACTTGTCTGTACCGACCAGATATCGTAAATCAATCTGGAACAGTTTGCTCACACGTGGCCCATAGCTGGGGTCATCCCCATCCCTCTGTCCTGAGACCTTGATGCCTCCAAGCTGACCTTCAAAGGTTCGGTTTTTCCCTCCACTCTTTCCCGGTTGTCTTTTGTAAGTTTTGAAAACTTCCCCAATCCTCTGAGTATAGGATTTGGGAAGTGATGTTGTCGCAGTACAGGACATTGGTTAGGCCACATTTGGAACATGGCGCACAATTCTGGTTTCCTTCCTATCAGTAAGATGTTGTGAAACTTGAAAGGGCTCAGAAACATTTACAAGGATATTGCCAGGGTTGGAGGATTTGAGCTAAAGGGAGGCTAGGGCTGTATTCCCAGGAGCGTTGGAGGCTAAGGGGTGACCTTATAGAGGTTTATAAAATCGTGAAGGGCATGGATAGGATAAATAGGCAAAATCTTTTCCCTGCGGTGGGGGGAGAGGGAGGTCTAGAACAAGAGGGCATAGGTTTAAGGTGAGGGGGGAAAGAAACAAAAGAGATCTGAGGGGCAACCTTTTCACACAGAGGGTAGTAAATGTATAGAATGAGCTGCAGGAGGAAGTGGTGGAGGCTGGTCCAATTGCAACATTTAAAAGCCATCTGAATGGGTATATGAATGGGAAGAGTTTGGAGGGATATGGGCGAGGTGCTGGCAGATGGGACTAGATTGGGATGGGATAACTGGTCAGCATGGACGAAGGGTCTGTTTCCATGCTGTATATCTCTATGACTAGTTGGACGTAAGGGTCTGTTTCTGTGCTGTATGACTCTAACTGTTCTGTACTGGTCTTCAAACCATGTTCTTGCCTTCCCCCACAAACATCCACTTCTTTGTTGTTCAAAAATCAGATGAACTCAGCCTTGAATATATTCAATGATCCCCTAACTGCAGGAAGACATCCCCACTTCTGAACTCAATTCCTCTTGCTAATATACCACTTGCCTTGCTGATTGCTTGCTACACATGTCTGACAACTGGCAGCGACTGATGTAGAAGGACGCTGAGGCTCCATTGTCCATCCACACATCATTCCTGATGAAGGGCTCGTGCCCAAAAAGCCAACTGTCCTGCTCCTCAGATGCTGCCTCACCTCCCGTGCTCTTCCAGTCCCACACTTTTTGACTCTGATCTCCAGCATCTGCAGTTCTCACTTTCTCCACATCCAATTACATCTCCATTTAAACAATGCACTTCCTTTCTACTTTTTCCCCACAGCAAAGGCTATAACTTCATATTGTGGTACTGCATTTGCCATGTGTTTGCCAGTTGTGGTCTTCTCTATATCGGGAAGAGCGAGCACAAACTTGGGGAATGGTTCACTGAGCATCATATCTGGGCCCACAGAGCCGACCAGAGTTCCCAGTCACCACCCATTTCAATTCCCCTTCCCACCCCCTTTCTGACATTACCATCTTTGGCCTCCTCTACTGCCACATTGAATCAAACCGCAAATTGGAGGGACAACACCTCACCTTAATAGGGAAGGAAGTAAGCAATAAATAATAGATCCCTACAGAGTGCTCAGGAACAAAGGGACCTTACTGTCCAAGTTCAGAGATCCCCGAGGGTATCAGTACAGGTAAAACGGGGAATGAGGAAGGCATAGATTTGTACTTTTTCACACAGAGGGTGGTGCGTGCGTGCAATGAGCTGCGAGAGGAAGTGGAGGAGGCTGGCACAAATACAACTTTTAAAAGGCACCTGGATGGTACCACCATTCATTGTGATAATGGCTGATCATCCTCAGTCAGTATTCTGTTCCTGCCTTATCCCCATAACCTGGTACGACCTGGTTGGTGAATGGGAGGAAGGAATCTAGTTGGCAGGGAAGATTGGAAGGGGCTGGGAAGTGACTTGGGGGATGGGATGGGAGATTATTTGAATTTGGAGAACTCAGTGTTGAGTCCTCTGGGCTGTTGACTGCTCAGACAGAAGATGAGGTTTTGTTCCTCCAATTTGTGGTTTGGTTTGTTGTGGAAGGGGAGTGGGAAGGGGCATTAAAATGGGTGGAGACTGGGAAGTCCGCTCAGCCTCTGCGGACCTGGCTGTGATGCTCAGCAAACCGTTCCCCAAGTTTACACTCGCTTTCCCCGATGTAGAGAAGACCACAATTGGCAAAGCACAGCAGGTCAAGCAGCATCCGAGCAGTAGGACAGTCGAAGTTTTGAGCACGAGCCCTTCATCAGGAATGATGCGTGGGTGTTCAGAGGGGCATCAGTGTCCTTCTGTGCCAGTTGTCAGACAGGTGCAGAAGGCAATGAGCAAGGCAAGTGGTGTATTAGCAAGAGGAATTAAGTTCCGAAGTGGGGATGTCTTCCTGCAGTTAGGGGGTCGTTGAATATATTCAAGGCTGAGTTCATCTGATTTTTATGTGAATGTTTATGGGGAAGGCAAGAAAATGGTTTTAAGACTAGTATAGGACCAAGTTACAGAGCCATGCAGCACAGAAACAGCTCCTTCAGTCCAACTAGTCCATGCTGTTCTCAAACTAAACCAGTCCCACCTGCCAGTGTTTTGGCCCATATCCCTCCAAACCTTTCCTATTCATGAACTTATCCAAATGTCTTTTAAATGTCGTTACTGTACCTGCATCCACCACTTCCTCTAGACATTTAGTCCACATGTGAACCACTCTGTATAAAAAAAATTGTGCCCTTCAAGTCGTTTTAAAATCTCTTTCTCCTGTCACCATCTAAATTTGCTCCCTAATCTTGAAACCCCAACCCTAGGGGAAGGACACCCATCGTTCACCTCATCTCTCCCCTCATGATTTTGTAAACGTTGATAAGGTCACATCTCCACCTCCTATATGCCAGTGAAAAAGTCCCAGCCCATCTACCTAGATGCAGGTAGATCCATATCCAGTCATGATTGGTTCAATGCTGGTCCCAATTCTCTCTCACGGTATCCAGGACAGCAAGAGACCACAAGACATAGGAGCAGAAATTAGGCCACCAGGACTGCTCATTCCATTCTATCGTGGCTGATAAGTTTCTCAGTTATATTCTTCCGCTATAAGCAAAGTGAAAATGGAGGGAGTGAGTGTGGGATGGAGAGTTTCAGCTTCCAGGGAATAAGAGAGGAAAGAGTTCACTATAAATTAGAATTTATGGGATCGGCTGATGAGCCAAGGAGTGTCAGTTGGAGTTTAATTTAGAGAAATCAGAGATTTGTATTTTGGTCAAGCAATCCAGGCAGGACTGACACAGTTAAGGGAAGTGTTGCAGAATAAAGAGACCTTGGAATGCTGGAGTCTCAGGTGGATAGAGTAGTGAAGGCGGGGTTTGGTTTGCTTTCCTTCATTGCTCATAGCATTGAGTATACGAGTTGTGCGATCATGTTATACACACTTCCCACTCGAACGTGTTATCTAACTGCTTAACTGTTTTTAGTGAATATAATCCACAGCTCCCGCTGCTGCCAGAACGTGGTTTGTTTGGAAGCCCTAGCTTTCGGAGTGATTAGATTTATTTTAGATTTTATTACTTAGTGTGGAAACAGGCCCTTCAGCCCAAACCGACCCTTCGAAGAGCAACCCACCCAGACCCATTCCCCAACATTTACCCCCTCACCGAACACTACAGGCAAATTAGCGTAGCCACTTCACCTAACCTGCACATCTTTGGACTGTGGGAGGAAACCCACGCAGACACGGGGAGAAAGTGCAAACTCCACACTGACAGGTGCCCGAGGTGGGAATTGAACCCGGATCTCTGGTGCTCTGAAGTGCTGCTGCTGCTGCTTCAGGTGGTTGTGGAGAATAAGATCATGATTAGAATATTTATAGCCAACGGAGTCCAGTTCATGGAGCTGTGATACATGAAACAATTTAGATTAAATCTTCCATCTTTTAGAATGGAGTTCTGTTCTTTGGTATGTTAATCCCAGAACCTGTTTTCAGTAACTTTCTCAAGAACGTAATTTAAATGCAGAGCTTTTCTATCAAAAATGTCAGGCTGACTCGACATTGGGACCCAGACAGAATTCACACCAATTGGTGGGTAGGCTGGGACTTTTTTCACTGGAGCACAGGAGGTTGAAAGGTGAAGGTATCGGGTGCCTCATTAGCAAGTTTGCAGATGGGAATTCAGATTGATGGAATATCAGATAGTGAAGGGGACTGTCAGACGATACAGCAGAATATAGATCGGAGAGTTGGGAAGAGAAATGGCAGATGGAGTTCAATCCAGACAAATGTGAGGTGATGCATTTTGGAAGATGCAATTCAAGAGCGAGCTATACAGTAAATGGAAAGGTCCTGGGGGAAATTGATGTACAGAGAGATCTGGGTGTTCGGGTCTATAGTTCTCTGAAGGTGGCAATGATTGTCAGTAGAGTGGTCAGGGCAGCATACAACACGCGTTCCATCATCAGACGGATTGAGTGAAAGAGCTGGCAGTTCATGTTAAAGTTATATAAGATTTTGGTTTGGCACTTTTGGAATACTGCGTACAATTCCGGTCGCCAGATTTCCAAAAGGATGTGGGTACGTTTGGAGAGAGTGCAGAGGTGTTCACCAGGATGTTGCCTGTTATGGAGAGCGCTAGCTATGAGGAGAGGTTGAGTAGATTAGGATTATTTTCATTGGAAATAAGGCGGTGGAGGGTGGGGGTCCTGATTGAGGCCGAAAAACCATGAGGGGTGTAAACAGGGGTGGATAGGAAGAATTATTTTACCAGAGGGGAAGATTTAATTACTCAGGGTCACGAGTTCAAAGTAAGAGGAGTAAGGTTTGAGGGAGATGTACATGGAAAGTTCTTTACACTGAGGGTGGTGGGTGTCTTGAATGCATCGCCAGCGGAGGTAGTAGGGTTGGGATCGATAGCATCATTTAAGATGTATCTAGACAGAGACATGAATGGGCAAGGAGCAGGGGGATACAGATCCTTAGAAAATAGGTGGCAGGTTTAGATAGAGTATCTCGATCAGCATAGCCTTGGAGGGCTGAAGGGCCTGTTCCTGTGCTGTAAGGTTCTTTGTTCTCTTTATAGAGGTTTACAAAACCATGAGGGGCATAGATAAGGTGAACGGCATGTGTCGTTTCAAGATTAGGGAGCAAATTAAGGTGAGAGGAGAAAGATTTAAAAAACACATGAGGAGCACCTTTTTTTTAAACAGAGGTTTGTGTGGAATGAATGTCCAGAGGAAATGGTGGATGCAGGTTGAGTAACAACGTTTAAAAGACATTTGGATAAGTACATGAATAGGAAAGGTTCAGGGGGATATGGGGCAAACACAGGCAGTTCAGTTTGTGAATATAGTCAGCATGGACTAGTTGGGCTAAAGGGTCTGTTCTGTGCTGTCTAACTCTGTTACTGTTCTGTACTGGTTTTAAAATCATTTTACTTGCCTTCCCCCATAAACATCCACTTCATTGATGTTCTAAAATCAGATGAACTCAGCCTTGAATATATTCAATGTGCCTGTCCTCGGATGCTGCCTGAATTGCTGTGCTCTTCCAGCACCACATATCCAGAATATATTCAATGACCCCCTAACTGCAGGAAGACATCCCGACTTCTGAACTCAATTCCTCTTGCTAATATACCTCTTGCCTTGCTGATTGCTTGCTGCATCCGTCTGACAACTGGCAGTGACTGGTGTGGAAGGACGCTGAGACCACTTTTTACATCCACACATCATTCCTGAGGAAGGGCTCATGCCTGAAACGTCGATTCTCCTGCTCCTCGGATGCTGTCTGACCTCCTGTGCTTTGCCAGCAGTGCACTTTTCGACTCTGACTCTCCAGCATCTGCTGTCCTCACTTTGACGTCAATCCATCAGGAACATAATGATTTTTGACTATGATTCTGTGAGAAGGAGCAAAGCAGTTTGGTTCCTGTTTGAGCACGTTTTCAGCAGCAGTGGGACTGGATGAGATACTACAAACTGACTACAAACCACTACTACAACTACTACAAACTACTACAAACCGACCGACTCCCACAGCTACCTGGACTACACCTCCTCCCATCCTGCCCCCTGTAAAAATGCCATCCCATTCTCCCAATTCCTTCGACTCCGCCACATCTGCTCCCAGGAGGACCAGTTCCAAAACCGTACAACCCAGATGGCCTCCTTCTTCAAGGACCGCAATTTCCCCCCCCCCCCGACGTGGTCGACGATGCCCTCCACCGCATCTCTTCCACTTCCCGCTCCTCCGCCCTTGAGCCCCGCCCCTCCAACCGCCACCAGGACAGAACCCCACTGGTCCTCACCTACCACCCCACCAATCTCCATGTACAGCGCATCATCCGCCGTCATTTCCGCTACCTCCAAACGGACCCCACCACCAAGGATATATTTCCCTCCCCTCCCCTATCAGCATTCCGTAAAGACCACTCCCTCCGTGACTCCCTCGTCAGATCCACACCCCTCACCAACCCAACCTCCACTCCCGGCACCTTCCCCTGCAACCGCAGGAGTTGCAAGACTTGCGCCCACACCTCCCCCCTCACCTCCCTCCAAGGCCCCAAAGGAAACTTCCACATCCGCCACAGATTCACCTGCACCTCCACACACATCATCTATTGCATCCTCTGCACCTGATGTGGTCTTCTCTATATTGGGGAGACAGGCCGCCTACTTGTGGAGCGTTTCAGAGAACACCTCTGGGACACCCGGACCAACCAACCCAACCACCCTGTGGCTCAACACTTCAACTCCCCCTCCCACTCCACCAAGAATATGCAGGTCTTTGGACTCCTCCATCGCCAGACCACAGCGAAACGACGGTTGGAGGAAGAGCGCCTCATCTTCCGCCTAGGAACCCTCCAACCACAAGAGATGAACTCGGATTTCACCAGTTTCCTCATTTCCCCTCCCCCCACCTTGTCTCAGTCAAATCCATCGAACTCAGCACCGCCTTCCTAACCTGCAATCTTCTTCCCGACCTCTCCGCCCCCACTCCAGTCTGACCTTTCACCCTCACCTTGACCTCTATCCACCTATCACATTTCCGACTCCCCTCCCCCAAGTCCCTCCTCCCTACCTTTTATCTTAGCCTGCTGGACAAACTTTCCTCATTCCTGAAGAAGGGCTTATGCCCGAAATGTCGATTCTCCTGTTCCCTGGATGCTGCCTGACCTGCTGCGCTTTTCCAGCAACACATTTCCAGCTCCGACTGGATGAGATACTCTACTGTTGCAGGCCCTGAGTGTGGAGCTTGGGAAGAGGAACTCACGGTGGGGAGGGGCTCCATACGCATTTGTGTGTGGCTGAAGCTTTGGCCATGGAGAAACCTGAGGAATCCCACCCCGTGGAGAAACCGTGGAAGTGTGGCAACTGCGGGAATGGCTTTCGTGCCCCGCCTGTCCCGGAGATTCATCGGTGCAGTCGCACCAGGGAGAGGCCATTCCCCTGCCCTGTCTGTGGGAAGGTCTTCAGCAAGTCCTCCAATCTCCAGACCCACCAGCGGGTCCACAAGGGGGAGAGGCCATTCCCCTGCCCCGAGTGCGGGAAGGCCTTTACCCAGGCCTCCACCCTGCTGTAGCACTGGCAGGTCCACACAGGGGAGAGGCAATTCAGCTGCCCCGAATGTGGGAAGGTCTTTACCCACACCTCTGCCTTCCACCCTGCTGTAGCACTGGCAGGTCCACACAGGGGAGAGGCCCTTTAGCTGCCCTGACTGCGGGAAGGCCTTCACTAATTCATCCACGCTGCTGAGGCACCAAAGAAGGGGGAGAGGCCCTTCACCTTCCCACACCTCTTGGGAAGGCCTTTATGCAGGTATATACCCTGCTGACCTACCGGCCGGTCCAAACGGGGGAGAGTGTCTCCATCTGTCCCAAGTGCGGGAAGGCGTTCAGCAAGTCCTCCAACCTCCAGACCCACCAGCGGGTCCACAACGGGGAGAGGCCCTTCAGCTGCCTCGCGTGCAGAAAGGCCTTTACCCAGGCCTCCAACCTGCGGAGCCACCAGCGAGTTCACGTGCTGTTGCAGGGTGATTGAAGGAATGATGGCCGAGTGCCATTATCGACTGAACTATCGACCCAGTTCCAGGGATCCCGGGTTCAATTCCCACTGCGACAGATGGTGGAATTGGAATTTGGTCAGAAATCTGGAGTTCAGAATCTAACGGTGAAACCAATGTTGGTGGGGTTGGGGTGGAAGAAATCCCCCATCTCATTCACTCAGTTCCTTTTTAGGGAAGGAAACTGTCATTGTGGGAGAGGATTCACTCAGTCGTCCCAGCTGCATCCTTGACTTGGTCTGGCCTACATGTGACTCCAGACCCACAGCAATCTGGTTGACTCTACACTGCCCATCCAACTTACTTGGATACAGGATCCGGGTTGAAATTGCTGAGTGAGGCAATACTTTCTCCGGGTTAAGGCTGTACCAAGGATCCAATTACAAAGGGTCAACTGGGTAGTGACCAATAATGAAGCAAGTGAGGGGTTGGAGGGGGTGTGTGCTTTTTGGCCTTGAGGTGTTTTTAAAAAATTTCTACTTTTTCTACACCTTTCTGCTGAGAGATTCTGAAGCTGTAACAAAGTTGGGACGCCATAAAGATTGCCTGAGCTTCACGCCGATCTCAGACTCTCGTTGAGAGCTTTGAACTGCAACTGTTTTTTGTTTTTAAACTGCTCATTTCTTACAGGTGAAAGTGAGAACTGCTGATGCTGGAGATCAGAGTCAAGATTAGAGTGGTGCTGGCAAAGCACAGCAGGTCAGGCAGCATCCAAGGAGCAGGAAAATCGACATTTTTCGGGCAACTTTGATTTTCCTGTTTCTCTGATGCTGCCTGACCTGCTGTGCCCATTTCTTACAGCCTCCTGTTCTATGTTTCCAATGTTGTGTATCGGTTGCAGCAGTGAATGAGTAGCCAGTATTGTTAGAAATTGTAAATTTTTCAAGAGTGCAGGTACTACATCATGTCATCGGCATTGTACAGTTTCCTGGCAGCACTGGGAAGTGTGGGCTGTGTCCACTGGAAACGATGTGGAGGTGCTGGTGTTGGACTGGGGTGGATAAAGTTAAAAATCACACAACACCAGCTAATAGTCCAACAGGTTTATTTGTAAGCATGAGCTTTCAGAGCGCTTAATCAGGTAGCTGTGGAGCAGGGTCATAAGACACAGAATTTATAGCAAAAGATCACAGTGTCATGCAACAGATAGGACATATTAAACAAATCTAGATTGCAGATTAATCTTTCATCTTTTAGTATGGGTTGCACGTTTCAGTTCATTAATATGTAATCCCCCGAACTACTTTTAATTCACCTTCTTGAGATGATTCAAGGTTTTATAAAAATAGATGACATCGCAGCTCAGATACTGCACAAAAGTGTCTGTATTCCAATCTTGAATCAGACTGGTTCTACTAACCAAAGCAGGAATTTATAAATATTACACGGATTGACTGTTTGCAGTTTGTATGATTTTTGAGCAAAATTGAATATATCTGCAAATATAATTCTGCAAATGGAAGTTCACTCCATTGACTTATGTGTGACTGTATCTGCAGGAGTGTATGTGCGTGCGTATGCGAGTTTGCGCATACATGCAAATGAAATGTGTGTGAGATGGAATATAAGCCTGTGAGTTGGTGAGTGTGTTAGGGTGTGTGTGTGTGTCTGAGAGAGCGAGAGATAAAGGCAAGGGGTTGCATTTTGCTAAAACAAGGAAGGGCAGGACTTGGACCATGAATGGTAGGGCCCTGCATCGTGGGGGGCGGGGCAGTGGCGTGGAGGGGTTCCGGTACATAAAGTTAAAAATCTCTCAACACCAGGTCATCGTCCAACTGGTTTATTTGGAAGCACAAGCTTTCGGAGTGCTGCTCCTTCATGGGGTGTTTGTGGAACAGGATCATAAGGTACAACCATCTGATGAACGAGCAGCGCTCCAAAAGCTAATGCTTGCAAATGAGCCTGTTGGAGTATCACCTGGTGTGGTGTGAATTTTAACTTCGTACACCCCAGTCCAACACCGGCATCTCCAAATCGGGAACATAGTTCTTTGGAAGTTGCATCATTGGTAGACAGGGTTGTGAAGGAGGCGTTTAGCACACTTTCCTTCATTGTTCACCCCGTTCAGTGTAGGAGTTGGGACATCACGTTGTGGTTGTACAGGATATTGGGGAGACCACGTGGAGAGGACTGAGTACAGTTCTGGTCGCCCTATTGACGACCACAAGTTGTTGGGTGACCTTATTTCGATGTATAAAGTCATGGGGCATGTAGGAAAGGTAAATATCACAGGGGGAAGAAAGGGTGGCTCTCCCCTTTTTAACTTCTCTTGGCATTCAGACACTTAAATTCTGTCAGTAACAGCAGCATCGCCAGAGAGCAGACTGCGCGTGCTCGCCGGTACAAGGATGAAACTGCGCATGCTCGTCGCTTCACGCAAAGCGCGCGTCGCGACTTTCTTCTGGTGGGCCAATCGGAAGCCTTGGAGGACTGGAAGGTGACTGGTCCTCCTGCCAATCAGAGCCTTCCTATTGTCTGAATGCACAAGTTGCAACACGAGCTTCGGAAGCTGCTGCTGCTCTGTCTGTGAATGAAGAGTGAGTTTGTTCCAGACTGTAACCTCCCTACTCTGTCAACCATCTGTGAGTACGGCCCTCTCTTCCCAACTCCTTTTCCTTTTTTTTTTCATTCTTGGATTCAATCTTTGACTTCCCTTTCCTTTCGGTTGCTGCAAATGAATGCACGGCGTGGACCGATTCTGGAAAAGGTTTTCATGAACAGAGAGTGGTTCATGTATGGAATGAATGTCCAGAGGTAGTGGTGGATGCACATACAGATGCAACGTTTAACAGACATTTGGATAAGTACCTGAATAGGCACGGTGCGGAGGGATATGGGCTAAACACTGGCAAGTGGCACTAGTTCAGTTTGAGAACATAGTCAGCTTGGAATAGTTGGGCTGAAGGGTCCGTTTCTGTGCTGTCTAACGTAACTGTTCTGTTGTGGTCTTAAAACCATTTTCTTGCCTTCCATTTTAAACGTGGTTACTGTACCTGCATCCAACACACAAAGCGGTCAAAAAAACCACCTCAACCACACAACATAAATATCCACACTTTGTTGTTTAAAAATCAGGCGAACTCAGCCCAGGCATCAATGTGGACTTCAACAGTTTCCTCATTTCCCCTTCCCCCACCTCACCCTAGTTCCAAACTTCCAACTCAGCACTGTCCCCATGACTTGTCCTACCTGCCTATCTCCTTTTCCACCTATCCACTCCACCCTCTCCTCCCTGACCTATCACCTTCATCCTCTCCCCCACTCACCTATTGTACTCTATGCAACTTTCTCCCCACCCCCACTCTCCTCTAGCTTATCTCTCCACGCTTCAGGCTCACTGTCTTTATTCCTGATGAAGGGCTTTTGCCCGAAACGTCGATTTCCCTGCTCCTTGGATGCTGCCTGAACTGCTGTGCTCTTCCAGCACCACTATTCCCAGAATGTGGTTTCCAGCATCTGCAATCATTGTTTTTACCCCTATCCTATCCAGTCATTTCTGCTGGTGGATGAGACCAGGCCTCAAGTTGAGGGGAGTAGATTTTAGATTATATTAGATTACTTAGTGTGGGAACAGGCCCTTCACCACAATAAGACCTCCCCACCCCTCTGAAGAGCAACCCACCCAGATCTACTTCCCTACATTTACCCCTTAACCTGACACTACAGGCAATTTAGCATGGCCAATTCACCTAACCCACACATCTTTGGACTGTGGGAGGAAACCAGAGCACCCGGAGGAAACCCACACAGACAGTTGCCCGAGGCAGGAATTGAACCCGGGTCTCTGGCACTGTGAGGCAGCAGTGCTACTCACTGTGCCACCGTGCCATTTAGGACAGATGAGGAACTGCTTTTCCTGGAGAGTAGTCAATCTATGGAATTCTCTGCCCAAGGAAGCAGTGGAGAGGCATCTTCATTAAGTATATTCAAGACACAATTGGATGGGTTTTCATGGTCAGGGAATTAAGGGTAGTTGCGATAATGCAGGGAGGAAGATCTGAGCCAATGGATATATCGGCCACGATCAGCTCGGATTTCAGTTTCCCACAGAGTAAGATATTGGTCTGTTCTCTGCTCTGCTAGATTTCTGCTGAAGCCTTGACCCGCATCCCCACACCTTCTGGAACAATAAAACATTCAGTTATTCAAGACTCAAGCCACAATCTCCCAGCCTGTCAACCATCCAGACAGAGTGTAGTCCTAGCTGGGAATCAAACAAGAGAAATAGAATAAAATTAGAAATAAATAATTGCTCGTGCTTAATGTTTGTTCATGAGGAAGTAAACCAGAAATAGGGCTCTCCCAGGATTCTTATAGTGCCCCTCTTGAGGCACTCTCTCTCCCTAACATCTAACTATTCATACCCAGCTATGATTTACAACAATATTTACATCAACAGAAATAAAGCATCTGTTATCAAGTAGACATAGGCATATACAGCACAAAATAGACTTTTCTCTGTCTCATTCACACACATACATCCATGGGGGTAAATTTGTATTTGCAGAATTATATTTGCAGAGACATTGTGCATTTTTTGAGAAAAATAAAATCTGCAGGCTGTTCAATCCATGTAATATTTTGTAAATTCCACTTTGGAAATAGAACCAGTCTGACTCAAGATTGTGATGCAGACAGACTCTGACTTCACACTTTTAATGCATTGTCAGAGCTGAGATGTCACATTTTGTTCCAAAACCTTGTTATCTCAAGAAGATGTCTTTCAGGAAATTCCGCGATTTTCAAATGAATGATATGAGCAGCTCATACTAAAAAATGAAAGACTTAACAATCCAGGGTTTTTCAGTATATCATTTCAGTACACTGTAATGTTTTTCCATCCATTCTCTGCCTTATGATTTTATACTCCACAATCACCTGATGAAGGAGCCACACCCCAAGTGCTCGTCATAGAGACATAAAGGTGTACAGCACAGAAACAGACCCTTCGGTCCAACTCATCCATGCCGACCAGATATTCCAACCCAATCTAATACCCCCTGGCAGCACCCAGGCCATATCCCTCCAAACCCTTCCTATTCATATACCCAACCAAATGCCTCTTAAACATTGCAATTGTACCCACCTCCACCACTTCCTCTGGCAGTTCATTCCATACCTGCACAACCCTCTGCATGAAAAGTTGTCCCTTAGGTCCCTTTCAAATCTTTCCCTTCTCACCTTAAACCTATGCCTCTAGTTTTCGACTCCCCCACCCTGGGGGAAAAGACCTAGGCTATTTTCCCTAACTATGCCACTCATGATTTTATAAACCTCTCTACGGTCACCCCTCAGGCTCTGATGCTCCAGGGATAAAATAAATGCCCCAGCCCCTCTCTGTCTGTGCAACTGGTGAAAGCTCCTTCCCTTTGTCAGCTCACTGGGACACATACACTCATTCTGTGTAACCAGTTAAAGCTCAGTTCACTGGTAGTTCCTCTTTGAAGCAGGTCGAATGGATTTCTCTTTCCAGATTCAACCACCAATGATATTGAGTGACCCTGTCAGATCTTGTTATGGAATTTCTTCCAAGATTTCTGTCTGCAGATCCTCCCCTTCTGATACCCTGTTAGCAAAGTTGAAATAAATCATCACTGTCTGTACCGAGTAGAAACTCTGATTATATTGTATGTGTCTGTGTGTTTAAAGTATGAACCCAGGAACATACAAATGGTATTATTGATTTAAAATACACGGGAGACATGAGGAAGGAGATGTCAGGACCTGGCACTCTCTGAACCCTAACAGGATGTTCCAAGTGGTAGTGCAAACATTTCAAAATGAAGTGGATGGCCATAGAGCTGTACAGCACAGAAACAGTCCATCTCGTCCATGCTGACTAGATATCTGAAATTAATCTATCCTATTTACCAGCACTTGGCCCATATCCCTCTAAACCCGACTCATTCACGTACCATCCAGGTGCCTTTTAAAAGTTGTATTTGTGCCAGCCTCCACCACTTCCTCTCGCAGCTCATTGCACACACGCATCACACTGTGTGAAAAAGTACAAATCTATGCCTTCCTCATTCCCCGTTTTACTTGTACTGATACCTTCGGGGATATCTGAACTTGGACAGTAAGGTCCCTTTGTTCCTGAGCACTCTGTAGGGATCTATTATTTATTGCTTACTTCCTTCCCTGAGGTGTTGTCCCTCCAATTTGCGGTTTGATTCGTTGTAGCAATAGAGGAGGCCAAAGATGGTAATGTCAGAAAGGGGGTGGGAAGGGGAATTGAAATGGGTGGTGACTGGGAACTCTGGTCGGCTCTGTGGACCCGGATATGATGCTCAGTGAACCATTCCCCAAGTTTGTGCTCGCTCTCCCCGATATAGAGAAGACCACAACTGGCAAACACATGGCAAATGCAGTACCACAATATGAAGTTATCGCCTTTGCTGTGGAAAAAAAGTAGAAAGGAAGTGCTTTGTTTAAATGGAGATGTAATTGGATGTGGAGAAAGTGAGAACTGCAGATGCTGGAGATCAGAGTCAAAAAGTGTGGGACTGGAAGAGCACAGTAGGTGAGGCAGCATCTGAGGAGCAGGACAGTTGGCTTTTTGGGCACGAGCCCTTCATCAGGAATGATGTGTGGATGGACAAAGGAGCCTCAGCGTCCTTCTACATCAGTCGCTGCCAGTTGTCAGACATGTGCAGCAAACAATCAGCAAGGCAAGTGGTATATTAGCAAGAGGAATTGAGTTCAGAAGTGGGGATGTCTTCCTGCAGTTAGGGGGTCATTGAATATATTCAAGGCTGAGTTCATCTGATTTTTGAACAACAAAGAAGTGGATGTTTGTGGGGGAAGGCAAGAACATGGTTTAAGACCAGTACAGAACGGTTCCAGAGTCATACAGCACAGAAACAGACCCTTAAGTCCAACTAGTCATAGAGATATACAGCATGGAAACAGACCCTTCGGTCCAACTCGTCCATGCCGACCAGATATCCCATCCCAATCTAGTCCCATCTGCCAGCACCTCGCCCATATCCCTCCAAACTCTTCCCATTCATATACCCATTCAGATGGCTTTTAAATGTTGCAATTGGACCAGCCTCCACCACTTCCTCCTGCAGCTCATTCGATACATGTACTACCCTCTGTGTGAAAAGGTTGCCCCTCAGATCTCTTGTTTCTTTCTCACCCTAAACCTATGCCCTCTTGTTCTGAGATGTCAGTCTTGACATTTTTGCTTTTCTGCCCCTGTAAGATCCTGAATCAGCACCTTCAGGAGAATTAGTTAGAGCTGAGTGAGAACAGATTGGTGGGGGAGAGAGTGGGATGGTGCATTCAATTGTGTGGAATAATAAAAGAATATTCCACAGAAAGTAGAATTGCTTGTTCTGAATTTCTACCCTGCACTGACAGTGATGACTTTTGTAATCTCTTTTTACAGCGTATTTGAAGATCTGATGGCGGAAGTTTCTCAATCAACAGATGAAGGGCTTCCTGACCCTCCTGCTCCTCGGATGCTGTCTGACATCCCCATGCTTTTCCAGTGCCACATATTGTGACTGACTCTCCAGCATTTGCGGTCCTCACTTCAACATCGATGTCTGACAGTCACTCAGTCCACCAGGACCGCAACGATTTTCGACTGTGATTTCTGTGAGAGGGATCAAAGCTTTTTGGTCCTGTCTGAGTATGTTTTCAGCATCAGTGGGACTAGATGAGAGACCCCACTGTTGCAGCGCACTGAGTGTGGAGCCTGAAACAGTTATACGGCCTGGGAAGAGGAATTCACAGCAGGGAGGGGCTGGAAATGCGTTTATGTGCAGCTGAAGCTTCGGCCATGGAGAAACCTGAGGAATCCCGCCTCGTGGAGAAACGATGGAAGTGTGGCGACTGTGGGAAAGGCTTTCATTTTCCATCTGCTCTGGAGAGTCATCGGCGCAGTCACACTGGGGAGAGGCCATTCCCCTGCCCTGTCTGCGGGAAGGCCTTCAGACATTCCTCCCACCTACTGGCCCACCAGCGGGACCACACGGGGGAAAGGCCCTTCAGCTGCCCAGATTGTGGGAAGGTCTTCAAATTTTCTCTGCCCTGTTGGCCCACAGGCGGGTCCACACGGGGGAGAGACCGTTCAGCTGCTCTGTGTGTGGGAAGGGCTTCAACTATTCCTCCGACCTGCTGAGGCACCAACGGGTTCACTCAGGGGAGAGGCCCTTCAGCTGCCCCGAGTGCGGGAAGGCCTTTACCCAGGTCTCCACCCTGCTAAGGCACCAGCGGATCCACACGGGGGAGAGGCCGTTCACCTGCTCTTGGTGCTGGAAAGGCTTCACCCGCTCCTCCCACCTGCGGAAGCACCAGCGAGTTCATGTGCCATCGCAGGGGGATTGAAGGAGTGACGGCCGAGTGCCTTTATCGATTGGATATCAACCCGGTTCTGGGGACTCCCGGGTTCGAATCCCGCCACGACAGATGGCAGAATTGGTATTTGGTCAGAAATGTGGAGTTCGGAATCTAACGATGAGACCGTTTCAGGGAGGGGATGGTACGGGGGAGAAAGCCCCCATCTGCTTCCCTCTCTCCCTTGTTAGGGAAGGGAACCGCCATTGTGGGAAAGGATTCACTCAGTCGTTCCAGCTGCATCCTTCACTCGGTCTGGCCTACACGTGACCCCAGACCCACAGCAGTGTGGTTGACTCTACACTGCCCTTCCCCCACAGGCAACTGAGCGGGGAGAAACTAACTAGGAGAGAGGGAATGGGTTGAAATTGCTGAGTGAGGCAATACTTCCTCCGGGTTACGGCTGTGCCAAGGATCCAATTACAACCTGGTGCTGCCCAATAGTAAAGACAGTGGGGTGTGTATGGGCTTTGCTCTTGAGCTGTTTAAAAAGCTGTACTTTGTCTATGCCTTTTTGCAGGGGGGCAATCTGAAGCTGTTACAGAGTCGGGTCACAATAAAGGTTACCTGAACTTACCGCCGGGCTCAGACTCTCATTGAAAGCTTTGAGCTCCAAGAGATTTTGTTTACAGCTGCTCCTCTCTTTCAACCTCCTGCAGAGTTTCCAATTTCGTGTAACAGATGGAGCAGTGAATGAGTAGCTGGTATCGTTAGAAATTGTAAATCTTTCAGGTACTGCGTTGTTTCATCAGCATTGTAAAGTTTACTGGCAGCACCAGGAGGTGTGGGCTGTGTTCACTAGAAATGATATGGAGGTGTCGGTATTAGACTGGGTTGATAAAGTTAAAAAAAATCTTACAATACCAGGTTACTGTCCAACAGGTTTATTTGGAAGCACTAGCTTTGAGTGCTGCTCCTTCATCGGGTAGCTGTGGAGCAGCATCGTTAGACACAGAACGTATATCAAAAGATCAGTGACATGCAACTGATAGAATATATTGAACAAGCCGAGATTGCTGTGAAGTCTTTCATCTCTTAGAATGGGTGCGGGTTTTGGTTCATTTATGTGTAACTGCCAGAACAGTTACATTCTTTTAAGTCACATTCTTGAGATGACTTAAGGTTTTATAAAAAAAAGATATCATCTCAGCTCAGACAATGCATTAAAGGTGTGAGATTTGAGTCTGTCAATATTCCAATCTTGAATCAGACTGGTTCTATTTCCAAGGAGGAATTCATAAAATATTACATGGATTGACTGCCTGGAAATTGTGTGCTTTTTGAGCAAAATTGAATGTATCTGCAAATATAATTCTGCCAATACAAATTCACCCCAAAGAATTGTGTGCGCGTGCATGTGAGTTTGTGTGTGAGAGTGTGTACATGCCTGGTAAAGTGTGAGTGTGATGGAGTATAAGCCTGAGAGAGTATTGGGGGGGGGGGGGCGAAACGTGTGTGTGTCTGAGGGGGAGCATGTGTGTGAGAGGTATTAATACAAGCAAGGGGTTGCATTTTGCTAAAACAAGGAAGGGCAGGACTTGTACAGATAATGGTAGGGCCCTGGGTCATGTTATAGAACAGACAGGCATGGGGGGGGAGTGGTGTTCAGGTACATAGTTCGTTGGAAGTTGCATCACAGGTAGACAGGGCAGTTAAGAAGGCATTTAGCAGCATAGCATTCATTGTTCACACCATTAAGTATAGGGGTTGGGACATCATGTTGAGGTTGTACAAGCTGATGGTGAGGCCACTTTCAGAGTACTGAGTACAGTTCAGATGGCCCAGTATTCTTCCAATTAAAATCAGAGAGGGTTCGGTAAAGACTTACCAGAATATTGTAAGGACTGGAAGGGTTTGAGTGATAAGGAGAGGCTGGGACTTTATTCACTGGAGCACAGGAGGTTGGGGGGGGGTGACCTCATTGAGATTGATAAAATCATGAGGAGTGGAGGTAAGCTGAATAGCAAATGGCTCTTGCTTAGCGTCGGGGAACTCAAAACCTGGGGGGGCATTTTTTTAAAATGTAAGGAGAGAGATTTAAAAGGAACCGGAGGGTCAACATTTTGAAAGAGGGTGATTTGCATGTGGAATGAACTTGCTGAGGATGTGGTAGATGCAGGTACAGTGACAACGTTGAAACAGCATTCGGATGGGTATATGAATAGAAAGGTTGAGAGGGAAATGGGACAAATGTGGGCAAGTGGGACTGGTTTAGTTTGGAATCCTGGTCGGCATGGACGAATTGGACCGAAGTATCTGTTTCTGTGCTGTATACCTCTATTGAAACCAGTAGAATTCTGAACGGGGCTTGACAGGATAGATGCAGATAAAATGCTCCTTTGGGGGGAGGGTCATCGAATTCCGACAATGTGGAAGCAGGCCATTCAGCCCATCTATTTCACTTGTCCCTCTGAACAGTATCCCACCCGTACCCAACCCCTTACTCCGTATTTCCCATGGCCAATCCACCCTAACCTGTACATCCCTGGTCACTGTGGGTAACTTAGCACGGCCAATTCTCCCTAACCTCCACCTGAATCTATAAATTACCTTCTCAAGAATGTAATTTAAATGCCGACTGGGAACCCTCCAACCACAGGGGATGAACTTGGACTTCACCAGTTTCTTCATCCCCCCTCCCCCCACCTTGTCTCAGCCGAATCCCTCCAGCCCGGCACCGCCTTCCTGACCTGCAGTCTTCTTCTTGACCTCTCCGCCTCCATCCTACTCCGACCTATCACCCTCACCTTGACCTCTTTCCACCTATCACATTTCCAACGCCCCTCCTCCAAGTCCCTCCTCCCTACCTTTTATCTTCTCCTGCTGAACACTCTCTGCTCATTCCTGAAGAAGGGCCTGTGCCCGAAACGTCGAATCTCCTGTTCCCTGGATGCTGCCTGACCTGCTGTGCTGTTCCAGCAATAAAGTTTCAAAAATGTCAGTCTGACTCAACATTGGGACACAGACAGAATTCACACTTACTGTCTCTCCTTATAAATAGGGCAACGTCTCTTCGAAATGTAGGTTCATTTAGATATAACTGCGTCACTTTACATATGAAGATATCCCTTTGAATGTGCCCACATCCCTTTGAAATGTAATCTTGTCCATTTAAACCTCTTTATTTGCAGAAATACCCGTTAAAATGTCCACGTTCCTTTAAAATGCAGATTGCCCCCTTTCGATATGACGCCGTTCCGTTAGATGTGGGAATATCTGTTTAAATTGAGCCGTGAGCTTTCCCAATGTAGACAGGGCTCCTGGAAACGTGGCAGTGTCCCCCCTGCAGCTGCAGAGCGAGACAGGAGAGTTTGTTTTTGTGAATGAGCAGTTGTAGCGCGAGGTGGCTGTTGCTTGGTGACGGTGAGGCTCCCCCGGCCCGGCCTGGCCCCGCCCATCCCCCGGCCCGGCCTGGTCCGGCCCCGCCCATCCCCCCGTGCAGCCCCCGCCCATCCCCCCGTGCAGACGTCTCGCGGGGCCGAAGGCGGTTGGGAGGAGAAGTCGCTCGAGCGAGGAAGCGGCGGGAGGGCGGCCGTTAGGAAAATGGCGCCGCGCGGCCCGGGGCAGACACCCGTCACTGGCCGCCGCCGCCTTCCTGGCGCAGCTGCTGTGTCACGGCCACACCGGCCGGCTGTACAGCAGCCAGGAGCCGGTGAGCATTCTGGAGGCGGATGGGGTTAAGGGCCTGCTTGGGAACTCGTCGGCCGCCGGGGTGGTGGAGTTCTACTGGTCGTGGGGCGGCCCCTGTGTCAACTATGGGGCCACCTGGAAGGTACTGGGCCCGGGACGTGAAAGGTGAGGCAGGTTGTGGGGGGGACGGAGGGGAAGGAATGTGGGGCCTGTCCTGTCATAGTGACATTTTACACTCACTTTCCATCGGCTTTTACTGGCGCTTGTGCTGTTTGCCCCTCACTGTGTGTTTAATCCTTGTGCTGTTTACCCCTCACTGTGTGTTTAATCCTTGTGCTGTTTCCCCCCTCACTGTGTGTTTAATCCTTGTGCTGTTTTCCCCCTCACTGTGTGTTTAATCCTTGTGCTGTTTACCCCTCACTGTGTGTTTAATCCTTGTGCTGTTTCCCCCCTCACTGTGTGTTTAATCCTTGTGCTGTTTTCCCCCTCACTGTGTGTTTAATCCTTGTGCTGTTTACCCCCTCACTGTGTGTTTAATCCTTGTGCTGTTTTCCCCCTCACTGTGTGTTTAATCCTTGTGCTGTTTGCCCCTCACTGTGTGTTTAATCCTTGTGCTGTTTCCCCCTCACTGTGTGTTTAATCCTTGTGCTGTTTACCCCTCACTGTGTGTTTAATCCTTGTGCTGTTTGCCCCTCACTGTGTTTAATCCTTGTGCTGTTTGCCCCTCACTGTGTTTAATCCTTGTGCTGTTTGTCCCTCACTGTGTTTAATCCTTGTGCTGTTTACCCCTCACTGTGTGTTTAATCCTTGTGCTGTTTGCCCCTCACTGTGTGTTTAATCCTTGTGCTGTTTACCCCTCAGTGTGTTTAATCCTTGTGCCGTTTGCCCCTCACTGTGTTTTAATCCTTGTGCCGTTTGCCCCTCACTGTGTTTTAATCCTTGTGCCGTTTGCCCCTCACTGTGTGTTTTAATCCTTGTGCTGTTTGCCCCTCACTGTGTTTTAATCCTTGTGCTGTTTGCCCCTCACTGTTTGGTTTAATCCTTGTGCCGTTTGCCCTTTGCTGTTACTTGTGCAATTGCTGAGGGTAGTGTATAAATACTAGTGAAGGATACTATGCACCAGCATGTATATGTTCCTCAGTCATTGAAGGGGCAGGACCTGTTGAGAATGATTGATTAGTAAAGCATGTGGTGCACTAAGCCTTGTTAACATGGATATAGTTTGTTATTTAGAAAAGTCGACTTTTTATTATTTAGAGTCATAGAGATGTACAGCACGGAAATACACCCATTAGGTCCAACCTGTCCGTGCCAACCCGCTATCCTAAATTAATCTAGTCCCTTTTGCCAGCACTTGACACATATCCCTCTAAACCCTTCCTATTCAGATACCCAGCCAGATACCTTTCAAATGCTGTAATTATACTGGCTTCCACTACTTCCTCTGGCAGCTCATTCCATAGATGCACCACCCTCTGCATGGAAACGTTGCCCCTCAGGTACCTTTGTGGTCTCACCCTAAACCTATGCCCTCTAGTTGTGAATCTCACCCCAACACTGAGGAAAATACTTAAACATTGAGCAGCCAGACAAATGCAAAAGCAATCAAATATTGAGCCACATGGAAAAAAAATTATGGCTGTACCCTTTTTGTTCTCCCATAGGAATTTGGACACTTAAAATCTGTTAATGACACCAGCATTGCTACAGTGTATATTGTGTACACTCCTCAGTGTCAACAAGCAGGGCACACGTTTGCTGGTGTCACCAAAACATTGAGCATGTTCCTCGCTGTCGGCAGAAAAGGGACGAGACCTACATTAGATGGACAAATAAGGAGCACTGGAGGACCGGAGGGAGAATTGTCCTCCTGCCATTCGGAGCTTCCCTATTGGTGAATGTGGAAGTTGGACCATGAGGTTCTGAAGCTCCTGCTCCTCCTCTCTCTGAATGAAGATTGAGGTTCACCTCAGACTGCAATTTCTTTCCTCTGTCCAACATCTGAGAGTACGGCACTCTCTTTTCTCACCCCCATTTCCATTTACGTTTCATTCTGAGGTTCAGTTGTTGACTTGGAGGAACTGAAAGAAATGGGAGTGAATCCAGGTGAGGGGACAGAGTCTGGAAAAGTTAGTCCACGCCTTTGTTCTCAATTGGCAAAATAGACAGGCAGGAGACTGAAAGAACGCAGCAAGCTGGGCAGTATCAGAAGGTGGAGAAGTCGAGGGATCTGGTGTACCCTTGTTCAAGTCTGGGGGTGGGGAGAGGGAGAACTGTGGAACAAGGGTGTGCTGTGGTCAGGGTATTGAAGTGGGGAAAGGTGGAGACAGGTAGAGGGTACAATAGACAATAGGTGCAGGAGAAGGCTATTCTGCCCTTTGAACCAGCACCACCATTCATTGTGATAATGGCTGATCATCCTCAATCAGTATTCTGTTCCTGCCTTATCCCCATAACCTGGTACGACCTGGTTGGTGAATGGGAGGAAGGAATCTAGTTGGAAGGGAAGAGTGGAAGGGGTTGGGAAGTGTGTTGGGGGATGGGATGGGAGATTATTTGAAATTGGAGAACTCAATGTTGTGTCTTCCGGGCTGTTGACTGCTCAGACAGAAGATGAGGTTTTGTTCCTCCAATTAGTGGTTTGGTTTGTTGTGGTAATGGAGGAAGCCAAAAATAGTCATGTCAGAAGGGGAGTGGGAAAGGGCTTTAAAATGGGTGGAGACTGGGAAGTCCGCTCAGCCTCTGCGGACCCCTGCTGTGATGCTCAGCAAACCGTTCCCCAAGTTTACGCTCGGTTTCCCCGATGTGGAGAAGACCACAATCGGCAAAGCACATCAGGTCAAGCAGCATCCGATCAGTAGGACAGTCGAAGTTTTGGGCACGAGCCCTTCATCAGGAATGATGCGTGGATGTTCAGAGGGGCATCAGTGTCCTTCTGTGCCAGTTGTCAGACAGGTGCAGCAGGCAATGAGCAAGGCAAGTGGTGTATTAGCAAGAGGAATTAAGTTCAGAAGTGAGGATGTCTTCCTGCAGTTAGGGGGTCATTGAATAGATTCAAGGCTGAGTTCATCTGTTTTTTATGTGAATGTTTATGGGGAAGGCAAGAAAATGGTTTTAAGACTAGTATAGAACCGAGTTACAGAGCCATGCAGCACAGAAACAGCCCCTTCAGTCCAACTAGTGAAAATTGAGGGACTGATTGTGGGATGGAGATTTGCAGCTTCCAAGGAATAAGAGAGGAAAGAGTTCACTATAAATTAGAATTTATGGGATCGGTTGATGAGTCGAGGAGTGTCAGTTGGAGTTTAATTTAGAGAAATCAGAGTTTGCATTTTGGTCAAGCAATCCAGGCAGGACTGACACAGTTAAGGGGAGTGTTGCAGAATAAAGAGACCTTGGAGTGCTGGAGTCTCAGGTGGATAGAGTAGTGAAGGCAGCGTTTGGTTTGCTTTCCTTCTTTGCTCATAGCATTGAGTATAGGAGTTGTGAGATCATGTTATACACACTTCCCACTCGAACGTGTTATCTAACTGCTTAACTGTTTCTGTTCTTTGGTATGTTAATCCCAGAACCTGTTTTCAGTAACTTTCTCAAGAACGTAATTTAAATGCAGAGCTTTTATATCAAAAATGTCAGGCTGACTCAACATTGGGACCCAGACAGAATTCACACCTATTGGTGGGTAGGCTGGGACTTTTTTCACTGGAGCACAGGAGGTTGAAAGGTGAAGGTATCGGGTGCCTCATTAGCAAGTTTGCAGATGGGCATTCAGATTGATGGAATATCAGATAGTGAAGGGGACTGTCAGACAATACAGCAGAATATAGATCGGAGAGTTGGGAGGAGAAATGGCAGATGGAGTTCAATCCAGACAAATGCAAGGTGATGCATTTTGGAAGATGCAATTCAAGAGCGAGCTATACAGTAAATGGAAAGGTCCTGGGGAAAATTGATGTACAGAGAGATCTGGGTGTTCGGGTCTATAGTTCTCTGAAGATGGCAATGACTGTCAGTAGAGTGGTCAAGGCAGCTTACGACACGCGTTCCATCATCAGACGGATTGAGTAAAAGAGCTGGCAGGTCATGTTAAAGTTATATAAGATTTTGGTTTGGTGCATTTGGGAATACTGCGTACAATTCCGGATCGCCAGATTTCCAAAAGGATGTGGATACGTTTGGAGAGAGTGCAGAGGTGTTCACCAGGATGTTTCCTGTTATGGAGAGCGCAAGCTATGAGGAGAGGTTGAGTAGATTAGGATTATTTTCATTGGAAATAAGGAGGTGGAGGGTGGGGGTCCTGATTGAGGCTGAAAAACCATGAGGGGTGTAAACAGGGGTGGATAGTAAGAATTATTTTCCCAGAGGGGAAGACTTAATTACTCAGGGTCACGAGTTCAAAGTGAGAGGAGAAAGGTTTGAGGGAGATGTACATGGAAAGTTCTTTACACTGAGGGTGGTGGGTGTCTCGAATGCATCGCCAGCGGAGGTAGTAGGGTTGGGATCGATAGCGTTATTTAAGATGTAGCTGGACAGATACATGAATGGGCAAGGAGCAGAGGGATACAGATCCTTTGAAAATAGGCGGCAGGTTTAGACAGAGTATCTCGATCAGCATAGCCTTTGAGGGCTGAAGGGCCTGTTCCCGTGCTGTAAGGTTCTTTGTTCTCTTCATAGAGGTTTACAAAACTGAGGGGCAAAGATAAGGTGAACGGCATGTGTCGTTTCAAGATTCGGGAGCAAATTAAGGTGAGAGGAGAAAGATTTAAAAAACACATGAGGAGCACCTTTTTTTTAAACAGTGGTTTTTGTGGAATGAATGTCCAGAGGAAATGGTGGATGCAGGTTGAGTAACAACGTTTAAAAGACATTTGGATAAGTACATGAATAGGAAAGGTTCAGGGGGATATGGGGCAAACACAGGCAGGTGGGACTAGTTTAGTTTGTGAATATAGTCAGCATGGACTAGTTGGGCTGAAGGGTCTGTTTCTGTGCTGTATGACTCTGTAACTGTTCTGTGCTGGTCTTGAAACCATTTTCCTTGCCTTTCCCCATAAACATCCACTTCATGGTTGTTCTAAAATCAGATGAACTCAGCCTTGAATATATTCAATGACTCCCTAACTGCAGGAAGACATCCCGACCTCTGAAATCAATTCCTCTTGCTAATATACCTCTTGCCTTGCTGATTGCTTGCTGCATCCGTCTGACAACTGGCAGTGACTGGTGTGGAAGGACGCTGAGGCCACTTTTTACATCCACACATCATTCCTGAGGATGGGCTTGTGCCTGAAACGTCGATTCTCCTACTCCTCGGATGCTGTCTGACCTCCTGTGCTTTTCCAGTGCCACACTATTCGACTCTCATCTCCAGGATCTGCAGTCCTCACTTTCTCCACATCCCAATATGTCACCATTTTAACAACGTACCTCCTTTCAGCAGTTATTTTTTCATAACCGAGGCGAATTCTTCACATTGTGGGCCTGCATTTGCCGTGCGTTTGCCAATTGAGACACCGACCTGGACCAACATTTCCCGACTCTGTCCCCTCCCGAGATTCACTCGCCTTCTTTTCAGTTGCTGCAAGTCAGCAATTTAACCCCAGAATGAAAAAATGAAATGGTAAAGACAGTGCCGTACTCTCAGGTGGTGGAGAGAGGAAGGACGTTGCAGTCTGAGGTGAAGTTCAATCTTCATTTGGAGAGGAGTAGCAGCTTCAGAACCTGATGGTCCATCTTCCGCATTCAGACAATTGGGGAGCTCTGATTGGCAGGAGGTCCAGGCTCCTTGTCTGGCTTCTCATTGGTCCATTTGAAGAAGGGTTTGCACTGTTTCTGCAGACAGAGCATGCGCGGCTTTTGCTGAACCAGCATAGAGTCAGAAGTGTACAGCATGGAAACAGACCCTTCGGTCCAACCCGTCCATGCCGACCAGATATCCCAACCCAATCTAGTCCTGCTCCTCAACACCTGGCCCACATCCTTCCAAACCTTTCCCATTCATTTCCCCATTCAAATGCCTCTTAATTGTTGCATTTGTACCGGCCTCTACCATTCCCTCTGGCAGCTCATTGCAGACACGTACTACGCTCTGTGTGAAAAAATTGCCCCGTAGGTTTCTTTTACATTTTTCCCCTCTCACCCGAAATCTATGCCCTCTCGTTCTGGACTCCCCAACCCAAGGGAAAAAACTTTGTCTATTTAGCTTGTCCATGCCCATCATAATTTTTTAAACCTTTATAAGGTCACCACTCAGCCTCTGACACTCCAGGGAAAACAGCCCCAGCCTGTTCAGCCTCTCCCTCAAACTGTACCTCTTATGCTCGCATCCAAATTATTTATATAAGTGACAAAAAGTAGAGGACCGAGCACCGATCCTTGTGGCACTCCACTGGTCGCAGGCCTCCAGTCTGAAAAACAACCCTCCCCCACCACCCTCTGTCTTCTACCTTTGAGCCAGTTCTGTATCCAAATGGCTAGTTCCCTCTGAATTCCTTGAGATCTCACCTTGCTAATCAGTTTCCCACGGGGAACCTTGTCAAACGCCTTACTGAAGTCCATATACATCACATTACTGCTCTGCCTTCCTCAATCCTCTTTGTAACTTCCTCAAAAAACTCAATCAAGTTTGTGAGACATGATTTCCCACACAAAACCATGTTGACTATCCCGAATCAGTCCTTGTCTTTTCAAATACATGTACATCCTCTCCCTCAGGATTCTCTCCAACAATGTGCCCACCACTGACATCAGCCTCACTGGTCTATAGTTCCCTGGCTTGTCCTTACCACCCTTCTTAAACAGTGACCCAATGTTAGCCAACTTCTAGTCTTCTGGCATCTCACCTGACATGCACAGTATGCTGTATAGAGATGCTGTTCCTGATGGATTTAAAGTGTCCAACTGCCACAATTTCTACCCCCCCCTCCCAGTCACTTGACATCACCGCGCAGGCTCCTCGCTATTTTTGATGTTCATGTTACCTAGAACCCTCATGATTATATCAATCTCAATGAGGTCACCCCTCAACCTCCTGTGCTCCAGTGAAGAGATTCACAGCCTCTCCTTATAACTCAAACCCTCCAGACTTGGTAATATCCTGGTGAATCTTTACTGAACCCTCTGTAATAGTATTCTTCCTATTACAGGGCCACCAGAAATGTTCTCAGTACTCTACAAGTGGCTTCACCAACATCCTGTACAACTTCTAAATGATGTCCCAACTCCTTTATTCAATGGTGTGGACAAATAAGGTAAGTGTGCTGAATGCCTTCTGAAGCACCCTTCCAACCAGTGATGCAACTTTCAATGAAGTATGTACCTGAACCCCCCCCCATATCCCTCTATAAAAGTCCTGCCCTTTAGGAAAATGCAATCCCTCACTTTTATCTGTACCCCTCTCATACACACACTCTCTCTCAGATGTAGACACACCCTCTTACAGGCTTCTCCTCCATCACACTCCCTTGACAAAGCATGTGCACACATTCTCTCTCGCGCGTGCGCGCACACCCACACATAACGATGGAGTGCATTTGCAGAATTATATTTACAGATATATTCAACTTTGCACAAAAAGCGCACAACATGCAGGTAGTCAATCCATGTAATGTTTTATACATTCCTAGTTTGGAAATAGTACCAGTCTGATTTACTGGTACTGACATACATTGTCTGGGCTGAGATGTCACCAGTTTAAAAAAAACCCTTGTGATTTTGAGGATATGACTGAATAGTAGTACTGCGATGTACCCATTCTAAAAGATGAAAGACTTAACAGCAATCTACATTTGTCAATATATCATATCAGTTGCATGACACTGTGACCTTTTGCTCTTAACTCTGTGTCTTATGATCCTGCTCCACAGTTATCCGATGAAGGAGCAGCGTTCCGAAAGCTAGTGCTTCCAAATAAACCTGTTGGACTATAACCCGGTGTTGTGATTTTTAAACCGTGTCCCACCTCGTCCAACAGCAGCACCTCCACCTCCTTTCTAATGAACAGAGCCCACACTTCCCAGTGCTGCCAGTAAACTGCCGTTGAAACAATGCAGTGCCTGCACTCCCGAAAAATGTAAACTTCTAACGAAACCAGCTACTCAGTCACTGCTCCATCTGATATACAACATTGGAAACTTAATGCAGGAGGCTGCAAGAAATAAGCAGCTTTAAAACAAAAACCGCTTGGAGCTCTAAGCTTTCAATGAGAGTCTGAGTCCGGCAGAATGTTCAGGTAACCTTTATTGTGTCCCAACATTGTTACAGCTTCAGTTGCCCCCAGCAAAAAGGCAGAGAAAGAGTAGATGTTTGTTAGACAGCTCAACAACAGGGGGAGGAGCAAGGGGTGGAGCAAGGCCAACAGCAGGCCCCCGCACTACGCCTGCATTGCCTTGCACAGTTTACAAAAATCCCTTCCCCTTCAGAGACTCCAAACAGTGTGGGAGCAGGCCACTCGGCCCAAAGACTACACACTGATCCTCCGAAGGGTAACCCACCCAGGCAATTCCCCTACCCCTATTGCTCAACATTTACCCGTGACTAATGCACCTAACCTGCACATCCCTGTGCATGATATCCCAACCCAATCTCGTCCCGCCTGCCAGCACGGGGCCCATATCCCTCCAGTTGCTTTTCAAGTGTTGTAATTGTACCAGCCTCCACCACTTCCTCTGGCAGCTCATTTCATACACGTACCACCCTCTAAATGAAAAGGTTGCCTCTTAGGTCTCTTTCATATCTTTCCCCTCTGACTGTAAACCTATGCCCTCTATTTCTGGACTCTCCCACCTCAGGGAAAAGACTTTGTCTATCTATCCTATCCATGCCCCTCATGATTTCATAACCTTCTATAAGGTCACCCCTCAGCCTCTGACGCTCCAGGGAAAACAGCCCCAGTCTGTTCTGTCTCTCCCTATAGCTCAAATCTTCCAGTCTTGGCAACATCCTTGTAAATCTTTTCTGAACCCTTAAGTTTCATAACATCTTTCTGATAGGAAGGAAACCAGAATTGCACACAATATTCCAACTGTACAGCAGTAACATGACCTCCCAACTCCTGTACTCAATATTCTGACCAAATAAAGGAAAGCATACAAAACACCATCTTCACTATCCTATCAACCTGCGACTCCACTTTCAAGGAGCTGTGAACTTGCACTCCAAGGTCTCTTTGTTCAGCAACACCCCCTAGGACCTTACCATTAAGTGTATAAGTCCTGCTAAGATTTGCTTTCCCAAAATGCAGCACCTCGCATTTATCTAAATTAAACTCCATTTGCCACTTCTCAGTCCATTGGCCCATCTGATCAAGATCCCATTGTAATCTGAGGTAACCTCCTTCGCTGTCCACTACACCTCCAATTTTGGTGTCATCAGCAAACTTACTTACTACACCACTTATGCTCACATCCAAAAAGTAGTGGGCTCATTATCTATTTTGAAAGTGGAATTGACAATATATTACATGTATTGACTGCCTGCAGATTGTGCAGTCTTTCAGCAAAGTAGAATGTTTAGGGTGTAGGTTTGATATCGAGACGTTTCATTACCTGGCTTGGTAATATCATCAGTGGTGACAATGTTTAATCCCAAATGGAGCAATTAAGTGCAAAGTTACTTTCAACCATTTAATAAAACACTGCAAATTTTATTTCATATGAAAATACATTCATTTTATAATTTGGATAAGATCTTTACAAAGGAAATATTACTAAACAAAATAGCTTTCCTGAGTATCAATATTGACAACAGTTATGCAGCTATTATTTGTCAATTGACCAACTAATTGAAATAATTTCAGAATAAATGAGCTGCTTCATTATTATACATTGAGATATTGCATATCTTGGCTCTCACCCAAGTATTCTCCAAAGAAGAAAATGCATCTGGATGGGGACATGAATGGTAAAAATTCAGAGGGATATGGGCCAAATGCTGGCAAATGGGTCACTAGATTAATTTAGGATATCTGGTTGGCCTGGACTGAAGGGTTTGTTTCTGTGTGCTCATTACAGACTCCCCTCTTCTGGGATCCCCATACCAGCTGTTATTTTCACGAAATAATCTGACAATTGTTGACTTCCATTAACCTATTCCATCCAGAGAAAATTCCTCTCTCTGCAAAGTGTGGTTCACGTTGGCAAATTCAATCCTCCTCCGGTCCTCAGGAACACAATCTATAATGAGCAACGTTCTCAATACCTGTTTAACGTTCAGTGGGGAAACTATTTTCGGTCCAACAGTTACACAGAATTCTTCCGAAATGTTTTTGGCAAATGTACTGCTCCCACGAGAGCTCATGGGCCCACAGTTCAAATGCTTTTAACAGCTTTTTTTCTCATTTCCCCGCCTTCCCAGGATGCAGAAATTTCCCACCAGAAATTGTTTGCCCTGAAAAATATCCAGCAGGAACGTGATTATGGAGCTATCAGTAAAAATGCTTCACATGGCTCAACCAAGGTTAGAAATGGAAGAACATCTCTGTTCAAAGTTACTGTTCGTTTGCCCTTTCAAAATTCCTTGAATTTAAGGTGTTTCATTGTAGCATTTAATTATGATCCATTAAAAGCAGTATCCGGTCTCATCTGAGTGAGGAACCGACTCAACAAGCGAAATAACTTTTCTGTCTGCTCGAGATGTGACATCCTCACCCTCTCTCTGTTGATGCAACAGGATTACCAGAGCTGGAAGTACCACTCTCAGAATACAATTGCTGATCAACAGTTTACTTCTGTTGCTTCACATAAGGATTTAAAAGCTGCTAGCCTGATCTCGCACAAAGCACAAAAACAAACTGTGCCTGTGCAGAGGAGAAATTTCACTTGGAATAGATCACAAAATAAGAACTGTTACCACTCCCACAACTCATGTGTTTCCCACGGACAAAGTAAACATCACACAACACCAGGTTATAATCCAGCAGGTTTGTTTGGAAGCACTAGCTTTTGGAGCGCCGCTCCTTCATCAGGTAGTTGTGGAGAATGAGATCATGATCACAATTTATATCCAAAGGAGTCTAGCGTCATGGAAATGTGACACATCAAACAATTTTAGATGAAATCCTTCATCTTTTAGAATAGGTTTCTGCTCTTTGGTTTGTTAATCCCAGAACTTGTTTTTTGTTACCTTCTCAAGAATGTCATTCAAATGCAGAGCTTTTCTAACAATGTGTGAATTCTGTCTGCGCCTGAATGTTGAGTCAGACTCACATTTTTCTACATTTAAATTGCATTTTTGAGAAGGTAATTTACAGATTAGGGTGTAGAGGTTCGGGTGGATCGGCTGTGCTAAAGTACCCATAGTGACCAGGGATGTGAAACTTAGGGTGGATTGACCATGGGAAATACTGAATAAGGGGGTGGGATGCTGTTCAGAGGGCCAGTGTGGAATAGAAGGGCTGAATGGCCTGTTTCCGCATTGTTGGGATTCTATGACTCCCACCACAAAGGAGCATTTTATTGGCATCTATCCTGTCAAGCCCCTTTCAGAATTCTACTGGTTTCAATAAGATCACTTCTGGTTCAGAGAGGAAGACAGCATAAAAGAGGCACAAAAGAGTGTGACTGTAAGTGAGGCAGGTAGGGGGAACCGGAGTTCAGGAGTGGAGGAGCCTCAGCCCTTGACCTTGTCCAACAGGTACGAGATTTTTGCTCCCTGTTCGGATGAGCAAAAGGGCTCTGGACAGGATGAGCCAACTGACCAAGGCACCATGGTCCAGAAGGCCATTCAAGGGGGGGAGCTAATAGACAAGTAGTGGTTATAGGGGATTCTATAATTAGGGGGACAGATAGTATCCTTTGCAAGCCGGATCGGGAGTCTCGCATGGTGTGTTGCCTGCCCGGTGCCAGGGTGCGAGACATCTCCGACCGTCTTGAAAGGATATTGGAGCGGGAGGGGGAGGATCCAGTTGTTGTGGTCCACGTTGGTACCAACAACATAGGAAAGACTAGGGTGGAGGACCTGTTTGGGCATTATGAAGCACTAGGCAGGAAATTGAAGCACAGGTCCTCAAGGGTCATAATCTCCGGATTACTGCCCGAGCCACGTGCCAATTGGCATAGGGACAAGAAAATTAGGCAAGTAAACACGTGCCTAAGGGATTGGTGTGGGAAAGAGGGATTCCACTTCATGGGGCATTGGCATCAGTTTTGGAACAGGGGGGATCTGTACCGTTGGGACGGTCTCCACCTGAACCGATCAGGTACCAATGTTCTAGCGAAGAGGATAAATAGGGTGGTCAGTAGGACTTTAAACTTCTGAGTTGGGGGGAAGGGAAAGTGAAAGCGACAGGGAGTATGGAGGTAAATGGCAAGATAAGCAGCAGGATAGAATGTTTCCAGGCGGATTTAAAATTGAGGCAGACTGAGAATGCAGTAAAAAGCAAGGATAACTTAGGACATATGACTTCCAACATCTCTAATGATAAAGAAGTTAGCATTAAGGCACTTTACCTGAATGCTCGTAGCATACAAAGCCGATGAACTAATGGCACAGATAATAGTGAATGATTATGATGTAGTAGGCATCACAGAGACTTGGTTACAGGGGGGTCAGGACTGGCAGTTAAACCTCCATGGTTTTTCAATTTATCGAAAAGACAGAGAGGTGGGCAGAGGGGGTGGGGTTGCCTTGTTAGTTAAGAACAAAATTAAATCTATGGTATTGAATGACATAGCGTCGGATGATGTGGAGTCTGTGTGGGTGGAATTGAGGAACCACAAAGGCAAAAAAAACATAATTGGAGTTGTGTATAGACCTCCTAACAGTGGTCAGGACCAGGGACGCAACATGTACCGGGAAATAGAGAAGGCATGTCAGAAAGGCAAGGTTACATTGATCATGGGAGACTTCAATATGCAGGTGGACTGGGTAAATAATGTTGTTAGTGGATCTAAAGAAAGGGAATTCATGGAATGCTTACAGGATGGCTTTTTGGAACAGCTTGTCATGGAGCCCACAAGAGAGCAGGCTATTCTGGACCTAGTGCTTTGCAATGAACCAGACTCTATAAAAGATCTTAAAGTAAGGGAACCCTTAGGAAGTAGCGACCATAATATGATAGAGTTCAGTCTGGAGTTTGAAAGGGAGAAGGCAAAATCGGATGCAATGGTGTTACAGTTGAATAAAGGTAATTATGAGGGCATGAGAGAGGAACTGACTAAAATAGACTGGAAGCAGAGGCTAACCGGGAAGACAGTAGAGCAAAAATGGCAGGAGTTTGTAGGTATAATTGAGGACACTGTACAGAGGTTCATTCCCAAGAAAAGAAAGATTAACCGGGGAGGGATTAGACAACCTTGGCTGACAAAGGAAGTCAGGAAATGTATTAAAGAAAAAAAGAGATCCTATAAAGTGGTTAAGAACAGTGGGAAATCAGAAGATTGGGAAGGATACAAAAGCAAACAGAGGATAACAAAGAGTGTAATAAGAAAGGAGAGGATCAAATATGAAGGTAGGCTAGCCAGTAATATTAGAAATAATAGTAAAAGTTTCTTTCAGTACATAAGAAACAAATGACAGGCAAAAGTAGACATTGGGCCACTTCAAACTGATGCAGGAAGCCTAGTGATGGGAGATAAGGAAATAGCAGGAGAACTTAACAAGTACTTTGCGTCAGTCTTCACAGTGGAAGACAAGAGTAATATCCCAAAAATTAAAGGGTGTCACGGGGCTGAGTTGAGTATGGTTGCCATTACGAAAGAGATAGTGCTAGAAAAGTTAAAAAGTCTTAAAATTGATAAATCTCCTGGCCCCGATGGGATACACCCTAGAGTTCTGAGAGAGGTGGCTGAGGAAATAGCAGAGGCATTGGTTGAGATCTTTCAAGAGTCACTGGAGTCAGGAAAGGTCCCGGATGATTGGAAGATGGCTGTTGTAACCCCCTTGTTCAAGAAAGGATCAAGGCAAAAGATGGAAAATTATAGGCCAATCAGCTTAACCTCGGTTGTTGGTAAAATTCTAGAATCCATCATTAAGGATGAGGTTTCTAATTTCTTGGAAGAGCAGAGTCTGATCAGAACAAGTCAACATGGATTTAGTAAAGGGAGGTCATGCCTGACAAACCTGTTGGAATTTTTTGAAGAGGTAACAAGTAGGTTAGACCAGGGAAACCCAGTGGATGTGGTCTATCTAGACTTTCAAAAGGCCTTTGATAAGGTGCCACACGGGAGGCTGCTGAGCAAGGTGAGGGCCCATGGTGTTCGAGGTGAGCTGCTGGGATGGATTGAGGATTGGCTGTCTAACAGAAGGCAGAGAGTTGGGATAAAAGGTTCTTTTTCAGAATGGCAGCCGGTGACGAGCGGTGTCCCGCCGGGTTCGGTGCTGGGGCCACAGCTGTTCGCATTACATATTAACGATTTGGATGAGGGAACCGGGGGCATTCTAGCGAAGTTTGCCGATGATACGAAGTTAGGTGGACAGGCAGGTAGTACTGAGGAAGTGGGGAGGCTACAGAAGGATCTTGACAGGTTGGGAGAGTGGTCCAGGAAATGGCTGATGGAATTTAACGTGAGCAAGTGCGAGGTCTTGCACTTTGGCAAAAAGAATAAAAGCATAGACTACTTTCTAAATGGTGAGAAAATTAATAAAGCCAAAGCACAAAGGGATCTGGGAGTGCTAGTCGAGGATTCTCTAAAGGTAAACATGCAGGTTGAGTCCGTGATTAAGAAAGCGAATGCAATGTTGTCTCTTATCTCAAGAGGGTTGGAATATAAAAGCAGAGATGTACTACTAAGACTTTATAAAGCTCTGGTTAGGCCCCATTTGGAGTACTGTGTCCAGTTTTGGTCCCCACACCTCAGGAAGGACATACTGGCACTGGAACGTGTCCAGCGGAGATTCACACGGATGATCCCTGGAATGACAGGTCTAACATATGAGGAACGGCTGAGGATACTGGGATTGTATTCGTTGGAGTTTAGAAGATTAAGGGGAGACTTAATAGAGACGTACAAAATAATACATGGCTTGGAAAAGGTGGATGCTAGGAAATTGTTTCAGTTAAACGTGGAGACTAGGACCCGTGGACACAGCCTTAGAATTAGAGGGGGTCATTTCAGAACAGAAATGCGGAGACATTTCTTCAGCCAGAGAGTGGTGGGCCTGTGGAATTCATTGCCACGGAGTGCAGTGGAAGCCGGGACGCTAAATGTCTTCAAGGCCGAGATTGATAGATTCTTGTTGTCTCGAGGAATTAAGGGCTACGGGGAGAACGCAGGTAAGTGGAGCTGAAATGCGCATCAGCCATGATTGAATGGCGGAGTGGACTCGATGGGCCGAATGGCCTTACTTCCACTCCTATGTCTTATGGTCTTATAGAAATAGACTCTTTGGTCCAATTCATCCATGGCGACCAGGGTTCCCAAACTAAACTAGCCTCACTCTAAACCTTTCTATTCATGTACCCATCCAAATGTCGTTTAGACTTTGTAAACGTACCTGCATTGTCCACATGCTCAGCAAGTTCATTCCATGTGTCAACCATCCTCTGTCAAAACGTTGCCCCTCGGGTTCCTTTTAAATCTCTCTCCTGTCACTTTAAAGCAATATGCCCTCTAGTCTTGAGCTCCCCAACGCTAAGGAAGAGCCCTTTGCTATTCACCTTACCTCCACTCCTCGTGATTTTATCAATGTTCATGATATCACCCCCCAACCTCCTGTGCTCCAATGAAAAAAGTCCCAGCCTGTCATTATAACTCAAACCCTCCAGTCCTGGCAACATCCTGGTAAATCTTTACCGAACCCTCTCTAATAGTATTCTTCCTATTACAGGGACACGAGAACCATACTCGGTACTCTGAAAGTGGCCTCACCAACATCCTGTACAACCTCAACATGATGTCCCAACTCCTATACTCAATGGGGTCAACAATGAAGGCAAGTGTGCTAAACGCCTTCTTAACCACCCTGTCTCGCAGCGAAGCAACTTTGAAAGAACTGTGTACCTGAACCCCACCATGTGTCTCTCTTACAGCATGACACAGGGCCCGACCATTAACTGTACAAGTCCTGACCGTCCTTGCTTTAGCAAAACGCAAGCCCTTGCTTTTATTCATACCTCACTCATACACACGTGCTCTCACAGACACGCACACATACACCCCCAACACACTCTTATGTGCACTCATGCATAAACTCACATATCACTTTTTGAGCAAATTTGTATTGGCAGAATTATATTTGCAGATACATTCAATTTTGCTCAAAAAGTGCACAGTCTGCAGGCAGTCAATCCATGTAATATTTTATAAATTCATCCTTTGGAAATAGAACCAGTCTGATTCAAAATTGGGACATTGACAGACTCGAACCTCACACCTTTATCTGGGCTGAGTTGTGACTTTTTTAAAAAAAAACTGAAGTCATCTTGAGAATGTGAATCAAAAGATGTTATAGGATTTACATATTAATGAACTGAAACCTGCAACGCATTCTAAAAGGCGAAAGACTTAACAACAATCTTGGTTTGTTCAATATATCCTATCAGTTGCATGACACTGGGATCTTTTGCTATAAAATCTGTGTCTTATGATCCTGCTCCACAGCTACCCGATGAAGCAGCAGTGCTCCAAAAGCTCTCACTTCCAAATAAACCTGTTGGACTATAGCCTGGTGTTGTGATTTTTAACTTCGTCCAGGCGAGTCCACCATCGGCTCCTCCACATAATTTCTAGTGAGCACAGCCCACACCTCCCAATGCTGCCAGTAAACTTTACAACGCCGATGAAATGACACACTATGCACTCCTGAAAAATTCACAATTTCTAACGAAACTGGCTGCTCATTCTGATCCATCTGATTCGCGACATTGGAAGCTTAGTGCAGAAAGCTGAAAGAAATGAGCAGTTTTAAAACAAAAACCTTGGCGCTCAAAGCTTTCAATGAGAGTCTGAGCAGGGGGTAAATTCAGGTAACTTTTATTGAGATCCAACTTTGTTACAGCTTCAAACCCCCTCAGCAAAAAGGCAGAGAAAAAGTAGCTGCTTTTTAAACAGTTCAAGGTCAAAGCGCACACCCTACCCCACCACCCCCCAACCCACCTCACTACTTTACTATTGGTCACCACCAAGTTGTCCCTTTGTAATTGGGGAGAAAGTGAGGTCTGCAGATGCTGGAGATCAGAGATGGAAATGTGTTGCTGGAAAAGCGCAGCAGGTCAGGCAGCATCTAGGGAACAGGAGAATCGACGTTTCGGGCATTAGCCCTTCCTAGATGCTGTCTCACCTGCTGTGCTTTTCCAGCAACACATTTCCACCTTTGTAATTGCCCTTCCCGCACAGGGGGCAGCTGAAGTACCTCTCTCCTTTGTGGATCCGCGGGAGGGTCAGCAGGCTGGAGGCCTGGGTAAATCTCTTCCCACACCCGGGGCAACTGAAGGGCGTCTCCCCCATGTGGACCCGCTGGTGCCTCAGCAGGGTGGAGGAATCGCTGAAGGCCTTCCTGCACACTGGGCAGCTGCAGGGCGTCTCCCCAGTGTGGATCCGCTGGTGGGTTAGCAGGGTGGAGGAAGTGCTGAAGCCCTTCCCGCAGACGGGACAGGGGAACGGGCTCTCCCTGGTGTGGCTGCGCCGATGAGTCTCCAGGACAGACGGGACACAGAAGCTTTTCCTGCAGTCGCCACACTTCCATCGTTTCTCCACGGGGCTGGATTCCTTGGGTTTCTCCATGGCCGAAGCTTCAGTTACACACAAATGTGTGTGGAGCCCCTCCCCACCGTGAATTCCTCTTCCCAGGCTCAACACTCAGTGCACTTCAAAAGTAGGGTCTCTCATCCAGTCCCACGGATGCTGAAAATGTACTCAAACAGGAACCAAAACTTTGCTCCTTCTCACAGAATCATAGTTGAAAATTGTTGCGGTCCCGATGGATTGAGTGACTGTCAGACATTGATGTCAAAGTGAGGACTGCAGACGCTGGAGAGTCAGTGTCGAAAAGTGTGCTGCTGGAAAAGCACAACAGGTCAGGCAGCAGCAGAGGAGCAGGAGAGTCAATGTTTTGGCTTAAGTCCTTCATCTGTTGATTTTGAAGCTTCAGTCTTCAGATCTTCAAATACACTGTTAAAAACAGGTTACAAAAGTCATCACTATCAGTGCAGGGTAGAAATTCAGAACAAGCAATTCTACTTTCTGTGGAATATCATTTTGTTTAGTTGTTCCACAAAATTGAAAGCACTCCCACACCCTCTTCCCCCTCTGTTCTCACTCTGCTCTATCTCATTCTCCTGAAGGTGCTGATTCAGGATCTTACAGGGGCAGAAAAGCAAAAACGTCAAGACTGACATCTCTCTGAATTTTGGATACCTCCACCTGAAAGTTAATATCTTTCACAACACTGGGATCCTGCCGAGAGTGAGCAGGTCTGATTTTGGGAAGCAAAAAAAACGTATCAATTCAGGGTGAACCTGCAATACAGATTCTTGAGGAAGATCCAGACACAAAATGATTATCGACCCCGGAAGGTGGGAGTAAAATGAGACGTCAAGGCATTAACACCGACACACTTCAGTCAAACTCTTCTGCTCCCAGTCAGGGCAAAACATGCTCTGAAAGACCAGCCTTCACAACCACACTTCTGATTCCACTGAAGACAATTAGAGTCACACAGCACAGAAACAGACCCTTTGGCCCAACCTGCCCAGATAGCCTAAATTAATCTAGTCACGTTTGCCATCACTTGGCCCCTATGGGGGCTGGGTGCTGGCAGCTGGGACTAAATTGGGTTGGCTATCTTGTCAGCAAGGACGAGTTGGACCGAAGGGTCTGTTTCTGTGCTGTACATCTCTATGACTCCAGTTGCATTTGCCATCACTTGGCCCTGACCCATCTGAACCCTTCATATTCAGATGCCCGTCCAGGAGCCTTTTAACTTGTCATCGTATCAGCACGCACCACTTCCTCTGGCAGCTCACACCATCGCTCAAGCGACTCCATGTTGAAAGCGTCTGATCTGGTGCACCAGATGACACCAGGATAATCTCAGATCATTCCAGATCGCATCGATACTCAGTCAGTGGCTTTCCCGATCAGCATGTTGTACGTGATGAAACAAGTCCATGGGTAGGCGATCCCCCACCTCTTAGTTCAAGTATCTCTACGAGAACTTCCTTGCTGGTGGGTCCCTTGGAGACGTTTTTATAAATGACTTAGATGCAGGCATAGGTGGATGGATTAGCAGAATTGGACTGAGAGGTGACAAATGGAGTTCAATGCAGCTAAATGTGAGGTGATTCACTTTGGGAAGAATCACAGGAAGGCAGTGATCTTGGAGTCCATGTGCATAGATCCCTGAAAGTTGCCACTCAGGTGGATAGTGCTGTTAAGAAGGCATACGGTGTGTAAGGTTTCATTGGGTAGAGGGATTGAGTTCCGGAACCGCAATATCACGCTGCAACTATACAAAACACTGGAGCAGCCACACTTGGAATATTGTGTATAGTTCTGGTCCACATATTTCAGGAAGGATGTGGGAAGCATTGGAAAAGGTGCAGAGGAGATTTACCAGGTTGTTGCCTGGTCTGGAGGGAGGGTCTTATGAGGAAAGGCTGAGAGACTTGGGTCTGTTCTCATTGGAAAGAAGGCGGCTAAGGGGGGGATTTGATAGAGATATACAAGATGATCAGAGGATTAGATAGGGGAGACAGTGAAAGACTTTTTCCGAGGATGGTGACATCAGCTTCCCAAAGTGAATCACCTCACATTTAGCTACATTGAACTCCATTTGCCACCTCTCAGCCCAATTCTGCAGTTTATCCAAGTCCCCCTGCAACCTGTCCAAATTGAGGGGTGATAGATTTAAGACAGATGTCAGAGGCAAGTTCTTTATGCAGAGAGTGGGAAGGGCGTGGAATGCCCTACCTGCTAAGGTAGTCAACTCAGCCACATTAGGGAGATTTAAACAATCCTTAGACAAGCACATGGATGATTTTGGGATAATGTCAGGGAATGAGCCGAGAATACTTCACAGGTCAGCGCACCATCGAGGGCCGAAGGGCCTGTTCTGCGCTGTATTGTTCTATGTTGTTTGTTCTATGTTCTAAACTTAGTGCAGGAGGGTGAAAGAAATGAGCAGCTTTAAAACAAAAACCTCTTGGAGCTCAAAGCTTTCAATGAGAGTCTGAGCCCGGTGGTAAGTTCAGGTAACCTTTATTGCAACCCAACTTTGTTACAGCTTCAGATCCCCCCAGCAAAAAAGGCAGGGAAAAAGTATCTGCTTTTTGAACACCTCAAGGTCAAAGTACACACACCACACCTCCCCTCCTCCCCCCCCACCCCCACCACACTTCCCCTCCTCACCACGCTGTCTTTACTACTGGCCAGCACCAAGTTGTCCCTTTGTAATCGGATCCTTGGTCCAGCCATAACCCGGAGAAAGTATTGCCTCACTCAGCAATTTCAACACATACCCTGTCTCCAAGTAAGTTTCTCCCCGCTCATTTGCCAGGAAGGGGCAGTGTAGAGTCAACCAGACTACTGTGGGTCTGGAGTCACGTGTAGGCCAGACCAGGTAAAGGATGCAGCTGGAACGACTGAGTGAATCCTTTCCCACAATGGCGGTTCCCTTCCCTAACAAGGGAGAGAGGGAATCAGATGGGGGCTTTCTCCCCCGCACCACCCCCTCCCAGAAACTGTCTCATCGTTCGATTCCGAACTCCACATTTCTGACCGAATACCAATTCTGCCATCTGTCGTGGCGGGATTCGAACCCGGGAGTCCCCGGAACCGAGTTGATAGTCCAATTAATAATGGCACTCGGCCGTCACTCCTTCAATCCCCCTGCGATGACACGTGAACTCGTTGGTGCTTCCGCAGGTGGGAGACCTGGGTAAAGGCCTTCCCGCACTTGGGGCAGCTGAAGGGCCTCTCCCCCGTGTGGATCCGCTGGTGGGTCAGCAGGTTGGAGAAATGGGTAAAGGCCTTCCCGCACTCGGGGCAGCTGAAGGGCCTCTCCCCCGTGTGGATCCGCTGATGGGTCTGGAGGTTGGAGGAGCAGTTGAAGCCCTTCCCGCACTCGGGGCAGCTGAAGGGCTTCTCCTCGGTGTGGACCCGCTGGTGGGTCTGGAGTTTGGAGGAATTGATGAAGGCCTTCCCGCACTCGGGGCAGCTGAAGGGCTTCTCCCCCGTGTGGACCCGCTGGTGGGTCTGGAGGTTGGAGGAGCAGTTGAAGCCCTTCCCGCACTCGGGGCAGCTGAAAGGCTTCTCCCCGGTGTGGACCTGCTGGTGGGTCAGCAGGTTGGAGGAGCAGTTAAAGCCCTTCCCGCACTGAGAGCAGGTGAACGGCCTCTCCCCGGTGTGGATACGCTGGTGGGTCAGCAGGGAGGAAGATCTGCTGAAGGCCTTCCCGCACTCGGGGCAGCTGAAGGGCCTCTCCCCCGTGTGGATACGCTGGTGGGTCAGCAGGGAGGAAGATGTGCTGAAGCCCTTCCCGCACTGAGAGCAGGTGAAGGGCCTCTCCCCCGTGTGGATCCACTGGTGGCTCTGCAGCTTGAAGGAAGTGGTGAAGCCCTTCCCACACTGAGAGCAGGTGAATGGCCTCTCCCCGGTGTGGACACGCTGGTGCCTCAGCAGGGAGGAAGATGTGCTGAAGGGCTTCCCGCACTCGGGGCAGCTGAAGGGCCTCTCCCCCGTGTGGATCCGCTGGTGGGTCTGGAGGTGGGAGGAGCAGGTGAAGCCCTTCCCGCACTCGGGGCAGCTGAAGGGTCTCTCCCCCGTGTGGACCCGCTGGTGGGTCTGGAGGTGGGAGGAGCAGGTGAAGCCCTTCCCGCACTCGGGGCAGCTGAAGGGTCTCTCCTCCGTGTGGACATGCTGGTGTCTCAGCAGGGAGGAAGATGTGCTGAAGCCCTTCCCACACTGAGAGCAGGTGAACGGCCTCTCCCTGGTGTGGATCCACTGGTGGGTCCGCAGGGAGGAAGATGTGCTGAAGGCCTTCCTGCACTCGGGGCAGCTGAAGGGCCTCTCCCCCGTGTGGACCCACTGGTGGCTTCGCAGGTTGGAGGAGCTGGTGAAGCCCTTCCCACACTGAGAGCAGGTGAACGGCCTCTCCCCCGTGTGGACCCGTTTGTGGGCCAGCAGGTGGGAGGAATGTCTGAAGGCCTTCCCGCAGTCGGTGCAGGGGAATGGCCTCTCCCCGGTGTGACTGCGCCGATGTGTCTCCAGGGCAGACGGGACATGGAAGCCTTTCCCACAGTCGCCACACTTCCACTGTTCCTCCACAGGGCGGGATTCCTCAGGTTTCTCCATGGCCACAGCTTCAGCTGCACACAAACACGTGCAGAGCCCCTCCCTGCCGTGAAATCCCCTTTCCAGGCGGTATAACTGTTTCAGGCTCCACGCACAGTGCGCTGCAACAGTGGGGTCTCTCGTCCAGTCCCACTGATGCTGAAAACGTCCTCAAACAGGAACCAAGAAGCATTGATCCCTCTCACAGAAATCACAGTCAAAAACCGTTGTGGTCCCGATGGATTGAGTGACTGTCAGACATTGACATCAAAGTGAGGACTGCAGACGCTGGACAGTCAGTCGAAAAATGTGGCGCTGAAAAAGTACACCAGGTCAGGCAGCATCCGAGGAGCAGGAGAGTCAATGTTTCAGGCATAAGCCCTTCATCTGTTGATTTTGAAACACTCTGCAAAAAGAGATTACAAAAGTCATCACTATCAGTGCAGGATAGAAATTCAGAATAAACAATTCTACTTTCTGTGGAATATTCTTTTGTTATTCCACAAAATTGAAAGCACTATCCAACTCTCTCTCCCCCTCTGTTCTCACTCTGCTTCTCACTAACTAATTCTCCTGCAGGTGCTGATTCAGGATCTTACAGGGGCAGAAAAAGCAAAAACATCACGACTGATCTGAACCCTTCATATTCAGATGCCCGTCCAGGAGCCTTTTAACGTGCCATCGTACCAGCACCCACCACTTCCTCTGGCAGCTCATGTCATCGCTCAAGTGACCCACATTGAAAGCGTCTGGTCTGGTGCACTAGATGACACCAAGATAATCTCAGATCATTCCAGATCGCATCGATACTCAGTCAGTGGCTTTCCCGATCAGGATGTTGTACGTGATCAAACAGCTCAGTGGGTAGGCGATGCCCCACCTCTTAGTTCAAGTATCTCCCTTGCCGAAGGGTCCCTTGGAGACACTTCAACTGGACTTCATTGAGTTGTAGAAATGAGTTGAGTTGCTATCAATATGTTTTGCTTATTGCTGATGTCTTTTCGAAGTGGATTGAAGCCTAACTTCCTCCTAACGCTACTGCTGAGACTGTGGTGTAGATTTTGTTTAAGGAAATAATTCCCCGCTTCAGTCTACCTGCCTGCATCAGCTCGGGCAATGGACCACACTTTGTAGGTAATATTAACGGAGAACTCTGTTCCCAGCTTTGTATTTGTCGGCAACTGCATGGTGCTTCTCATCCTCAGTCGGCCGGACTTGTTGAATGTTTTAACCAGGCTCAAGACTAAACTTGCCAAATTAATGGCCGAGTCTGGCCTCTCCTGGTTATGCTAATCCCTGTGGCCTTATTCCAGATGCGATCCATATCTGTGGGCAATACACGACTGTCTCCAGCTGAGAGTCTCTCTGGTCACCCCCTCTGTACCCCTTGGAACGATTCGGCTCCCTTCGCAGTCCACTTCCACCACATGACCGAAGCAATGATTAGTTAGAGCAAGAACATAATCAGTGTTATGCGTGCCTTTCACTCCCAGGAGCGTGCGGCCTACAGCGATGTTCCCTCCCTTTCAGCCTCGTCATGGGTATCACCTGGTTCGTTGGTGCTTGTCAAGAACTGGACTGGCAAAGTTCTCTATCCTCGTTGGGATGGCCCCTTCCAGGTTTTACTTCCCACCCCTACAGCGGTCACAGTCGTTGGGTGCTCAGCTTGGGTCCAACTGCACCATTGTAAATTGATTGACCACACCAATCAAAAGTGGGGAAGAGGAGGAGAGAATCCTGGAATCTCAACAAAAGGAGTGGACCCTGTCCAGTTGCGTTTTGAATTTTGCTGTTATTCTCATGTTAATCTTATGACAGATACTTGAACTAAGAGGAGGGACATGTGGGCGATCGCTTATCTCCTCACCTTTCTGATCACGTACAACATCCTGATGGGGAAAGCTACTAAGTATGGATGCGACCAGGAATGATCAGAGATTATCCACCACCCATGCTGAGAAGATTCATCCAGTGCACTGGACCAAACGCCTTTGACGTGTGGAACGTGATGAAGATTGATTATTGCAATGGACTCTTACATCAGAAAAACCAGATGGTCCATCTGGACAGTAGAAATCAGTGGGAGTTACCATGTCGTTACCATGTCTTTTTGATTTTACCTGCAGACGCAAACCTAGTGAGGATAAAAATGATCAACTCAGGAACACCATCCCTTTTTGCAGGAAGGCCGACTCGAGAAAAGGGAAGCCAGATAGGGGAAACTCCTCAATCCACAAACAACTTATTTATACAGGCCCACAGAACGCTCTTCACCCCAGAGGCAGTAGCATGTTACTCCTCTCTAGCGGGAGATGACTTACTTGCCCCGTCCCCAATCCCTGATTCCATTCCATTTGTCAGACATCCTACTGCCGACCCTGCGAAGAGAAATATCACTTTCCAATAGCTCCGGTCTGTGTATACAAACAGCTGGTGTAACACTGGCTGGGGTACAGCAGGCCTTATGCAGCACATGGACCTGGAACGGAACCCTTCCCTTGTGCATTGAAAGGCCTTTTCTCTTTTCAGAACCTGATACTGTCACCAAGACCATGTACAATAGAGCTAAGGGAGAGCCCAATGGGAACAGCATTCTGAGGACCATTGTCTCCCATACAGTGCGAGTGCTCGAGTCACTTGGCCCATTTTTTACAGCACTCCTCTTGCAAAACGTCGACCCTTTCCTCCTGTAGACCTGACCAGACCCCCTGCTGTAACAATTCAGGAACCTATTTTGACAAACTCTCCGTAATATAAATCAAACCAGACTATTATTTCTTCAGCTAAGGTAAAGCTACCAATTTCCTTATCCTGGATGGCAAAGATGTCCCTCATAAGGTCACTATCAGAGCCCTTGTTCCCACAACAGTACCTTGTCCTGGCCAGTGGACAAGTCGATGGAACCTCCATCTGAGGAGGATGCAGCGGTCGGTTTCAGCCAACCTTCCTCCAACTGGAAGGACCCCAAAGGACTGGGTGGCAATACAGGACACCCGATAGGCTGGGGAATCCAGAGTACCCTGGGGTTGGAAGGATCGACAGGGGTGACAAGTCAACAGAACCGCAATTCCCTCTTTGACGGCCTGACCATTCGAGGAAATAAGACTAAAGAGGCTCTGAAACAGAGTAAACTGGGATTATCAGACCTGTGTCTTTACTCTGTGCAGAATCGGTATGCCTTAGACTATATACTTGCTCAGGAGGATGAGGTCTGCACCATTGTCCAAGATAAATGCACTATGGGCATTCCTGATCTCACTGGCAATATTACTAAGATACAAGAAGAGATCCAGGCATTCCTTGACTGAATGACTGAAGGGACCAATTGGGGAAACTGCAGATCGGGCTGATGGTACAATTGGTTTATCAATTTAGCTATGTCTGTTTGTCGGTATTGGTATTGTTTGGTATTTAATTGCTAGGCTTATGAGGTCCCTTAGTGATATAGATTTGCCCCAGAAGATGCTCCTTTTGGGATCTGATGGCTCACCCACATGTGTCGATGGCGATGATAAATATGACCAGATGAGCTGCGAAGATGGTGGTGCCGCTCTACAGGATGTTGATGGCTGGACCACCTTGAAGGTCATTCGTTTGGACTAGCCTTCTCTTTCAGTGATCGTGGTGCAATCAAAGGGAGGAATGAGGGTGTGGGCATCTGGGTGATAAAGTCTATAGCCTTAAAACTTGTCTTTAAACATTCAGTCTAAAATGTAATGCTGAATTATTAAATACATTTACTGCACTAGAAAATAAACAGGCAGGAAGGCTCAGAAAGAGGAGAGAACTTAAAGATAGGGACACCTGGGCTCACCAAGCGATAACAGGATGCTGTAAGGCAATTAAGAACGTTTGCCTCAGCATCGGTGAATCTGTGTGAACAGGACACAAAGTGATAACATTCACAGCCGTTCCCTTGTGAAATGAATGATCGTCTTTGAATCTGACCCTGAAACAAGACCCGGTACTATCCATAGCTTTGTAATTAATGGGTGGAGCTTGTCCATTGTCACAGATTCTTACTACTCCTTGCAAGGGGGCATTCACAAAATAATTCTTTGCTGTCTTGAGATTTCAAAAGGACACGAGAGAGAGAGACCATTTTAGTGCTGAGGCTGTTGAATCCCGTAGAGAATTAACTGAGTGCTTATCTGTTATGGATTGAATTGAATTGCATTTTGGGACTTCATGATGAGAGGTTTTTATTCCAGGTTTCCAAAGAGTATGATCTCCAGGACAAACCAAGAGAGAGGCTTTACAGGTCTGAGTTCTCAAAGGATTCCCTGGGCCACCTCAAATCTCCACTTTAACATGGGAGGTAGGACAAAATGGCTTCTGCTTGGCTAACTCGGTGGGACTGAGTCAGGCAGATACTCACGACTCAGAACAAACAAGAAACCACAGACTGATGTCAATCCAGTGAAAAAAAACTGCAAATGTGAACCTAACCATCAATCGCAGAAGTAACGGTTTAATCCTAACCGCCAGACAGGACAAATACGATTCCAAGTACAAGTTGTCTACAAGAAATTATGATAGATTAGATTAGATTAGATTCCCTACAGTTTGGAAACAGGCCCCTCGGCCCAACCAGTCCACACTGACCCTCCAAACAGTAACCCATCCAGAAACATTTTTCGTCTGACTAATGCACCTAACACCATGGGCAATTTAGCATGGCCAATCCACCTGACCTGCACATCTTTGTACTCTGGGAGGAAACCGGAGCACCCGGAGGAAATCCACGCAGACACGGGGAGAATGTGCAAACTCCACACAGATGGTCACCCAAGGCTGGAATCGAACCTGGTGCTGTGAGGCAGCAGTGCTAACCACTGAGCCACCGTGCCGCCCTAGGCTAAGTCAAAAATGCATGAGGACCCTGCGGGATCTGATTGAGCATGATCATATAGTAACAACCAATGTCTGACTCTAAACAATGTACATAAGTTCTATCCAAACTCTAAAAGTCGGCGGATTCTTTTGGCACTCTAGGAGTACTCATCGGTGGCCCAGTGGTTAGCACTGCTGCCTCACAGCACCAGGGTCCCAGGTTCGATTCCAGCCTTGGGGGGCTGGCTGGGTGGAGTTTGCACATTCTCCCCATGTCTGCGTGGGTTTCCTCCCACAATCCAAAGATGTGCAGATGTGGTGAATTGGCCATGCTAAACTTCCCATAATGTTAGGTGCATTGGTTAGAGGGAGATGGGTCTGGGTGGGCTACTCTTCAGAGGATCGGTGTGGACTGGTTGGGCCAAAGGGCCTGTTTCCACATTGTTGGGAATCTAATCTAATCTCATCCTTCTGGGCTGATCAGAGTCTACCGTCTGGGCCATATCAAAGAATAAACTATTGCTTGTATTATTGACAAAGTCACTTCCAGGTGTGTTTATTGACCAATCCCAGAAATCCAAAGATCCAGACAGCAGTCCAGATCAGAACAACCAGATAGGAAATGGTTAATGTCCCCAGGATGTGGGAGCAAAATAAGACACCAAGGCATTAACACCAACACCAGGGAAAAACTGAACATACAGACGTGACAAGCATTCGTAGCAAGCCAGAATCACAGATGTACAGCACAGAAACAGTCCCTTCAGTCCATGCTGACCAGATATCCTAAATCAATCTCGTCCCATTTGATAGCACTTGGCCCATTTCCCTCTAAATGTTTCCCAACATATACCCAGCCAGATACCTTTTAAAAGGTTGTAATTGTACCAGCAACCACCTCTTCCTCTGGCAGCTCATTCTTTACACACACCACCCTCTGTGCATAGGAGTTGCCCCTTAGGTTTCTTTTAAATCTCACCCTAAACCTATGAGCAATCCCAGATCAAAGATCTTGTCTATTTACCCTCGCCATGCCCCACATTATTTATACAAGGTTGTAGGGTCACCCCTGTGGGATATAGTTAAAGCAGTGTTACTTCTGCAACCATAATTGCTTCTGCAAGGTAAATGAACTAACGCCAGTGTATAATTGTTTCAGCCAAGAGTGGAGTTAACAAGAATGAAAAATTGCTTTTGTATGAGCTAAAATGTGCATACATGAAATGTACCTGCAAATGGTAGATGTTACAGACAAACAGATAAGGTGCTGTGAGGGGAGGGGGTGGAGGTTAAGCTAGACATGCTTGTACAAACAGTTATAAGCATCTGTTTCCTGCTTCTGCAAAAACAAAAAAAAACACCATCAGGGAGGTCAGAAGGTTCAGTGTCGGCGAAAAATGGGAGGAAATGTTGCTTTCGCAAACAAGGAAGCAGCTGGCGGTGAAAGGGGATATACGATATATACTTTGTTCACGCACAAGGCTGAATAAGGCAAGGCTGAGTAATGGACGCCACCAGGAAAGAATGGAGGGACAAACCGATCTTTTGCGGATCAGCTTGGAACATCAGGGCGGGGGGAAATGGGAATGAGGGAAAGAAGCTGAATGTGCTGGAGCAAGGTGGAGGAAGAACAGAGGATGCAAAGCCGGCTTGAACAAAACAGGAGATATCCAGCCCTCCCCCTTCCAAATCTCTATCCTTCAGTCCCTCCTCACCCGGGTAACTAAGACACATACCTGAGTTTGCGGAGGCTGCTCCCTCCCTGCATTCACTCCAGTTGCTACAAGTGACCAATTTCCCCTCCTCCCATCTCTGCCTCCCTCCCAGGATGAAGAGTCGGCCAGAGGGCGGGAGATTCACTTTGAAACTGACAGGGCCACATCCGTCTTGTGACGTCACAAGAAACTAGGGACGGGACGAGGAAAAGTGACGGCTTAGGGGGCGGGGCATGGCCCACAGCGGGCCGCCGCACTGCGCATGCGCTGCGCCTGCAGCACACGGGGAGGAGAACACACTTTCCAAAACAACCCTCCCTTCAGAGAATCCCCACAGTGTGGAAGCAGGCCACTCGGCCTCACCGACCCTCCCAAGGGTCACCCACCCACACCCATTCCCCTGTCCCCGTTGCTCTTCATTTATCCCTGAGTCATGCACCTTACCTGCATATTATGCCTAATTTAGCATGGGGAAAAACAATGACTGCAAATGCTGGAAACCGGATTTTGGATTAGTGGTGCTGGAAAAGCACAGCAGTTCAGGCAGCATCCGAGGAGCAGCAAAATCGACGTTTCGGGCAAAAGCCCTTCATGAGGAATAGAGGCAGAGTGCCTGCAGGGTTCAGATCCGAACTCTGCTGGTTTAAAGGTGGTCCGGAGTCTGTGTAGGATGAGTTGGTTACGGAGGCAGGCACCAAGGAAACAAACGTGGCTGTGGTCGCGAGTCTGAGGACATGGTCAAAGAGCCTCAGGAGAGGAAACGTGTTGGGAGTTGCAGTGGGAGAGGGATTCCTTGAGATTCTTGTAGAGAGAGGAGGAAAACTTCTTCAAGGCAGGCATCCTTGCAAGAGGATTCACTGTAGGGTTAAAATCAACTAGGTAAAAACAAGGACTGCAGATACTAGAAACCAGATTCTAGAATCACACAACTCCAGGTTGTAGTCCAACAGGCTTCTTTGGAAGCAGTAACTGTTGGAGTGCTGCCTCTTCATCAGGTGGTTGTGGAGGATAAGATCCTAAGACACAATTTAGAGCAAAACAGTCCAGTGTCCTGCCACTGAAATGGTATATTGAACAAACCTGGATTGTTCAGTCTTCCACCTTTTCAAATCGGTTACGTGTCTCATTACAATGTAAATCACAGAACATCTTGTTGTCACCTTCTTAAGATAACAAGGTTTTATAGCAAAAGCTCAAGCCATGATTAAATGGCGGAGTGGACTCGATGGGCTGAATGGCCTTACTTCCGCTCCTATGTCTTATGGTCTTATCTCAGCTCAGACAATGCATTAAAGGTGTGAGGTCAGAGTCTGCCTGTATCCCAATCTTGAGTCAGACTGGTTCTGTTTCAAGTCGAATTTACAAACTATCATATGTATTGACTGCCTGCAGATTTTTCCTTTAAAAAATGCACAAATATCTGCAAATATACATCTCTCTTCCCCCCCCCCCCCCCCCACACACACACACACACACACACACACAAGTTTGTTGGGTGAATTTGTACTTGCAGAATTATGTCTTACTTTGCTCAAAAACTGCATGAATCCATGTAAGATTCTGTAAGTCAGTTTAACCATTGTGGCACAGACAATCTCACACAGGGGAACTCACACCTTCAATACATTATCTGGGCTAACGCGACACCAATTGGTAAAGTTCACTTGAGGATTTAACTATTTCAAAAGGTTTTGTGATTTACATTTGAAAGAACTGAAATAATCATGGTCATTCGAACAGATGAAAGACTTAAACAATCTGGGTCTTTTTCAATATGTACTTTCAGTTACATCACACTATAAACTGTTGCAATAAATTCTGTGTCTTACAATCTTATATTCCACAATCCCCTGAAGGAGCTGCACTCCGAAAGTTAGTGCTTCCAATTAAACTTGTTGGACAGAATTCCTCAAGTAGGGCACCATAAGAATCCTGGGAGACTGCTATTTCCTGTTTACTTCATAATGAACAAACATTAAGCACGATCGCCTATTTATTTCTCATTTTGTTTCATTTTTCTTGTTGAATTCCCTGCGATGATGTGGGAGAATTATTAGATTTGGGTCAGCCATTTGGTCACATATTAAAGCCTGGAAACCATTTTGAATCTCAGCTTAGTGCCTGCTTGCTAAAGTTTGTCTTTCCCAGGCTCAGCGGAGACGGTTGGCTTTGCAGCTGTGCTGCTTCCTGATAAACAAATTCTTTCCTGACATGGGGCTTTATTTCCATCCCCCACAGTTGGCGAGTCAGGCAGGAGGTACCCTGGTCCTGCCAGGTCACCGGCCGATATCCTTGGAGAGATGAAATATAGAGGGTGGTTGCTGCTTTTGTTGTGTCCAAAATAAAGAGGAAAGCTGGCCAGGGACAAAAGTGCTGTTCGAAATGTTGATACAATTCTCCCTACTCAGCCACAAGATAACAGTGAGAGAACTCAACAGGGTCCTCGCGTCTGGACGTAATACTGCTGAGAGCACTTGTGCTTTATAAAGTTAGTAATAATGAATTTGCTCACCCCAGGGTTACGAGAGGTGAAACCCTATTTGAATGAATTTGGCATACAGGACACATTGGGCAACTATTAAAGACTCTGTTGTATTTCCCTGGGATATGGACTCATGCAGAGACACAAACAACTTGTATTGAAAAGTGTTCGATTTGCAAATGGAACAAACGATAGGTATATAGAGTTTGCACGCTTGGTTAAGCAGCAATGTGTCACAGCCAGGATTTATGAGGCTCAACTCCCTAACTTGGGCTGCTCTGGAATGTGAGTGTCTCATTAGCCTTGAAAGGAAGGAAGGAATAAAGAAAAGCTGACAAACTGAGATATGAAGCAAGTTGGAAAATGTTACAGAGAGACACACACAGGCAGAAGTTTGCAGGAAAGTTAACACTTCATAATCTGGTTTCAATGCACATTAGCCTGGGTATGGTACTGATATCACAGGGGTCTCAAAAAGGGTTCTCCCTCAATACTCAAACCAAAACATGGGTGCCCCCTGCTGGACTGGTTTGTGTTCATTCTTTGCTGCTGCCTATTTCAGTTGATGATGTCCATTATTGTTAACACTCACAAACCTGGTGGCACCCAGATTTTCGGAAAGCAGCTAGGAAAAGATCTGAAGCGTGTTTAATTTGTAAACAAACAAGGTGCATACTCGAAGAGGGATGCCCTGTGTTTGTTAACCACCTCCTTGCTTGGTCGGCCTTTTAAAATTGTCTACAACTTGCTTATATCGTACATTGTTATGAATATTGTCTAATATGAGTAGATGTATTTAGTAGCTGAATCAAAACCATCCCAATGACTGAAACAGCTGACACTGGATTGTTGGACAAGTGGGAAATATTTGCAGTTAACCAAAGCACTTCAAAGTTTACAGTCACGGGTACGTCAAGCTGAAGAATTAGGACCGGGTCATATTGGAGCCTGCTTCCTCAGGCAGAGAGTTCCACAGATACACTACTCTCTGGGAAAAGCAGCAGCCCTCACTTCCTCCTCCTCATCTCTGTCCTAAACCTACTCCCCCAAAGCTTGGGGCCTAGTCTCAGCCACCAGCAGAAGTGACTGGATAGGGTAGGGCTTCATCCTCTCAGTGCAATGAATTCCCACTTTCCACCAAAATCCCGGATGTACTCACTTAGTTGCTTGCTGTCTCACAAATGAAAGATTTCATTCTAACTTCTTCCGATCCCAGGAAGGGCAAAGCATCTTTGAAAGTTGCTCTGAAAGCCCTATCTTCACAACCACACTTCTGCTTTCACCGAAGACAGTTGGAGTCCTTCAGCCCAACTCGTCTATGCCAATCATATATCCGAACTCAATCTATTCCATTTGCCAGCATGTGGCCCATATTCCTCAAAACCCTTCCTATTCATGTACCCATCCAGATGCAGAGGGATGTGGGCCAAATGCTAGCAAATGGGACAAGATGAATTTTGGATATCTGGTCGGCATGGACGAGTTGTACCAAATGGGCTGTTCCCGTGCTGTATGACTCTAATCTTCTTCGGTGAAAGCAGAGGTGCGATTGTGAAGGCTGAAGTTTCAGAGCAGCTTTCGGAGATGTTTTGCCCTTAATGGGAGCAGAAGTTACAATGAAATCTTGCATTTATGAGACAGCAACTGAGTAAGTAAGTACATCCGGGATTTTGATGCAAGGTGGGAATTTGTTGCACTGTGGGGATAAAGCCCTACCCTATCGAGTCATTTCTGCTGCTGGATGAGACCAGGCCTCAAGATTAGGAGAAGCAGATTTAGGACCGAGATGAGGAGGAACTGCTCTTCCCAGAGAGTAGTGAATCTATGGAATTCTCTGACCACGGAAGCAGTAGAGGCATTTTCACTAAGAGAGACCTTGGAGTGCAGATTAATAGCTCCTTGAAAGTGGAGTCACAGGTCGATAGGATAGTGAAGATGGCGTTTGGTATGCTTTCTTTTATTGGTCAGAGTATTGAGTACAGGAGTCAAGAGGTCATGTTGTGACTGTACAGGACATTGGTTTGGCCACTGTTGGAATATTGCGTGCAATTCTGGTCTCCTTCATATGCGAAAGATGTTGTGAAACTTGAAAGGGTTCAGAAAAGATGTACAAGGATGTTGCCAGAGTTGGAGGATCTGAGCTACAGGGAGAGACTGAACAGGCTGGGACTGTTTTCCCTGGAGCATCAGAGGCTGAAGGGTGACCGTATAGAGGTTTATAAAATCATAAAGGGGCATGGATAGGATAAATAGACAAAATCTTTTCCCTGGGGTGGGGGAGTCCAGAACTAGAGGCCATAGGTTTAGGGTGAGAAGGGAAAGATATGAAAGAGACCAAAGGGGCAACTTTTTAACACAGAGGCTGGTGTGTGTATGGAATGACCTGCCAGAGGAAGTTGTGGAGACTGGTACAATTGCAACATTTAAGAGGCATTCGGATGGGTATATGAATAGGAAGGGTTTGGAGAGATATTGTTTGGGTGCTGGCAGGTGGGACAAGATTGGGTTGGGATATCTGGTCGGCATGGGACGGGTTGGACCAAAGGGTCTGTTTCCATGCTGTACATCGCTATGACTCTAAACTCAATACACAGTTGAAAGGGTATTTGCAATGGTAGGGGAATGAAGGGGAGTTGGGACAATGCAGGGAGGAGGAGCTGAGTTGATGGATAGATCAGCCATGAATGGTGGAGCAGGCTGGATGGGCCAAATGGCCGACTCCTGCTTCTATTACTATGAAACTATAACCCTGCATTTCCCATGGCTAACCCACCTAACCTACACGTCCCTGGACATTCTGGGCAATTTAGCATGGCCAATCCAAATCAAGGCCAGGGAGCAGTATAGTGATGTGGAAAATGAACATCAGAGTGTGATAGAAAGGGACAAGGGGAGTAAATGTACCAGCAATCAAAACTGGATTTTAAAGGTGACAAAAATTGAAACTAAAAACAGTGTGTCTGAATGTGTGCTGCATTGTAACAAAAGTGAATGAGTTGACAGAACACATTGAAGAGAATAATTATGATCCGAGACTCCTTACAGAGACATGGCTTCAGGATGGCAAGGATTGGATCCTGAATATCAAGGGGATAGTCAGATGGGAAGCTCGGTAAAGGTAGAGGGTTGGCACTGCTTATCAAAGCACTGATCAAAGGGTAGTCTGGTGTCACCTCGGATTTCAGGTCCTGATTTCTCCGTCCTCTGTTGATCTCCCTGTTCCCTATTACCCCTTCTGGAACAATAAAACATTCAGTAATCATGCCCCAACCCACAATCTCCCAGCCTGTCAACCATCCAGGCACAGAGTGTAGTCATAACAGGGAATTAAACAAGAAAAATGAAACAAAATTAGAAATAAATAGGTGCTTATGCTTAATGTTTGTTCATTCAGAAGTAAACCAGAAATAGGGCTCTCCCAGGATTCTCATGGTGCCCTACTTGGGGAATTTTGTCTCCCTTCCATCTAACTATTAGCACCCAGCTATGATTTACAACAATATTTACAACAGAAGTAAGGCACCTGTTCTCAAATAGGCAGAGATATACTGATGTAGATTTTTGTTTCTCTTTCGTGCAAACACACGCACACGTCCATGGTGGTGAATTTGTATGTGCAGGTTCGGGGCGATTGGCTATGCCAAATTACCCATAGTGCCCAGGCACGTGCAGGTTAGGGTGGATTGGCCATGCTGAATTATTTAGTGCCCAGGGATGTGCAGGTTAGACGGGGTAAATGGAGAGCAACAGGTGTAGGGGAATGGGTGTGGGTGGGTTAACCTTCAGAGGGTCAGTATGGAGTATTTAGGCCCAGTGGCCTGCTTCCACACTGTGAGGGTTCTCTGAAAGGAAGGGGTTTTGCAAACTGTGACTCGTCTCTTGATATGTTGATGTCACAGCAGGGAAGTGGCCCTGTCTGTTTGAGTGAATCTCACTCTGTCTGGGCAACTCTTCATCCTGGGAGGGAGACAGAGATGGGGGGAGGGGAAATCTATTCACTTGTAGCAACTGGAGTGAATGCAGGGAGGGAGGAGACTCCACAAACTCAGGTATGTGTCTTAGTTACCCGGGTGAGGAGGGACAGAGGGATCGACGTTGGGAAGGCGGGAGGAGTAGATAGCGTTTCTGTTTTGATGTTTAAAATGCATCCGATTCCCACCAGTAACTGCAACAGGTACAAGTACAGCACATGCAATATTCCTCATTGCATCCTCTGTTCTTCCTCCACCTTGCTCCAGCACATTCAGCTTCTTTCCCTCATTCCCATTTCCCCCCGCCCTGATGTTCCAAGCTGACCCGCAAAAGATCTGTTTGTCCCTCCATTCTTTCCCGGTTGTCTTTTGTGGGTTTTGAAAACTTTCCCAGTCCTCTGAGGATTGGAGTTGGGAGGTTATGTTGTGCACTCTCCAGGACATTTGTTTGGCTACTTTTGGAGTATTGTGTGCAGTTCTGGTCTCTCTGCTCGAGGAAGGATGTTGTGAAACCTGAAAGGATTCAGATAAGATTGACAAGGACGTTGTCAGGGTTTGAGCTGAACAGGGTGGAACTGTTTTCTGTTGAGTTTTCAAAGGCTGAGGGTGACCCTACAACCGTTTATAAAATCATGAGAGGCATGGAGAGGGTAAATAGATAAGGTCTTTTCCCTGGATGGGTCATAGGTTCAGGGTGAGGGTGAGATTTAAGAGGAACCTAAGGGGCAACTCCTATATTCAGAGGGTGCTGTATGTAAGGAATGAGCTGCCAGAGGAAATGGTGATGGCTGGTACAATTACAGCACTTAAAAGGCATCTGGATGGGTATCTGAATAGGAAGGGTTTAGAGGACATAGGCCAAGTGCTGACAAATGGGACTGGATTAATTTAGAATACCTGGTTGGTACTGATGAGTTAGACCAAAGGGTCTGTTTCTGTGCTGTACATCTCTATGACTCTGGCTTTCCACTAACATTTGCCACGTCAATAGGTCCACTTTCTCTCTAATGTCGGTGTTAATGGCTTGACATCTCATTTTGCTCCCACCTTCCTGGGGACGTTAACCATTTCGTGTCTGGTTCTTCCTCAAGAAGCTGCATTCCCGATTCACCCTGAATTGACACATTTTATTTGCTTCCCAAAATCAGACCTGCTCACTCTCAGCGATATCCCAGTGTTGTGAAAGATATTCAAGGAGAAAGTGAGGTCTGCAGACGCTGGAGATCAAAGCTGAAACTTTATTGCTGGAACAGCACAGCAGGTCAGGCAGCATCTAGGGAACAGAAGATTCGACGTTTCGGGCACATGCCCTTCTTCAGGAATGAGCAGAGAGTGTTCAGCAGGAGAAGATAAAAGGTAGGGCGGAGGGACTTGGAGGAGGGGCGTTGGAAATGTGATAGATGGAAAGAGGTCAAGGTGAGGGTGATAGGTCGGAGTAGGGTGGAGGCGGAGAGGTGAAGACGACTGCAGGTCAGGAAGGCGGTGCCGGGCTGGAGGGATTCGGCTGAGACAAGGTGGGGGGAGGGGGGATGAAGAAACTGGTGAAGTCCAAGTTCATCCCCTGTGGTTGGAGGGTTCCCAGTCGGAAGATAAGACGCTCCTCCTCCGACCGTCGCGTTGTTGTGGTTTGGCGGTGGATGAGTCCAATGACCTGCATATCCTCGGTGGAGTGGGAGGGGGAGTTGAAATGCTGTGCTACAGGGTGATTGGGTTGGTTCGTCCAATTGTCCGCCAAACCACAACAACGCGACGGTCGGAGGAGGAGCGTCTTATCTTCCGACTGGGAACCCTCCAACCACAGGGGATGAACTTGGACTTCACCAGTTTCTTCATCCTCCCTCCCCCCACCTTGTCTCAGCCGAATCCCTCCAGCCCGGCACCGCCTTCCTGACCTGCAGTCTTCTTCTTGACCTCTCCGCCTCCAACCTACTCCGACCTATCACCCTCACCTTGACCTCTTTCCATCTATCACATTTCCAACGCCCCTCCTCCCTACCTTTTATCTTCTCCTGCTGAACACTCTCTGCTCATTCCTGAAGAAGGGCATGTGCCCGAAACGTCGAATCTTCTGTTCCCTAGATGCTGCCTGACCTGCTGTGCTGTTCCAGCAATAAAGTTTCAGCTTGTGAAAGATATTAACTTTCAGGTGGAATTATCCAAAATGCAGAGAGATGTCAGTCTTGATGTTTTTGCTTTTTCTGCCCCTGTAAAATTTACAATTTCTAACAATACTAGCTCCTCATTCACTGCTCCATCTGATACACGACATTGGAAACTCAGTACAGGAGGCTGCAAAAAATGAGCAGCTTTAAAACAAAAACCTCTTGGAGCTCAAAACTTTCAATGAGAGCCTGAGTCTTGCATTAAGTTCAGGTAACCTTTATTGTGACCCAACTTTGTTACAGCTTCAGATTCCACCCCCGCACCCCCCTCACCAAAAAGACGTAGAAAAAGTTGCTGTTTTTTTTAAATAAGCGCTCACACGGCCACCCCCCTCCGCCTCTCTTCCTCTACTATTGGTCAGCACCGAGTTGTCCCTTTGTAATTGGTTCCTTGCTACAGCCGTAACCCAAAGGAAATACTGCCTCACTCACCAATTTCAACCCATACCTTGATTCCAAGTAAGTTTCTCTCCACCTGGTGCCTCCGCAGGTGGGAGGAGCAGGTGAAGCCTTTCCAGCACTCGGGGCAGCTGAAGGGCCTTTCCTCTGTGTGGACCCGCTGGTGGGTCAGCAAGTTGGAGGCCTGGGTAAATCTCTTCCCATACTCAGGACAGCTGAAGGGCCTCTGCCCCGTGTGGACCACTGGTGGGTCAGGAGGTGGGAGGCCCGGACAAAGGCCTTCCTGCACTCGGGGCAGCTGAAGGGCCTTTGCCCAGTGTGGAGCCGCTGGTGCCTGAGCAGGTTCGAGGAATTCCTGAAGTCTTCCCAAACTCGGGGCAGTTGGGAAGAGTGTCAATTCAGGGTTAACCTGCAATGCAGCTTTTTGAAGACCCAGACACAAAATGGTTAACGTCCCCGGGAAGCGGGGGAGCAAAGTGAGACATCAAGGTATTAACATAGACACCAGAGAGAAACTGAACGTAAAGATGTGGCAAATGTTTGTGGAAAGCCAGAGTCACAGATATACAGCATAGAAACAGACACTTGGATCAAACTCTTTGGTGCTGACCAGATATCCGAAATTAATCTAGTCCCATTTGCCAGCACTTGGCCCATATCCCTCTGAGCCCTGCTCCGGATGGCGGCCGTCTGGTCCACAGAGCACCTGCGCAGTTTGCAAAACATCTTCCCTTCTGAGAAGCTCCATCGTGTGGAAGCAGGCCACTCAGCCTAGGGAGTCCACACCGACCCTCCGAAGGGTAACCCACCCACACCCATTCCCCAACCGCTCTGCATTTAACCCTTACTAATGCACCTAACCTGCACATCCTATGGCTAATCCACCCTAACCTAGACAGATGCCAGCCAGACATCCTAAATTAACGTAGTTCCATTTGCCAGCATTTGGCCCATATCCCTCTAAACCCTTGCTATTCATATAGGCAGATGCCTTTTATATTGTCATTATGCCAGCCTCCACGACTTCCTCTGGCAGCAGGTTCCATACATCCACCACCCTCTGCGTGAAAAAGTTTCTACTCACTTCCCATTTCCCCATTCCGATGTTCTTCTAGTTCTGGACTCCCTTATCCTGGGGAAAAGACCTTGCACTGATCCATGCCCCTTATATATTTTTATAAGGTCACCCCTCAACCTCTGATGCTCCAGGGAAAATATCCCTGGCCTATCAGCCTCTCCCTGAACATCAAAACGTTCCAACTTTGCCAACAAGCCTTATAAAAGTTTTCCCACCCCTTTCAAAGTTTCACAACATCTTTCCTATTGCAGGGAGACCAGAACTGAATGCAGTATTCCAAAAGTGGCCTAACCACATGTCCTGCACAACAGCAACAGGATTTCCCAAATCCTGTACTCAATGCTCTGACCAATAAAGGAAAACATACCAAGGTCTCTTTGTTCTGCAACACTCCCCTTAACTGTGTAAGTCTTGCCTGGATTGCTTGACCAAAATGCAAACCTCACATTTCTCTAAATTAAACTCCACCGGCCACTCTTTGGCCGATCAGCCCAACCGATCAGTTCTGATTTATCGCTTTTTCCTCCCTTATTCCAGAGAAGCTGAAAATCTCCATCCCACACACTCTCCCTCCATTCTCAGTTTGCTGAACCTAATCCCTGCTGTACCTCATCCTGAAGGGTCTGGTTCATGTTGATTAACAGGCCTACACTCACCGGAGGGGGGATCTAATTGAAACATACATAATACTGAACGACATGGACATTTGAAAGATGTTTCAATTGGTAAGAGAGACTAGGACCAGAGGACCTTTTGGAATGGAGAAAAGAAAAAACTTCAGGCAGAGAGTGGTGAATCTATGGAATTCCTTGACACAGAAGGCTGTGGAGGCCAGGTCACTGAGGATATTTAAAACTGAAATAGATAGGTTCTTGAGTATCAAGGGGATCGAGAGGTATTGGGAGAAAGCAGGTGAATGGGGTTGACAAACTGATCAGCCACAATTGAATGGTATGAGCAGACCTGATGTGGTGAATGGCCAAATGTCTGCTCCTGTCTTATAGTCCCTTACTGTCCTGGACATAGTGAGAGAGTTGGGAGCAGGAGTAGGTCAGTTGGTCTTTCGAGCCTGCACCAGCTTTGAACAGATCATAACTAGATATTGATCATCTACATCTAGGTGGATAGGCTGGGATGTTTTCAGTGGAACACAGGAGGTTGAGATGCAACATTATAGAGAATTATAAAACCATAGATGAGGTGAATGGCAGGTGTCGTTTCAAGATTAGGAGCAAATTTTTAAGGTGCGAGGAGAAAGATTTTAAGATAGATATGAGGAACACCTTTTTCCTTTGACAGAGTGGTTTGTGTGTGGAATGAATGTCCAGAGGAAATGGTGGATGCAGGTACAGTAACAACGTTTATAAGATGTTTGGATAAGGACATGAATAGGAAAGGTTAGGAGGGATATGGGCCAAACACAGGCAGGTGGAACGAGTTTAGTTTGTGAACATAGTCAGCACGGACTAGTTGGGCTGAAGGGTCTGTTTCTGTGCTGTCTGACTCTGTAACTGTTCTATACTGGTCTTGAAGCCATTTTCTTGCCTTCCCCCAGAAACATCCACCTCTTTGTTGTTCAAAAATCAGAGGAGTTCAGCCTTGAATATATTTAATGACCCCCCCCCCCCCGAACAGCAGGAAGGCATCCCCACTTCTGAACTCAATTCCTCTTGCTAATATAACACTTGCCTTGCTGATTGCTTGCTGCACCTGTCCCACAACAGGCAGTGACTGGTGTCGGAGGACGCTGAGGCCCCTTTGTACATCCACACGGCATTCCCGATGAAGGGCTCGGGCCTGAAACGTTGACTCTCCTGCTCCTTGGAAGCTGCCACACTTTTTGACTCTGATCTTCAACACCTGAAGTCCTCACTTTCCCCACATCCCAATATATCTCCATTTAAACAATGCACTTCCTTTCTGCTGTTTTTTCCCCCCACAGCAAAGGCTATAACTTCACACTGTGAGACTGTTTTTGCCAATTGAGACACTGATCTGGATCAACATTTCCTGAGTCTGCTCCTCCCTGGATTCACTGTCTTTACATTCAGTTGCTGCGAGTCAACAACCGAAGCCCACAATGAAATAAAGAAATGGAAAAGAGAGTGCCATACTCACAATGTTAAACAGAGGAAGGAAGTTGTAGTCTGGAGTGAAGCTCAATCTTCTTTCAGAGAGAGAGGTGCAGCAGCTTCAGAAGCTCATGGGACAACTTCCGCATTCAGACAATAGTGGATGTTCTCATTGGCAGGAGGACTACCCTACTTCCGGTCCTCCAAGGCTCCCCATTAGCTTCTAAAGAAGGTCGCGCCCCGTTGCAGCGGACAGCTAGGAGCATGCGCCGTTCTTGCTGACACCGAGGAGCATGCGCTGTACACTCTGTGGCAATGCTGCGATTACTGACAAATTCAAGTGTCCAAATGCCAATAGGAGAAAAAGAAACGGTAGAGCCAATATTTATTTATTTAGGACTCGACATAACCAAACATGCTCCTCACTATTTTTGCTACTCACCTTGCCGACACCCCTCATGATTTTACAAATCTCAATAAGGTCACCCCTCAACCTCCTCCACTCCAGTGAATAAAGTCTCAGCCTCTCCTTATAACTCAAACCCTTCAGTCCTGACAACATCCTGGTACATCTTTACCGAACCTTCTCTAATAGTATTCTTCCTATAACAGGGCAACCAGAACTGTACTCAGTGTTCTAAAAGTGGCCTCACCAACATCCTGTATAATTTCAAAATGATGTCCCAACTCCAATATTCAACTGTGTGGGCGGCACGGTGGCACAGTGGTTAGCACTGCTGCCTCACAGCACCAGAGACCCGGGTTCAATTCCCACCTCAGGTGACTGACTGTGTGGAGTTTGCACGTTCTCCCCGTGTCTGCGTTGGTTTCCTCTGGGTGCTCCGGTTTCCTCCCACAGTCCAAAGATGTGCAGGTCAGGTGAATTGGCCATGCTAAATTGCCCGTAGTGTTAGGTAAGGGGTAAATGTAGGGGAATGGGTGGGTTGCGCTTCGGCGGGGCGGTTTGGACTTGTTGGGCCGAAGGGCCTGTTTCCACATTGTAAGTAATCTAATCTAATGAAGGTGTGAACAATGAAGGCAAGTGGGCTAATCAACTCTTAACAACTCTGTCTACCAGTGATGCAACTTTCAAAGAACTATGTACCTGAACCACACCCCCATGTCTCTGTTCTACAACATAACCCAGGGCCCCGCCAGTAACTGCTACAAGTCCTTCCCTTTTTATTAAAGCAAAGTGCAATTCCTCACTTTTATCTATACCTCTCTCGTGTACACGCTCTCTCTCGGACACAGACACACACCACCCAACACGCACACAGGCCGATACTACATCACACTCATACATTACCAGTTTTTGTTTTAAAGCTGCTCATTTCTGAGGGGAATCCAAGATGGTGGCGACCCAGCAAGTCTGAGTCTACAGTGCTCCTCCGAAGACTTGGGTAAAGTGGGTCACCCACCCCCACCACACTCACCAAATCATTTATAATAGTTGCTTAATTTAATTAGTTGTTTAATATTAAACTTAAACAATCTAATCTTTAGTTAAAATGACTAAAGGGAAGGGAGCCCGCAGCTCTCAACAAGCAGGACCCCCTCCCCCACCCTCTCCAGCTCCAGCAGAGGCGTCCACAGCCGCCCCGGGGAACTTACCTACAGGGGCAAGCCTTGTGGAGATGATCTCCAAGCTGGACGTGAAGATCGACGCGTTTATCGAGGAGTCCCGAAGTCGATGGGACTCCCTCTCGGCCACGCTGCAGAAGCACGACCAAGACATTAAAGAAATCGAGCGCCGAGTCGGAGGGGCGGAGCTAAAGGCCATGACCTCCGAAACTGCAGCACAATCGGCTGTGGATCAGGTCCGGACTCTCGAACAGCGAGTCCGAACCTTAGAGAATAACATTGACGACCTCGATAATCGAGGTCGTCAAAAAAATATTCGTTTGCTGGGCCTTCCCGAACGGGAAGAAGAAGGCCAGCTTACAGTATTCCTGGAGCAGTGGCTGCCACAGCTTTTAAATCTGGAAGCTGGATCAGGCCAGGTAAGCGTGGAAAAGACCCCCAAGCTATGATCTATAAAGGATCCAAGATCATGTTATTCCAGGAAATTTCCCCGGCTCTGGTTCGAAAGAGGAAGGCATTCGACGAGGAGGAGAAGCGTTTAAGGGACTTAAATATTCAGTAATCCTTACGCTACCCAGCGACGTTACACTTTAACCATGAACGATCCGAATATAACTTTGGATCGCCAGAAAAGGCTAAGGAATTCTTAGACTCTCTTAGATAAACTGTAAGGCATAATGGATGTTGGTTTGCCTTTCCCCCCGCTTTGGTTTATAATCCCCCTTTTTTTTCTCTTACTTTACTGTTTAATATCATCATGCGGGGTAGGGAGAGGGATTTGATTTTCTCCCCCCCCCCCCCCCTTGGGGTTGTTTTCTTTTATTATTTTATGTATATATGAGGGATGTGTGTGTGTGTGTGTGTGTGTGTGTGTGTATATATATAAGCTGGGGAGGTTTGGTTGGTGTTGGTGGGGGGAGGTGGTTACCTTATTCAATTTTACCTCTGTCTCTAGGAGCGGGGTTGTTTTCCCTTGTTATTTTGTATTATATTTAATTATTATTTGTTGGGGTGGTAATTTTATAGTTATATATTTATATATGGTATTAACATTACCAAATATATCCAGGTGTTGGTGTGGGTGGGGGTAGGGTGCTCACTGTTAACTCTAGCTTTGTATTATATTTGAACTCTCATTTTATTGAGGAGCGTCTGGGTCAAGGGTGGGGCATTGGTTGGGAGAGGATATGATGAACTTTTGGAGAGGAGGTGACACCCCCTGGGAACAAGGGGAAAATCTCCACTTAGATACGTTTTATTTGTTTTATTTAGAAATAGTTTTTATTGTATTGTTGTGGGTGTATTAGAGAGGCGTTATTTTTGAAAATTTTATATGCTCTACGCTCGGGATGTTCTGGATAGGGTTCCCCCTCCCGAGGGATCTCGGATTGGCCCAGATGATTATGGTTGATCAGTCGGTTAAGTGGTGCATCTGGAATGTCAAGGGGAGTAATTCGCCAGTCAAAAGGAAGAAAATATTATCAAATCTTAAGAAGGAAAGAGTTGATATAGCTCTCCTACAGGAGACACACCTGTCGGCTAAAGAACACTTGAAATTACGACAGGGTGGATTTGATCAGGCCTTTTTTTCTTCTTTTAGCTCAAAAAGCAGGGGAGTTGTTATTCTTGTCCGAAAGAATTTCCCTTTCAAAATCCTAAAGCAGATAAAAGACGAATCTGGACGATATATTTTGATTAAAGCCCTCATAAATGGAGAGGAACATGGGATTTTAAATTTGTACTGCCCTCCGGCACACTCCTTTAAATTTATAACGGAAGCCTTTTCAAAATTGATGGCTTTTGGTACCCGTCATATAATTATAGGGGGAGACTTTAATTGTATTATGGATCCAGAAATAGATAGGATTCCCAAGAGTACTGCACGAGTATCTCCCAGATCTAGACAATTGATGGATCCGAACAAAGAATTAGGATTAGTAGATGTATGGAGATGTCTTCATCCACAGGGCAGAGATTTTTCTTTTTACTCCAATCCACATAAATGTCATACCAGAATTGATATGTTTTTCGCCCCCTCGATTTTTAAAAATTCCATATCATCCTGTAAAATAGGTAGTATAGCAATTTCCGATCACGCCTGCTGTATATATGGAAACTAAGGCGAGGAACAATGGGACATCCCCTCGGCATTGGCGTATGGACCCCTTCCTAATGAAAGATAGTAAATTTGTAAAGTACTTCTCTCAAGAATTTAAAACTTTTTTAGAAATTAATTCAGGTACAGCTAGCAACCCATCAATGATGTGGGAGTCCATCAAAGCTTACATGCGAGGTTTGATCATCTCCTATTCAGCGACCCAGAAGAAATTGAAGGGAGAACAACAGCGTCTGCTTGAAGCTCGCTTAAAAGCAGCTGAAACAGCATACACTGATAGGCCTTCTATTATTAAATTGCAAAGGATTACGGCTCTTAGGACAGCTCTAAACACTACACTTACTCAAACGGCTAAGAGGGAAATATTACTTTACTGTTTAATATTATCATGCGGGGTAGGGAGAGGGATTTGATTTTCTCCCCCCCACCTTGGGGTTGTTTTCTTTTATTATTTTATGTATATATGAGGGATGTATGTGTATGTGTATGTATGTGTATATATATATTATTTGCAAAACAAAAGGTTATATGAATATGGCGACAAACCGGGTAGATACTTAGCATTTCTTGCAAAGAAAAAAAAAGGCCCCTCAGACTATTACGTCTATCAAGGAAAGTACGGATATTTTAACTCATGATCATAAAAAGATTAATGCGATCTTTAGAGAATTTTATTCTGAGTTATATAAATCGCAGGATTATGAAGATAGGACAAGCAGGATGCAGTCATTTTTAAAAAATTTGACCTTTCCAGGCCTAACTCCGGAACAAGTATCGGTCCTAAATGCTCCTCTTACAGTCCAAGAAATACTTGGTGCAATTCGGCAACTTCAGAGTGGTAAGGCACCGGGCCCAGATGGTTTTCAAGCTGAATTCTATAAAGAATTTACAGAAATATTGGCTGGTCCACTTATGGACATGTATAACTATGCATATAATCAGGGCTGTCTCCCGCCTTCGCTGCAAGAGGCAAATATCTCTCTTATCCTTAAAAAAAAGGAAAGGATTCAGAAGATTGTACATCATATAGACCATTATCCTTGCTAAATGTAGATTTTAAAATCCTTTCTAAAACGTTAGCACTGAGACTAGAAAAGGTACTGCCACATATTACAAAAGAGGATCAGACGGGGGTTTATTAAGGGCCATAGATCATCCAATAATATTAGAAGGGTTTTGAATATGATTCAAGCCTGTCATCAGGGAAAGATACCAGGAGTAGTGGTTTCATTAGACGCGGAAAAGGCATTTGATAGGGTCGAATGGTCATATTTGTTTTACGTATTGGAAAGGTTTGGCGTTGGTCAGGTGTTTACCAAATGGGTCTCAACATTGTATAGTGATCCCAAAGCAGTTGTGGTTACCAATGGATTAGGTTCGGATAGCTTCAGTGTGGGTAGGGGTTGCCGTCAGGGATGTCCCCTCGCGCCATTGTTATTTACACTAATAATTGAATCACTAGCAGAAGCTATACGAGCTGATCCTAATATAACGGCCCCGAGGATTGGTACAGGTAAACATAAAATTACCCTTTATGCAGATGATGTTCTTCTATTCCTCAGTAATCCTCTGATGTCCGTACCTCGCCTAATCCAAGTTATTAATACATTTAGCGCATTCTCAAGCTACAAAATTAATTTTTCAAAATCGGAGGCTATGCCAATGGGTGGCCTTGCTATGACACCCCACTTAGTGGACGGATCCCTTTTTTCCCTTTCCTTGGTCCCTGGAGGGCTTCTTATATTTAGGCATTTTTATTACTCTAGTATTTGGTCAGTTGTATAAGGCTAATTTTTTGCATTTACTGGAAAGGATAAGGCAGGACCTCCAGCGATGGGGAGTCCTTCCAATTTCCTGGTTGGGTAGAATAGCACTAATCAAAATGAATGTCCTGCCCCGTCTCCTATATCCTATGAGAATGCTTCCGGTGATGCTGCCGAGGACGGCTCTATGTAAATTATATGGCTGGCTGGATTCATAGACGGCCCCTCATTAAGCTGAAGAAGCTACAGCTTCCACAGACAAGGGGAGGATTGGACTTCCCAGACTTTAGGAAATATCAGTTAAGTTCCCTATTAAGTTACATAGCTGATTGGGTCTTGTCTGATCCACAATCAATCTGGTTGGACATCGAGGCCTCTCAAGTAAAATACCCACTTATTAACCTTTTATTTTCAGACAAGAGGAAAATCATTACAGATCACTGTAAAAACCCTATAATACGAAACACAATTAAGGCTTGGAATATAATGCGGCAAAATGAGGGCAACTCACATAAAACATCCCCCTATGCACCGATAGTGGGAGCATGGGGATTCCAACCAGGGTTGACAGATGCCACTTTTAAACTCTGGAGATTCAGGGGTATCTCATGTTCAGGGGATCTACTTAAAGATGGGGTCCTGATGTCTTTTGAACAGCTGCGTCAGAAATTTGGATTACCTAATGGAGACCTCTTTCGATACTTTCAAATTCGAGATTATATACAGAAGAAGACTACGTTATTAGATAGTCTTTATAAATCAGATAGAGAATGTAGTGTCCTTCGACCAGTGGGGGTATCTTCCGCCAGTACTATTTATCATTTACTACATGATGAAGTATCGGGAGATATGGATAATCTGCTTAAAACATGGGATCAGGATTTGGAAACATGGAATGATATTTGGGAAAATGCTAGAAGAATTATTTGTAACAGAACCCAGGCTATCCAGCTGAAGATACTTCATAGGGCCCATATAGCACCGGTTCGACTGGCAAAATTTAAGGCAGGAGCATCTCCAATGTGTCCTAAATGCAAAATAGAGGTGGGCACTCTTATACATTGCCTATGGACCTGTCATAAGATCCGTTGATATTGGACTAAAGTAGCAAGTACCCTGACAGAAATTTTAGGAACGGAAATTAAAGTGGACCCTGTATCTCTCCTTTTGGGCTTTTCGAACTTTCCCTCCCTGGACACTATTTTCTATTCTTTCTTTCTGTGCAAGGAAAAACTGGGTGGCTGAGGGCCCCCCTGGACGTTCAAATTGACACAGATTAATTATGGAATGTATTCCCCTTGACTTCCTCACAAATATGGTGCAGCGAAAGACCGAATTATTTTATAAAATATGGCAGCCCTTCTTGAGTTACATAAATACAGATATTTCGGCTATCCTAACAAGGGCTTTTATTTAATTGAGATTACAAACCTGGCTGGGCCGGGGCCCCTCGGGAGAGGAATCCCGCACGAATACGGGTTTTATTACATCTGATGTTAACACATTGCGAGCATATAGAGACTTAAATATACACTCTGGTTAGTTGTAGGTTAGATTCGTTGACAGTTGAGTTTTGTTTTTTTTCTGTTTCGGGTTTTTTAATCTTTTCTTTCTTGTTAAACTTTGGCGATTGTATATTTGAGTTAATTGTATATCAATGTTTATATCTGAGAGTTTTGTTTATTTTTGTAAACTTGTAAAAATGTTAAATTTCTTATAAAAATATCGATATAAAAAAAAGCTGCTCATTTCTTTCCGCCTCCTTCACTAAGTTTAGAACACAGAACAATACAACGCAGAACAGGCCCTTCGGCCCTTGATGTTGCGCCGACCTGTGAACTATTCTCAACTCATTCTCTGACACTATCCCAACAACAACCATGCGTTATCTAAGAATTGTTTAAATCTCCCTAATGTGGCTGAGTTGACTAACTTAGCAGGTAGGGCTTTCCACGCCCTTACCACTCTCTGCATAAAGAACTTGCCTCTGACACCTGTCTTTAATCTATCACCCCTCAATTTGTAGTTATGCCCCCTAATACAAGCAGACTTGACCATTCTAGGAAAAATTCTTTCACTGTCTACCCTATCTAATACTCTGATCATCTTATATGTCTCTATCAATCCCCCCTTAGCCGCCTTCTTTCCAATGAGAACAGACCCAAGTCTCTCAGCCTTTCCTCACAAGACCCTCCCTCCAGACCAGGCAACATCCTGGTAAATTTCTTCTGCACCTTTTCCAATGCTTCCCACATCCTTCCTGAAATATGGGGACCAGAACTATACATAATATTCCAAGTGTGGCTGCACCAGCGTTTTGTATAGTTGCAGCATGATATTGCGGTTCCGGAACTCAATCCCTCTACGAATGAAACCTAACACCCCGTATGCCTTCTTAACAGCACTATCCACCTGAGTGGCAACTTTCAGGGATCTATGCACATGGACTCCAAGATCACTGCCTTCCTGTTATTCTTCCCAAAGTGAATCACCTCACATTTAGCTGCATTGAACTCCATTTGCCACCTCTCAGTCCAATTCTGCAGTTTATCCAAGTCCCCCTGCAACCTATAACATTCTTCCAAACTGTCCACGGCTCCACCGACTTTAGTATCGTCTGCAAATTTACTAATTCATCCACCTATGCCTGTGTCTAAGTCATTTAAAAAATGACAAACCGCAGTAGTCTGAAAACTGATCCTTGTGGCACACCACTAGTAACCGGACTCCAGGCTGAATATTTTCCATAAACCACCACTCGCTGCCTTCTTTCAGAAAGCTAGTTTGTAATCCAAACTGCTAAATCACCCTCAATCCAATGCCTCTGCATTTTCTCCAATAGCATACCATGTGGAACTTTATCAAAGGCTTTACTGAGGTCCATGTACACCACGTCAACTGCCCTACCTTCATCTACATGCTTGGTCACCTTCTCAAAAAACTCAATGAGGTTTATGAGACACGATCTGCCCTTGATGAAACAGTGTTGACTGTCGGAAATCAAGTTGTTGCTTGCTAGATGATTATAAATCCTATCTCTAATGTTCCTTTCCAAAAGCTTTCCTTCAACAGACGCAAGGCTCACTGGTCTATAATTACCTGGGTCATCTCTGCTGCCCATCTTGAACAAGGACACAACATTTGCAATCCTCCACTCTGGTACTAAATCGGTAGACAATGACAACTCAAATATCAAAGCCAAAGGATCTGCCCTCTCCTCCCTAGCTTTCCAGAGAATCCTTGGATAAATCCCATCCGCCCCAGGGCACTTGTCTACTTTCACTCCTTCTAGAATTGATAACACCTGTGTGCCACTAACCTCAATCCTTTCGAGTCTCATATCTCGTACCTCATTCTTCTCCTCTACAATATTCTCCTTTTCCTGAGTGAAGACCGATGAGAGATATTCATTAATACCTCTCCAATCTCCACAGGGCCCACACTCAACTTCCCACTTCTATCTTTGACTGGCCCTATTCCTACCCTAATCATCCTTTTATTCCTCACATACCTATAGAAAGCTTTAGGGTTCTCCTTTATGTGTTAAAGACTGCTCATGTCCTCTCTTTGCTCTTAACTCTCTCTTTAAACCCTTCCGAGCTGATCTGTAACTCTCCATCGCCTCATCTGAACAATCTTGCCTCATCAACACATGAGCCTCCTTCTTCTTTGTTACAAGAGATGCAATTTCTGTTGTAAACCACGGTTCCCTTACCTTATTACTTCCTTCCCTCCTGACAGGGACATACCTATCAAGGACACACTATATCTGTTCCTTAAACCAGCTCCACATTTCAATTGTCCCCATCCCCTGCATTTTGCTACCCTATTCTATGCATCCTAAGTCTTGCCTAATTGCATTATAATTGCCCTTTCCCCATCGATAACTCTTGACCTGTGGCATGTTCCTATCCCTTTAAATTGCTGTATGAAACCTAACTGAATTATGGTCACTCTCTCCAAAGTGTTCACCTTCCACTAAATCAAACATCTGGCCTGATTCATTACCAAGCACCAGATCCAGTGTGACCTCCCCTTTTGTCGGCCCTTCGACATACTGTGTCAGAAAGCCCCTCCTGCACATACTGGGGAAGTTAAAGTCCCCCATAATGACCACCCTGTTCCTTTCACTCCTACCCAGAATAATTTTGCTAATCCTCTCTTCCACCTCCCTGGAACTCTGCGGAGGCCTATAAAAAAACTCCAAGCAGTGTGACCTCTCCGCTCCAGTTTCTAACCTCAGCCCACATTACCTCAGTTGATGAGGACTCATCAAAAGTTCTGTCAGCCACCGTTATAATATCCTTGACCAACAAGTCCACGTCTCTCCCTCTTTTACCACCTTGGCTGTTCTTAATGAAAGATCAAAACCCTGGAACCTGCAACATCCATTCCTCACCCTGCTCTCTCCATGTCTCCGAAATGGCCACAACATCCAAGTCCCAGGTACCTATCCGTGTTGCAAGCTCACCTATCTTACTGCGGATACTCTGGCGTTGAAACAGAAACATTTCAAACCACTTCGCTATCTGCCAGCACATTCCTGTGACCCTGAAATCATGTCCCTGTCCTTCCTACTCTCATCCTCCTGTGCATTGCAGCTACACCCCCGGTTCCCATCCCCCTGCTGAGCTACTTTAAACCCACTCGAATAGCTCCAGCAAATTTCCCACCCAGGATATTAGTACTCCTCTGGTTAAAGTGAAGACTGTCCTGTTTGTACAAGTCCCACCTTTCCCAGAATGAGCACCAATTATCCAAAAGCCTGAAACCCTCCCTCCTGCACCATCCTTGCAGCCACGTGTTCAGCTGATATCTCTCCCTATTCCTTGCTATCACGTGGCACGGGTAACAAACCAGAGATAACCACTCTGTTTGTTCTAGCCCTCAGCTTCCACCCTAGCTCCCTGAAATACTGCCTTACAACCCTATTCCTTTTTTATCGTGGTTAGCACTGCTGCCTCACAGCGCCAGAGCCCCAGGTTCAATTCCCCACCCACGTCTGCGCGGGTATCCTCCCACAGTCCAAAGACGCGCGGGTTAGGGTGAATTGGCCAAGCTAAATTGCCCCATAGTGTTAGATGACGGGGAATGCGGAAGATGGACCATCAGGTTCTGAAGTTGCTGCTGCTCCTCCTCTGCAAATACAGATAGAGCTTCACCTCAGACTGCAACTTCCTTCTTTCATTCTGGGGTTAAATTGTTAACTTGCAGCAACTGAAAAGAAAGTCAGTGAATCCAGGGAAGGGACAGAGTCGGGAAACGTTGGTCCAGGTCTGTGTCTCAATTGGCAAACACACGGCAAATGCAGTCCCAGAGTGTGAAGTTTAGACTGGATTACATTAGTGTGGAAACAGGCCCTTCGGCCCTACAAGTCTACACCGCCCCGCCGAAACGCAACCCACCCATACCCCTACATTTACCCCTTACCTAACACTACAGTCAATTTAGCATGGCCAACTCACCTGACCTGCACATCTTTGGACTGTGGGAGGAAACCAGAGCACCAAGAGGAAACCCACGCAGACACGGGGAGAACGTGCAAACTCCACATACTCAGTCGCCTGAGGCGGGAATTGACCCCAGGCGATTCAATTCCCGGTTATAACCGGTTATAGCCTTGGTTATGAAAAAATAACTGCTGAAAGGAGGTGCGTTGTTTAAATGGCGATATATTGGGATGTGAAGAAAGTCGGGACTGCAGATCCTGGAGATGAGAGTCGAAAAGTGTGGCAGTGGAAAAGTACAGGAGGTCAGACAGCATCCGCGGAGCAGGAGAATCAACGTTTCAGGCACGAGCCCTTCCTCAGGAATGATATGTGGATGTAAAAAGTGGCCTCAGCGTCCTTCCACACCAGTCACTGCCAGTTGTCAGACGGATGCAGCAAGCAATCAGCAAGGCAAGAGGTATATTAGCAAGAGGAATTGATTTCAGAAGTCGGGATGTCTTCCTGCAGTTAGGGGGTCATTGAATATATTCAAGGCTGAGTTCATCTGATTTTAGAACAACCATGAAGTGGATGTTTATGGGGGAAGGCAAGTAAAATGGTTTTAAGACCAGTACAGAACAGTTACAGAGTCATACAGCACAGAACAGACCCTTCAGCCCAACGAGCTCTGATCTCCAGCATCTGCAGTCCTCACATTCTCCCCTAATTAAGTCTTCCCCTCTGGGAAAATAATTCTTCCTATCCACCCCTGTTTACACCCCTCATGGTTTTTAGGCCTCAATCAGGACCCCCCCCTCAACCTCATTTCCAATGAAAATAATCCGAATCTACTCAACCTCTCCTCATAGCTAGCGCTCTCCATAACAGGCAACATCCTGGTGAACCTCCTCTGCACTCTCTCCAGAAGTATCCACATCCTTTTGGAAATCTGGCGACCGGAATTGTACACAGTATTCCAAATGCGGCCGAACCAAAATCTTATATAACTTTAACATGACCTGCCAGCTCTTTTACTCAATCCGTCCGATGATGGAACACGTGTTGTATGCTGCCTTGACCACTCTACTGACAGGCATTGCCACCTTCAGAGAACAATAGACCTGAACACCCAGATCTCTCTGTACATCAATTTCCCCCAGGACCTTTCCATTTACTGTACAGCTCGCTCTTGAATTGCATCTTCCAAAATGCATCACCTCACATTTGTCTGGATTGAACTCCATCTGCCATTTCTCTTCCCAACTCTCCGATCTATATTCTGCTGTATCGTCTGACAGTCCCCTTCACTATCTGATATTCCATCAATCTGAAATTTGCTAATGAGGCACCCGATACCTTCACCTTTCAACCTCCTGTGCTCCAGTGAAAAAAGTCCCAGCCTACCCACCAATAGGTGTGAATTCTGTCTGGGTCCCAATGTCGAGTCAGCCTGACATTTTTGATAGAAAAGCTCTGCATTTAAATTACGTTCTTGAGAAAGTTACTGAAAACAGGTTCTGGGATTAACATACCAAAGAACAGAACCCCATTCTAAAAGATGGAAGATTTAATCTAAATTGTTTAATGTATCACATCTCCATGAACTGGACTCCGTTGGTTATAAATAGTCTAATCATGATCTTATTCTCCACAACCACCTGAAGCAGCAGCAGCACTTCAGAGCGCCAGAGATCCGGGTTCAATTCCCACCTCGGGCAACTGTCAGTGTGGAGTTTGCACATTCTCCCCTTGTCTGCTTAGGTTTCCTCCCACAGTCCAAAGATGTGCAGGTTAGGTGAAGTGGCCACGCTAATTTGCCTGTAGTGTTAGGTGAAGGGGTAAATGTTGGGGAATGGGTCTGGGTGGGTGGCTCTTCGAAGGGTCGGTTTGGGCTGAAGGGCCTGTTTCCACACTGTAAGTAATAAAATAAATCTAATCACTCCGAAAGCTAGGGCTTCCAAACAAATCAAGTTATGGCAGCAGCAGGAGGTTTGGATTATATTCACTAAAAACAGTTAAGCAGTTAGATAACACGTTCGAGTGGGAAGTGTGTATAACATGATCGCACAACTCCTGTACTCAAAGCTATGAGCAATGAAGGAAAGCAAACCAAACGCTGCCTTCACTACTCTATCCACCTGAGACTCCAGCACTCCAAGGTCTCTTTATTCTGCAACACTCCCCTTAACGGTGTCAGTCCTGCCTGGATTGCTTGACCAAAATGCAAACCTCTGATTTCTCTCAATTAAATTCCAATTGACACTCCTCGGTTCATCAGCCGATCACATAAATTCTAATTTATAGTGAACTCTTTCCTCTCTTATTCCCTGGAAGCTGAAAATCTCCATCCCACATTCACTCCCTCCATTTTCTCTTTGCTTATAGCGGAAGAATATAACTGAGAAACTTATCAGCCATGATTGAATGGAATGAGCAGACCTGGTGGCCTAATTTCTGCTCCTATGTCTTGTGGTCTCTTGCAGTCCTGGACACCGAGAGAGAGAATTGGGACCAGCATTGAACCAATCATGACTGGATATGGATCTACCTGCATCTAGGTAGATGGGCTGGGACTTTTTCACTGGCATATAGGAGGTGGAGACGTGACCTTATCAAGGTTTATAAAATCATGAGGGGAGAGATGAGGTGAACGACGTGTGTCCTTCCCCGAGGATTGGGGTTTCAACATTAGGGAGCAAATTTTGATGGTGACAGGAGAAAGAGATTTTAAAACGACTTGAAGGGCACAATTTGTTTTATACAGAGTGGGTCACATGTGGACTAAATGTCTAGAGGAAGTGGTGGATGCAGGTACAGTAACGACGCTTAAAAGACATTTGGATAAGTTCATGAATAGGAAAGGATTGGAGGGATATGGGCCAAAACACTGGCAGGTGGGACTGGTTTAGTTTGAGAACATCGTCAGCATGGACTAGTTGGACTGAAGGGTCTGTTTCTGTGCTGCATGGCTCTGTAACTCGGTTCTATACTAGTCTTAAAACCATTTTCTTGCCTTCCCCATAAACATTCACATAAAAATCAGGTGAACTGAGCCTTGAATATATTCAACGACCCGCTAACTGCAGGAAGACATCCCCACTTCTGAACTTAATTCCTCTTGCTCATACACCACTTGCCTTGCTCATTGCCTGCTGCACCTGTCTGACAACTGGCACAGAAGGACACTGATGCCCCCCTGTACATCCATGCATCATTCCTGATGAAGGGCTCGTGCCCAAAACTTCGACTGTCCTACTGCTCGGATGCTGCTTGACCTGCTGTGCTTTGCCAATTGTGGTCTTCTCTCCATCGGGGAAACCGAGCGAAAACTTGGGGAACGGTTTGCTGAGCATCACAGCCAGGTCCACAGAGGCGGAGCGGACTTCCCAATCTCCACCCATTTTAATGCCCCTTCCCACTCCCCTTCTGACATGACTATCTTTGGCTTCCTCCATTACCACAACAAACCAAACCACAAACTGGAGGAATAAAACATCATCTGTCTGAGCAGCCAACACCCAGAGGACTCAACACTGAGTTCTCCAATTTCAAATAATCTCCCAACCCATTCTTCCCTGCCAACTAGATTCCTTCCTCCCATTCACCAACCAGGTTATGGGGATAAGGCAGGAACGGGATACTGATTGAGGATGATCAGCCATTATCACAATGAATGTTGGTGCTGGCTGGAAGGACAGAATAACCTACTCCTGCACCTATTGTCTATTGTATCCTCTACCTGTCTCCACCTATCCCCACTTCAATACCCTGACCCCAGCACACCCTTGTTCCACAGCTCTCCCTATACCCACCCCCAGACCTGAACAAGGGTACACCAGATACCTCAACTTCTCCACCTCCTGATACTGCCTGGCTTGCTGCGTTCTTTCAGTCTCCTGCCTGTCTGTCTATTTTGCCAATTGAGAACAAAGGCCTGGACTAACTTTTCCAGAGTCTGTCCCCTCGCTGGATTCACTCCCATTCCTTTCAGTTGCTCCAAGTCAACAACTGAACTTCAGAATGAAACGTAAATGGAAATGGGGGTGAGAAAAGAGAGTGCCGTACTCTCAGATGTTGGACAGAGGAAAGACGTTGCAGTCTGCGGTAAAGCTCAATCTTCATTTAGAGATAGGAGCAGCAGGAGCTTCAGAACCTCATGGTCCAACTTCCACATTCACCAATAGGGGAGCTCCGAATGGCAGGAGGAGAAGTCTACCTCCGGTCCTCCAGTGCCCATTAATTGTCCATCAAACGTAGGTCTCGCCCCTTTTCTGCCGACAGCGAGGAACATGCCCAATGTTTTGGTGACACCGGCAAACATGTGCCCTGCTTGTTGACACTGAGGAGTGCAAACAATATGCACTGTAGCAATGCTGGTGTCATTGACAGATTTTAAGTGTCCAAATTCCTATGGGAGAACAAAAAGGGCACAGCCATAATTTTTTTTCTATGTTGCTCGATATTTGATTGCTTTTGCATTTGTCTGGCTGCTCAATGTTTAAGTCTTTTCCTCAGTGTTGGGGTGAGATTCACAACTAGAGGGCATAGGTTTAGGGTTTCACCACAAAGGTACCTGATGGGCATCGTTTCCATGCAGAGGGTGGTGCATGTATGGAATGAGCTGCCAGAGGAAGTAGTGGAAGCCAGTATAATTACAGCATTTAAAACACATCTGGCTAGGTATATGAATAGGAAGGGTTTAGAGGGATATGAGTCAAGTGCTGGCAAAGGGGACTAGATTAATTTAGGATTTCTGGTTGGCATGGACAGGTTGGACCGAATGGGTCTATTTCCATGCTGTACATCTCTATGACTCTAAAAAGTCTACTTTTCCAAATAACAAACTATATCCATGTTAACAAGGCTCAGTGCACCACATGCTTTACTAACCATTCTCAACAGGTCCTGCCCCTTCAATGACTGAGGAACATGTACATGCTGGTGCATAATCTCCTTCACTAGTATTTACACACTACCCTCAGCAATTGCACAAGTAACAGCAAAGGGTAAACAGGACAAGGATTAAAACAAACAGTGAGGGGGAAACAGCACAAGGATTAAACACAGTGAGGGGCAAACAGCACAAGGATTAAACACACAGTGAGGGGCAAACAGCACAAGGATTACAACACAGTGAGGGGGAAAACAGCACAAGGATTAAACACACAGTGAGGGGCAAACAGCACAAGGATTAAACAGTGAGGGGCAAACAGCACAAGGATTAAACACACAGTGAGGGGTAAACAGCACAAGGATTAAACACACTGAGGGGCAAACAGCACAAGGATTAAACACACAGTGAGGGGGAAACAGCACAAGCGCCAGTAAAAGCCGATGGAAAGTGAGTGTAAAATGTCACTATGACAGGACAGGCCCCACATTCCTTCCCCTCCGTTCCCCCCACAACCTGCCTCACCTTTCACGTCCCGGGCCCAGTACCTTCCAGGTGGCCCCATAGTTGACACAGGGGCCGCCCCACGACCAGTAGAACTCCACCACCCCGGCGGCCGACGAGTTCCCAAGCAGGCCCTTAACCCCATCCGCCTCCAGAATGCTCACCGGCTCCTGGCTGCTGTACAGCCGGCCGGTGTGGCCGTGACACAGCAGCTGCGCCAGGAAGGCGGCGGCGGCCAGTGACGGGTGTCTGCCCCGGGCCGCGCGGCGCCATTTTCCTAACGGCCGCCCTCCCGCCGCTTCCTCGCTCGAGCGACTTCTCCTCCCAACCGCCTTCGGCCCCGCGTGACGTCTGCACGGGGGATGGGCGGGGCCGGGCCGGGGGGTGGGCGGGGCCGGGCCGGGGATGGGCGGGGCCTGGGGAGCCTCACCGTCACCAAGCAACAGCCACCTCGCGCTACAACTGCTCATTCACAAAAACAAACTCTCCTGTCTCGCTCTGCAGCTGCAGGGGGGACACTGCCACGTTTCCAGGAGCCCTGTCTACATTGGGAAAGCTCACGGCTCAATTTAAACAGATATTCCCACATCTAACGGAACGGCGTCATATCGAAAGGGGGCAATCTGCATTTTAAAGGGACGTGGACATTTTAACGGGTATTTCTGCAAATAAAGAGGTTTAAATGGACAAGATTATATTTCAAAGTGATGTGGCACATTCAAAGGGATATCTTCATATGTAAAGTGACGCAGTTACATCTAAATGAACCTACATTTCGAAGAGACGTTGCCCTATTTATAAGTAGAGACAATAGGTGTGAATTCTGTCTGTGTCCCAATGTTGAGTCAGACTGACATTTTACTTAGAAAAACTCTGCATTTAAATTACACTCTTGAGAAGGTAATTTATAGATTCGGGTTGGCCGTGCTAAGTTACCCATAGTGACCAGGGATGTACAGGTTTGGCTGGATTGGCCATGGAAATATGGAGTAATAATTGGATATGGCTGGGATACTGTTCAGAGGGCCAGAAAGGAAGAGATGGGCTGAATGGCCTGCTTCCACATTGTTGGGATTGTATACCCTCCCCATAAAGGAGCATTTGATCGACATCTATCCTGTCAAGCCCCTTACTGAAACCAGTAGAATTCTGAAAAGGTATGCAGCACAGAAACAGACACTTTGGTCCAATTCGTCCATGCCGACCAGGATTCCAAACTCAACCAGTCCCACTTGCCTACATTTGGCCCATAATCTTTCTATTCATCTACCCATCCAAATGCTGTTTAAACGTTGTAAATGTACCGGCAACTATCACATCCTCAGTAAGTTCATTCCACATACAAAGCCACCCTCTTTCAAAATGTTGCCCCTCCGGTTCCTTTTAAATCTCTCTCCTCACCTCAAGTAATATGGCCCCAAGTTTTGAGTTCCCCGACGCTAAGCAAGAGCCCTTTGGTATTCAGCTTACCTCCACTCCTCATGATTTTATCCATCTCAATGAAGTCACCCCCCCAACCTCCTGTGCTCCAGTGAATAAAGTCCCAGCCTCTCCTTATAACTCAAACACTCCAGTCCTGGCAAATCTTTACCGAACCCTCTGTGATAAGAATACTTCCGATTCCAGGGCCATCAGAACTGTACTCAGTACTCTGAAAGTGGCCTCACCAACATCCTGTACAACCTCAACATGATGTCCCAACCCCTGTACTCAATGGTGTGAACAATGACTGCTATGCTGCTAAATGCCTTCTTAACTGCCCTGTCTACCAGTGATGCAACTTCCAAAGAACTATGTACCTGAACACCACTCCCCCCCATGTCTGTCTGTTCTATAACATGACCCAGGGCCCTACCATTATCTGTACAAGTCCTGCCCTTTCTTGTTTTAACAAAATGCAACCCCTTGCTTGTATTAATACTTCTCACACACATGCTCCCCCTCAGAAACACACACACACATGTATACCCCCCCCCCCCCAATACTCTCTCAGGCTTATACTCCATCACACTCACACTTTACCAAGCATGTACACACAATCACGCAGAAACTCACATGCATCCACACACAATTCTATGAGGTGAATTTGTATTGGTAGAATTATATTTGCAGATGTATTCAATTTTGCTCAAAAAGCGCACAATTTCCAGGCAGTCAATCCATGTAATATTTTATGAATTTGGAAATAGAACCAGTCTGACTCAAGATTGGAATAATGACAGACTCAATTCTCAGGAAGAAAGTGAGGACTGCAGATGCTGGAGATCAGAGCTGAAAAGGTGTTGCTGGAAAAGCGCAGGTCAGGCAGCATCCAAGGAGCAGGAGAATCGACGTTTCGGGCATGAGCCCTTCTTCAGCCCTTTCCTGAAGAAGGGCTCATGCCCGAAACGTCGATTCTCCTGCTCCTTGGATGCTGCCTGACATGCTCTGCTTTTCCAGCAACACATTTTCAGGCTCAATTCTCAAATCTTTAAATGCAATGTCTGAGCTGAGATGTCACTTTCTTTATAAAACCTTCAGTCATCTCAAAAATGAGACTTAAAAGATGTTCTGGCAGTTACACATTAATGAACCAATACGTGCACCCATTCTCAGAGATGAAAGACTTGACAGCAATCGAGGTTTGTTCAATATATTCCATCAGTTGCATGTCACTGATCTTTTGATATACGTTCTGTGTCTTACGTTCATCGGGTAGCTGTGGAGCAGCACTCAGAAAGCTAGTGCTTCCAAATAAACCTGTTGGACAATAACCTGGTATTGTATGATTTTTTTAAACTTTATCAACCCAGTCTAATACCGACACCTCCACATCGTTTCTAGTGAACACAGCCCACACCTCCTGGTGCTGCCAGTAAACTTTACAATGAGGATGAAACAACGCAGTACTGAAAGATTTACAATTTCTAACGATACTAGCTACTCATTCACTGCTCCATCTGTTACACGACATTGGAAACTCAGTGCAGGAGGCTGAAAGAGAGGAGCAGCTTTAAACAAAAAACCTCTTGGAGCTCAAAGCTTTCAATGAGAGTCTGAGCCCGGCAGTAAGTTCAGGTAACCTTTATTGTGACTCTACTTTGTTACAGCTTCAGATTCCCCCCAGCAAAAAGGCATAGACAAAGTAGCTGCTTTTTAAACAGCTCAAGATCAAAGCCCACACACACCCCACTGTCTTTACTATTGGGCAGCACCAGGTTGTAATTGGATCCTTGTTACAGCCGTAATCCGGAGGAAGTATTGCCTCACTCAGCAATTTCAACCCATACCCTGTATCCTGGTAAGTTTCTCCCCACTCATTTGCCAGTGGGGGGAGGGCAGTGTAGAGTCAACCAGACTGCTGTGGGTCTGGAGTCACGTGTAGGCCAGACCGGGTAAAGGGTGCAGCTGGAACGACTGAGTGAATCCTTTCCCACAATGGCGGTTCCCTTCCCTAACAAGGGAGGGAGGGAATCAGATGGGGGCTTTCTCCCCCGCACCACCCCCTCCCTGAAACGGTCTCATCGTTAGAATCCGAACTCCACATTTCTGACCAAATACCAATTCTGCCATCTGTCGTGGTGGGATTCAAACCCGGGAGTCCCCGGAACCGGGTTGATAGTCCAATCGATAATGGCCCTCGGCCGTCACTCCTTCAATGCCCCGCGATGGCTCGTGAACTCGCTGGTGCTTCTGCAGGTGGGAGGAGCAGGTGAAGCCCTTCCCGCACTGAGAGCAGGTGAACGGCCTCTCCCCGGTGTGGATCCACTGGTGGGTCAGCAGGGTGGAGACCTGGGTAAAGTCCTTCCCGCACGCGGGGCAGCTGAAGGGCCTCTCCCCCGTGTGGACCCACTGGTGGGTGTGGAGGTTGTTGGAATCGCTGAAGCCCTTCCCGCAGACAGGGCAGGGGAATGGCCTCTCCCCGGTGTGGCTGCGCCGATGAGTCTCCAGGGCAGACGGCAAACGGCAGCCTTTTTTGCAGTTGCCGCACTTCCACGGTTTCTCGACAGGGCGGGATTCCTCTGGTTTCTCCAAAGCCGGAGCATCGGCCACACACAAACGCGTGTGGAGCCCCTCCCCACCGTAAATTCCTCTTTCCAGGCCGTATAACTGTTTCAAGCTCAACACTCAGTGCACTGTAACAGTAGGGTCTATCATCCAGTCCCACTGATGCTGAACACGTACCCAAACAGGAACCAAAACGCTTTGCTCCTTCTCACAGAATCATAGTTGAAAACTGTTGCGGTCCCGATGGATTGAGTGACTGTCAAAGTGAGGACTGCAGACACTGGAGAGTCAGATTTGAAAAGTGCAGTGCTGGAAAAGCACAGCAGGTCCGGCAGCATCTGAGGAGCAGAAGAGTCAACGTTTTGGGCATAAGAACTTAATCTGTTGATTTTGAAACTTCCGTCTTCAGATCTTCAAATACTCTGTAAAAAGAGATTACAGAAGCCATCACTGTCAGTGCAGGGTAGAAATTCTGAACAAGGAATTCTACTTTCTGTGGAATAATCTTTTCTTTTGTTATTCCATAAAATTGAAAGCACCATCCCACTCTCTCTCCCCCTCTGTTCTCACTCCGCTCTAACTAATTCCCCTGAAGGTGCTGATTCAGGATCTTACTGGGGCAGAAAAAGCAAAAACATCAAGACTGACATCCCTCTGCATTTTGGATAACTCCACAACACTGGGATACAGTTGACAGTGAGCAGGTCTGATTCTGGGAAGCAAACATAAGTGTGTCAATTCATGGGGTAACCTGCAATGCAAGTTATTTGTGGACCAACCAGACACAAAATGGTTAACGTCCCCAGGAAGGTGGGAGCAAATTGAGACATCAAGGCATTAACACCAACACACGTCAGCAAAACTCTTCTGCTCCCAGTCAGGGCAAAACATCTTTGAAAGCTGCTCTGAAAGTCCAGTCTTCACAACCACACTTCTGCTTTCACCGAAGACAATTAGAGTCACACAGCACAGAAGCAGACCCTTTGGCCCAACTTGTCCAAGCTGACCAGATATCCTGAATTAATCTAGTCACATTTGTCATCACTTGGCCTCTATATGGGCCGGGTTCTGGCAGCTGGGACTAAATTGGATTGGCTATCTGTTCGGCAAGAATGAGTTGGACCGAAGGGTCTGTTTCTGTGCTCTACATCTCTATGACTCCAGTCGCATTTGCCATCACTTGGCCCCGATCCACTGAACCCTTCGTATTCATACACCCATCCACATGCCTTTTAACTGTTGGAATTGTACCAGACCCCACCACCTCGTCTGGCAGCTCATTCCATAACTGCACCACCCTCTCCATCAAAAAAGTTGCCCCTGAGATCTCTTTTACATCTCCCCACCCCTGGCCTCACCTGAAACCTATTACCCTCGCGTTCTGGACTCCCCCATCCGAAGGAAAAGACCTTGAGTATTGACCCTATCCATGCCCCTCAGGATTCTATAAAACGTCTGTAATGTCACCCTTCAGACGCTGGGTAAAACAGCCCCACCCTCTCCTTCCATCCCTCCTCGCCCAGGTAATTAAGACACATACCTGAGTTTGCAGAATCTGCTCCCTCCCTGGATTCACTCCAGCTGCTACAAGTGAACAGATTTCCACCCCTCCCCTCTCTCACCTTCCCAGGATGAACAGTTGTCCAGAGGGAGGGAGTTTCACGCTGAAACTGACAGGGCCACTTCCGCGCATTGTGACGCCATCAATGGGTCGGGGGTGGGGGAGGGTACGGGAGACGGGGCAAGAGAAAGGGGCAGGACGAGATGCGGGGCTACGCCGGCAGTAGGACCCCGCACTGCGCCTGCGCTGCCCTGCACAGTTTGCAGAAATTCCTTCCCTTCAGCGAATCCCCAATGTAGAAGCAGGTCACTCGGTCCAACGAGTCCACACCGACCCTCCAAAGGGTAACTCACCCTCAACCATTCCCCTAGCCATATTGCTCAATACTGTTAGAAATGGGGTAAAGTGTCATTTTTGCAGATATAGAAAAAGCATACATAAAAGGGGTACAGCAAGAGAACTATTAACCCTGCAAGTATTTAGGGACTTTTCCGTGTATAATTGTGGTTAATTAAATACTAACTTTGGTGTGTAATTACTATAACAAAAAATTATTTTTGTAAAATTATGCTTTCAGCAAAAAGCTGAGATAACCGAATTGCTTGAACTATACAAAACGATACAAGTCAATGAAATGTCCGAGGATGGAATGTACCAGCAGAATTGATACAAAATGTTAAACCAGATCTTGACAAAATAAATGTGTGTGTCAGCATTTACAGAAAGGAAGGTTGCCAACCTGGGGAAGGGGGAAGTAATAAGGGTGGAGCGAAGCTGGGCAGTGGTATGGTACAGTAAGAGAGATTGGGTAATTAGGAGTCTGGAGAGATGACCTCACTCAGCTCAAAGGGTATAACTGTACACTAACCTGAGTTCTAATTTGCTCATTTGCTTCTGCATTTGATGCCCTTTCTTGCAAGATCGTAAAATAAATTGTCTTGTTTCCAGTTTTGGTGGTCTCGTCTAAATTTTATTAAACTTGTTTCTAACAATACTAACGCTCCTGACTAATACACCTAACCTGCACATCCCTGGGCACTATGGGTAATTTAGAACAGCCAATCCACCCTAATCTGCACATCCCTACACACTATGGATAATTTTGCATTGCAAATCCCCCCTAAAATGGATAAAGTTAAAAATCACACAACACCAGGTTGGAGACCAACAGGTTTGTTTGGAAGCACTAGCATTTGGAGCGCTGCTCCTTCATTAGGTGGTTGTCGAGAATAAGGTCATAAGACATAGAATTTATGGAAAAATATGACAGTGTCCTGCCACTGAAATGACATGTTGAACAAACCTGGATTGTGAAGTCTTTCATCTTTTCATTAACATGCAAATCCCAGAACTACCTGTAAGGCACCTTCTCAAGAGAACGTAAAGTTTTATAACAAGAAGTGACATTTCAGCCCAGCTTTGCAAATATAATTCTGCAAACATACACAAACAAGTGTGTGTGTGTGTGAAAATGTCTATTTCCATCCTGTATGTCTCTACCTATTTGTGAACAGATGCCTTACCTCTGTCGGTGTAAATATTGTTGTAAATCATACCTGGGTACTAATAGTTAGATATAAGGGGGAAGAGAATTCCTCAAGTAGGGCACTGTAAGATTCCTGGGAGACCCCTATTCCTGGTTTACTTCCTCATGAACAAACATTAAGCACATGCGCCTATTTATGATTTGGTTTCATTTTTCGTGTGTGATTCCCTGCTGTGACTACACTGTGCCTGGAATGTTGACAGGCTGGGAGTTTGTGGGTTGGGGCTTGATTGACTGAATGTTTTATTGTTCCAGGTGTAGAAGGAAACAGGGAGATCAACAGAGGACAGAGAAATCAGGACCTGAAATCTGAGCTGACACCAGGCTACCCTGTGATCCGTGCTTTGATTAGCAGCGCCAACCCTCCACCTTTACCTAGCTTCCCATTTGACGACACCCTCAATATTCAGGATCCAATCCTTGTCATCCTGAAGCCATGTCTCTGTAGGGAGTGTCAGATCGCAATTATTCTCTTCAATGTGTGCAGTCAATTCATTCACTTTTGTCACAATGCAGCACACATTCAGACACACCATTTTTAGTTTCAATTTTTGTGATCTTTAGAATCTAGTTGTGATTGCTGGAACATTTACTCTCCCTGTCCCTTTCAATTGTTCTCTGATGTTCATTTTCCACATCACTACATTACTCACCGGCCTTGATTTGGATTGGCCATAATGTCCAGGGACGTGCAGGTGAGGTGGGTTAGCCATGGGAAATGCAGGGTGATAGTTTCGGAGTAATAGCAGGAGTAGGCCATTTGGCCCATCCAGTCGCTCTGCCATTCATTAAGATCATGGCTGATCTATCCATCGACTTAGCTCTTCCTCCCTGCATTATCCCAACTCCACTTCATTCCCCTACCATTGCAAAAACCCATCCAACGGTGTCTTGAATATACTTAATGAAGTTGCCTCTACTGCTTCCTTGGGCAGAGAATTCCAAAGATTCACTACTCTCCAGGAAAAGCGGTTCCTCCTCATCACTGTCATAAATTTACTCCTCCTAATCTTGAGGCCTGGTTTCATTTGCCAGCAGAAATGACTCAATAGGTAGAGCTTCATCCCCACAGTGCAATGAATTCCCACTTTCCACCAAAATCCCAGATGTACTCACTCACTCACTCAGTTGCTGTCTCACAAATGCAGGATTTCATTGTAACTTCTTCTGTTCCCATTAAGGGCAAAACATCTTTGAAAGCTGCTCTGAAACTCCAGCCTTCACAATCACACTTCTGCTTTCACCGAAGATTAGAGTCATACAGCACGGAAACAGCCCGTTTGGTCCAACTTGTCCGGCCAAACAGATATCCTAAATCAACCTAATCCAATTTGCCTGTATGTGGCTCATCTCCCTCAAAACCCATCCAAGTGCCTTTTAAAATTCCCCCTCACCTCAAACATATGCTTTCTAGTTTGGGACTTTTCTACTTTGGTGAAAGTAACTTGGGTATTCACCCTATCCATGCCCCTTACGAACATCTATAAAGGTCACCCTTCAGCCTCCAATGCTCTAGGGAAAATATCCCCAGCCATTTGAGTCTCTCCCTGTAGCTCGAACCCTCCAACTCTGACAGCAGCCTTATAAATCTTTTCTGACCCCTTTCAAAGTTTCACAACATCTTTCCTATAACAGGGAGACCAGAAATGAATGCAGTCTTCCAAACGTGGACTAACCAATGTCCTACACAGCCACAACATGACTTCCAAATTCCTGTATTCTCTGCTCTGACCAATAAAGGAAAGCATACCATCTGCCTTCTTCACTATCCTGTCTACCAGTGATTCAAGGAACTATGAACCTGCACTCCAAGGTGTCTTTGTTCTGCAACATCCCCCTTAACTGTGTCAGTCCTGCCTGGATTGCTTGACCAAAATGCAAACCACACGCTTCTCTAAACTAACCTGCCATTCCTTGGCCCATCAGTCCAACTGATCAATTCTCATTCATAGTGAACTCTCTTTCCTCTCTTATTCCCTTGAAGTTGAAAATCTCCACCCCACACACTCTCTCTCTCCATTCTCAGTTTGCTGAACCTAATCCCTGCTGTACCTCATCCTAAAGGGTCTGGGTCATGCTGATTAACAGGCCTACACTCAGGGTGGAGGGGGCGTGGGGACCTAATTGAAACAAGGAATACTGAACGACCTGGACAGAGTGGAAAGGTGTTTCCATTGGTTGGAGGGACTAGAACCAGTGCGCACAGCCTTAGAGTAAAGGGAAGACCTTTCAGAATGGAGGTAAGGAGAAACGTCTTCAGCCAGAGAGTGGTGAATCTATGGAATTCACTGCCACAGAAGGCTGGGCAGGCCAGGTCACTGAGGATATTTAAGATTGAGATGGAAACGTTCTTGAGTGTCAAGGTGATGGAGGGTTACGGAGATGAAGTGGGAGAATGTGGCTGAGGAACCTATCAGCCATGATTGAATGGCAGAGAAAACCTTGAATGGTCCAATTTCTGCTCCGATGCCTTATGTTCTCTTGCTGTCCTGGACACAGTGAGAGAGAATTGGAAGCAGGAATAGGCTGTTTGGTCTTTCAAGCCTGCACCAACATTCAACAGATTATCGGCAGATTCACAACCATCGAGATGAATAGGTTGGGACTTGTTCACTGGATCACAGGAGGTTGAGGGGTGACCTGACAGAGGTTTATAAAATCACCGGGGCAGAGAGGAGGTGACCGCTGGTATCCTTTCCCTAAGGTGGGGGTTTCAAGACTAGGCAGCAAATTTGAAGGTGAGTGGAGAAAGGATTTTAAAAAGACGGGGGGGGGGGGTCACTTTTCTTTTTACACAGAGTAGTTTGTATGTGGAATGAATGTGGATGCAGGTTGAGTAACAACATTTAAAAGACATTTGGATAAGTACATGAATAGGAAAGGTTCAGAGGAATATGGGCCAATCACAGGTAGGTTGGACTAGTTTAGTTTGTGAATATAGTCGGCCTTAGACTAGTTTGACTAAAGGGTCTGGTTCTGTTGGGGTCTGACTCTGTAACTGTTCTATACTGGTGTTAAATCATTTACTTGCCTTCCCCAGAAACATCCACTTCTTTGGTGTTCAAAAATCAGATGAACTCAGCCTTGAATAATGTTCAATGACCCCCTAACGCAGGAAGACATCCCCACTTCTGAACTCAATTCCTCTTGCGAATGTATCCCTTGCCTTGCTGATTGCTTGCTGCACCTACCCAGGCAAAAGTGAGGACTGCAGATGCTGGAAATCAGAGTCTAGATTAGAGTGATGCTGGAAAAGCACAGCCCCGGTCAGGCAGCATCTGAGGAACAGGAAAATCGATATTTCAGGCAAAAGCTCTTCACCTGCACCTGTCTGACAACTGGCAGTGACTGGTGTAGAAGGGTGCGGAGGTCCCTTTGCACATCCACACATCATTCCTGATGAAGTGCTCGGGACCAAAATGTCGACTCTCCTGGTCCTCGGATGCTGCCTGACCTACTGCCTTTTTCCAGCGTCACACTTTGACTCTAATCTCCAGCATCTGCAGTTCTCACTTTCTCCACATCCCAATATATCACCATTTAAACGATACATCTCCTTTCTAATTTTTTTCACAGCAATGGCTATAACTTCACATTGAGATACTGCATTTGCCACGTGTTTGTAAATTGTGGTCTTCTCTATATCGGGAAGACCGAGCGTAAACTTGGGGAACGGTTTGGCGAGCATCACAGCCGAGTCCGTAGAGGCTGACCAGACCTCCCAGTCACCACTCATATTAATTCCCCTTCCCACTCCCCTTCTGACAAGGACATCTTAGGCTTCCTCTATTGCCACAACGAACCAAACCACAAATTAGGGGAACAACACCCCATCTTCCGCCCGGGCAGCCTACAGCCTGTAGGACTCAACATCGAGTTCTCCAATTTCAAATAACCTCCCTTTCCATCACCCGACTCCCTTCTCAGCCCCGTGCCCCTCACTTACACTCCTTCCTGCCAGCAACCTGATTTCTTCCACCCATTGACTAATCAGGCCGTACTCTCTCCCTATCTTCACTTATCCCCACTTTAGCCCCTGCCCCAGCACCCATCCCCAGTCCTGAGGAAGGGTTACACCCGAAACATCGACTTCTCCACTTCCTGATGCTGCCTGGTTTGCTGTGTCCTTCCAGCCTCCTGTCTGTCTATTTTGCCAATTGAGACACAGACCTGGACCACGTTTCCAGAGTCTGTTCCCTGCCTGGGTTCAATCCCTTTCCTTTCAGTTGCTGCAAGTCAACAATTGAACTCCGGAAAGAAATAGAAATGGCAAAGGGGGCGAGAAAAGAGAGTGCCGTACTCCCAGATCTCAGACAGAGGAAGGAGTCTGCAGTCTGGGTGAAGCTCAATCTTGATTCAGAAAGAGAAGTGCAGGAGTAGCAGCTTCAGAAACACATGGTCCAACTTCCGCATTCAGGCAATGGGGTGACTCTGATTGGCAGGAGGACCACTCTCCTTCCGGTCCTCCAGGGTTCCCTACTGGACCATCAAAGGAAGGTCGCGGGCCTTTTTTTGCGGAACGCGATGAGCATGCCCAGAGTTTTGCTGACACCGGTGGGCATGTGCACTGCGTTACTGACACCGGAAAACATGCGCAGTATGCTCACTGGGGATGCTGGTGTTCCTGTCAGATTTTAAGAGTCCAAATGTCAATAGAACAAAAAAGCGGTAGAGGCACAATTTGTTTTTTCGCTGTGGTTCGACACTTCATTGCTTTTGTATTCTGTCTGGCTGCTCAACTTTTGTATGTCTTTTCACCACGTTGGAGGGCGAGTCCAGAACTGGAGGGCACGGGTTTAGGGTGAGAGGGGAAAGGTTTCTGAGGGGTAACCTCTTTGCACAGACGGTGGTGCGTGTCAGCCAGAGGAAGTGGTGGAGGCTAGTACAATGATAATATTTAAAATGCATCTGGATGGGGATATGAATAGGACAGATTCAGAGGGATAAGGGGTCAAATACTGGCAAATGGGTCACTAGATTAATTCAGGATATCTGGTCGGCATAGACTGAAGGGCATGTTTCTGTGCTCTGTGACGCTATTCTAGATAGTTGGAACAACTTCACTAGGCCATTCACCCCTTACAGTCAAGATCAGAGTGGTGCTGGAAATGCACAGCAGGTCAGGCAGCGTCCAAGGGAGCAGGAAAATCGACGTTTCGGACAAAAGCCTTGAATGCTGCCTGACCTGCTGTGCTTTTCCAGCACCACTCTAATCTCCAGCACCAACAGTCCTCACTTTCGCCCATTCACACCTTTCAGCCTCTCCTGAGCTGTGGCCTGACTGCGCTTATTTCAGTGAAAGTTTCAGAAAGATTACAGCAGTTCTTTGAAAAACTTGAACGTGCTTTCTGACTTCAACAACGTTTCTAAAGATATCATTTTAGGTATTCTCAATTTTGAAGATCAGCTATTTCTCACCCCTCCCAACTCCCAGGTAGAGTCATCGCCATCCATTTTCTCTGTGTGTGTGTGTACTTTGAAAGGCTTGATACAGCGGTCAAAGCTGGTTCGAGGCATGAGAAAGGACGGGTGTGGTGGGGGCTGGGGAGAAAAGAGACAGAATGGATGGGGGACAAAGAGAGAAATGGAGGGGATAGAGAGACACTGTGGGGTGGAACAGAGAGAGAGAATGAGTGGGGTTGATAGAGAGATTGGGCGGGGGAGAGAGAGTGGGCGTGCCAGAGAAGTGGGAGATGGTACAGGGCAGGGTGACACTAGGCAGCACGGTGGCACAGTGGTTAGCACTGCTGCCTCACAGCGCCAGAGACCCGGGTTCAACAGGTCAGGAACATTGTGGCGAGAAACTCCCCAAACCCTGTCTATCTTCTACAAGGCACAAGTCAGCAGTGTAATGGAATACTCTCCCACCAGCTTGGATGGGTGCAGCTTCAACAACATTCAACAAGCTTGATACCATCCAGACAAAGTCACCTGCTTGATTGGCACCATCTCCACATACATCCACTCCCTCTGCCCCACTGTTCAGAAGCAGTAGTGTGTGAGATCTACAAGACACAACACAGAAATTCACCAAAGATCCTTAGAAAATACCTTCCAAACCAACAACCACTTCTATCCAGAAGGATCAGGCAACAGATACTTGGGAACACAACCACTTGCAAGTGCCCTTCCAAGCCACTCACCGTCTTGACTTGGAAATATATTGCTGTTCCTTCAGTGTTGCTGGGTCTAAATCCTGGAATACCCTCCGTAAGGACATTATGGGTCACCGTACAGCGTGTGGACCACAGCAGTTGAAGAAGGCAGGTCACCATCACCTTTTCAAGCGGAACTAAATGCTGGCCAGCCAGCAATGCTCATGTACCACGAGTAACTTTTAATAAATGGTTGGAATCTGCAAGTTTAAAAAAAAATCAACTTTCAGGTGGAATAGACATCGGGCTTTGATTTGGTCCTTATTTGAGGACAGATAAAGAGCGATAAACTGACACTGACTTTGAAATAGAGTTTCGAGTTAAACACCTGTAGTGTTTCACTCAGTGGATCAATTGAAAATCGATTAAAGATTGGCTCCTTACGGGTACGTCATGAACACATGAAAAAGGACGGTTCAGACGGCATTTGGGATTCTTGATTTCATCTCTTTAATGGCTGATGTACTACCCACAATCCCGTGCGCCCCAGATACTACTCTATCGACTGTGCGCAATGTTCACGGGGCGCATGTGAGAGATCGGAATGGGGCCCCGCCCCTCGTCGTTCTGATGGACGGGGAGACCAATCTTTGGGAAACCCTATAGGACCGGAAGGGGCCTGGTCCTCCTGCCAATCAGAGTCCCCCCCGCATTGTCTGAATATGGAAGGTCGACCATGAGCTTCTGAAGTTGTTGTTGCTCCTCTCTCTCTGAATGAAGATTGAGCTTCAGTCCAGACTGCAACTTCCTTCCTCTGTTTAACATTTGGGAGTACCGCACTCTCTTTTCTCGCCCCCTTTCCCATTTCTTTTCTCATCCTTGGGTTCAGCTGTTGGCCTGTAGGAGCTGAGGGAAAAAGAAAGTCAATCGAGGTGAAGGGGCAGACTCTGGAAAAGGTTGGTCTAGATCTGTGCCTGTTAATGTTTGACAGGCTTTGTTTCCTGAGCTTGAGACATTTACTTGTCTGGCAAAAAAGGATGGCCTCTTGATCCATGTTGGGGATGGAAGTGGATTATGCTGTGGTTGGCTTGCTCGTAGTAGTCCAATAAGTATTGGATAAGTAATCATGACACACAAACCTTGAGTTATTGACTGTTTATTCGGGAGCTCACGGGGAGAGCCAAGTCGACCCAATTGTCACAAGTCACTCTGACGAGAAACAGAGGGTTGTGTGATTATATAGGTTACAGTCATTTAACAATTAGCAAACTGTTAATTGCAGGATATTGAGCAACTAAGTCACTTTGCCCAGCGACGTAGTGTCTGGATAGTGTTGGTTAGTAGCTGATAAGTATACAATAGGTCCTTGCAAAGAGAAGGATATTCCCATGGAAGGAAAGAATCTGTTTATCAGGTAGCAGTACAGCTGCAAGGCCGAGTGTCTCTGTTGAGTCAGGGAATTAAGGATAGTTGGGACAATGCAGGGAGGAGGAGCTTAGACAATGGATAGATCAGCCATGACCTTAATGAATGGTGGAGCAGGCTGGATGGGCCAAATGGCCTACTCCTGCTTCTATTACTGTGAAACTGTAACCCTGCATTTCCCATGGCTAACCCACCTAACCTACACGTCCCTGGACACTGTGGCCAATTTAGCATGGCCAATCCAAATCATGGCCGGTGAGCAATGTCGTGATGTGGAAAATGAACATCAGAGAACAATAGAAAGGGACAAGGACAGTAAATGTATCAGCAATCGAAACTGAATACTAATGTCACAAAAATTGAAATGATATATGGTGAGTCTGAATATGTGCTGCATTGTAACAAAAGTGAATGAATTGACTGCACACATTGAAGTGAATAATTATGGTCTGAGACTCCTTACAGAGACATGGCTTCAGGATGGCAAGGATTGGATCCTGAATATTGAGGGGGGAGTCAGATGGGAAGCAAGGTAAAGGCAGAGGATTGGCACTGCTCACCAAAGCACTGAGCACACGGTAGATTAGATTAGATTAGATTAGATTACTTACAGTGTGGAAACAGGCCCTTCAGCCCAACAAGTCCACACCGCCCCGCCGAAGCGCAACCCACCCATACCCCTACATTTACCCCTTACCTAACACTACGGACAATTTAGCATAGCCAATTCACCTGACCTGCACATCTTTGGACTATCTTTGGACTATCTTTGGTAGTCTGGTGTCAGCTCGGGTTTCAGGGCCTGATTTCTCTGTCCGCTGATCTCCCTGTTCCCACAGAGTAAGATGTCGGTCTGTTCTCAGCTTTGCTGGACTTCTGCTGAAGCTTTCACGCCTCTTTTACAGCTTCCAGAACAAGAAAACACTCAGTCAATCGAAAGTCAACCCACAATCTCAGCCTGTCACCCATCCAGACACAGAGTGTAGTCACAGCAGGGAATCAAACAAGAAAAATGAAACAAAATCAGAAATAAATAAATGCTTAATGTTTGTTTATTAGGAAGTAAACCAGAAATAGGGCTCTCCAAGGATACTGATAGTGCCCTACTTGAGGAATTCTCTCTCCCTTTGATGTAACTATTAGTATTGTTGGGGAAAAGTAACTCATGTGTCAAATCATTTAAAGCAAAGTAGTCAGGAGAGGAGACCTTGAGTAATTAACTAGCTTTATTCGTTGCCATGGGGAATACCTCTTAGTTCAAAACAACGTCTGACATATTCTAATAAAATATAGAATGTTACAAGTTTTATGCTAAAACACAAGCCCCACTCTCCATTAATTATGCAACTGAGGAGCATTTGTAAGGTTCACATACATTGTCCAGACCTACACTTCCTAATGCCTGCAAAACTGAATGTTTTCTTATACTGCAGGTTCAGCTCGGCTCGAATTACTGATAAGGGACAGAGAGAACCAATCTATCATTCTATGAAGCAGCGCAGTCTAATGGCCCGAGGAGCAGAGACAGCCTGCAGCTGCAAGATCAGGCTTTCAAAACAGAATTCCTTAGCCAGGGCTCAGACAGCATTATGTTAACAGGCTACATTTTCCTCTAAACATTGCTTTGTGATAAAATGGCTTCCCCGCAGTTTTGTGTCAATTTTGAGAAAATTCTCCCACAATCCCTCCTTTTTTTATTAAAAAGAGGAGATTGGGGGTGTCAGCAAAAGGGGGATTATACCCAGAGCCAGGGGGATTGTCAGGAGGTGGAGATCGGACTGTTAGTCCTCGGGTTCAGTAAGGACAGAGGCAGAAGGCACCAGGGATTGGGAATCATCATCAGGGGTTTCATCAGGAATGGGAAATCTCGGTATCTTGGAGATGCTGGAGAGGAGGGCCACAACAGTGAACTGAGCCGAGCACAGAATTGTCTGCGGGGTGACTTTGATATCCAATCGAGCAGTTCCAAAGGCAGGGGGAAAGAAAGCTGCAAGTCGCTCAAATTGCATAAGGGCTCGCTTGGTACGAGTTCGGGATGGATGGGAGATGGGCAGACAGCCAGCTGCGAGAGTGGTTGACCTTCTGTGCATAAAAAAAGTATTAAACTGTAATTTCTGATAACTAGAGGTTATCAGGCCCAATCCAACATAGTTAGTGAAAGAAAGATAAGGAAGAGTGCAGTGAAAGACAGAATGATCAGGCTGAGCCACTCACGGATGAAGGCTGAAGATGTGTCTTTGACGGGGTCTTCTGGTGTTCCTCCAGGAGGTGGCGCTCGTTTGCATTGTGTTGTGTGTGTCCATGCGGCCTCCCCTTGACCCTGACTGCTGACCGGGTAACCCAGCAGGACTAGGAAGGGGCCTTTCCATCTCAGCTCCAATATGGCCCGGTCCTAATGCTGAGGCTTGGCGTACCCGTGAATGTAAACTCTGAAGAGTTTTGGTTAACTGATGCAAATATTTCCCACTTGTCCAACACTAGAGTGTCAGCTGTTTCAGCCATTGGGATGGTTTTGATTCATCTACTAAATACATCTACTCTTATTAGACAATGTTCATAACAATGTACGCGAGGTGATTCTATGAAAGCAAGTTGTAGACAGGGAAAAAGGCCGACCAGGCAAGGAGGTGGTTAGCAAACACACTCTCTCTGTCTGCCTGCATCTTACTCTCTCTCCCCCTTTCTTTCTCTCTCTCTCTCTCTTTCTCTCTCTCTATCTATCTGCCTCCCTCATGCGCATACACACACATAGAAGTCCATGGCAGTGGATGTCTATCTGCAGAATTAAATTTGCAGATACATTCTATTTTGCTCAAAAAGTGCAGAATCTGCAGGCAGTCAATCCATGCAATATTTTGTGAATTTTGCTTTGGAAATAGAATCAGTCTGACTCAAGATTGGGACACAGAAGACTCTGACCTCACACCTTTAATGCATTGTCTGAGCTGAGATGTCACATTTTGCTATAAAACCTTGAGTTATCTTGAGGAGGTGACAGACAGAAGATGTGGGATTTACACAGTAATGATACCTGCAACCCATTTGAAAAATGAAAAACTTAACAATCCAGGTTTGTTCAATATATCATTTCAGTGGCAGGACACTGGAATGTTTTGCTATAAATTCAGTGTTTTGTGATATTATTCTCCACAACCACCTGATGGAGGAGCAGCTGGTTCCAAAGAAACCTATTGAACAAAACCTGGTGATGTGTGGTTTTCAACTTTGTCCAAATTAGGGTGGGTTGACCCTGCTAAATTACCCATAGTGCCCAGGGATGTGCAAGTTAGGGTGGTTTGGTTATGCCAAATCACTCATAGTTGCTCATGCTAAATTACCCATAGTGCCCAGGGATGTGCAGGTTAGGATGGATTGGTCATGCTAAATTACCCATAGTGCCCAGGTATGTGTAGGTTAGGGTGGATTGGTCATGCTAAATTACTCATAATGCCCAGGGTGTGCAGGTTAGTGTGGATTGGTCATGCTAAATTACCCATAGTGCCCAAGGATGTGCAGGTTAGAGTGGATTGGTCATGCTAAATTACCCATAGTGCCCAGGGATGTGCAGGTTAGGGTGGATTGGTCATGCTAAATTACCCATAGTGCCCAGGGATGTGCAGATTAGGGTGGATTGGTCATGCTAAATTACCCATAGTGCCCAGGGATGTGCAGGTTAGGGTGGATTGGTCATGCTAAATTACCCATAGTGCCCAGGGATGTGCAGGTTCGGGTGGATTGGCCATGTTTAATTACCCATTGTGCCCAGGGATGTGCAGGCTATGCCAAATTCCGCATAATATCCACGGATGTGCAGGTTAGGTGCATTACTCAGGGTTAAATGTAGAGCGGTGGGAGAATGGGTGTGAGTGGGTTACGCTTGGGAGGGTCAGTGTGGACCCGTGGGTCAGAGTAGCCTGCTTCCACACTGTGGGGATTCCCTGAAGGGAAGGGATTCTCCTCCCCTTCTGCTTCAGGGCCGCGCAGGTGCAGTGAGGGGGCCCGCTGTCCACCTCGCCCCGCCCCCTTTACCGTCACCTTCCCCCGCCCCTTTAATGACGTCACAATGCGGGCGTGGCCCTGTCAGTTTGAGTGACACTCCCTCCCTCTGGGCAACTCCTCATCCTGGGAGGGCCGGAGAGACGGGAGGCGGGGAAGTCTGTTCCCTTGTTGCAACTGGAGTGTAATCAGGGAGGGAGCAGTCTCCGCAAACTCAGGTAGGTTTCTTAATTACCCCAGTGAAGAGGGACGGAAGGGGAAGGGGAAGAGGGAGGGGGAAGGGGAAGAGGGAGGGGGAAGGGGAAGAGGGAGGGGGAAGGGGAAGAGGGAGGGGGAAGGGGAAGAGGGAGGGGGAAGGGGAAGAGGGAGGGGGAAGGGGAAGAGGGAGGGGGAAGGGGAAGAGGGAGGGGGAAGGGGAAGAGGGAGGGGGAAGGGGAAGAGGGAGGGGGAAGGGGAAGAGGGAGGGGGAAGGGGAAGAGGGAGGGGGAAGGGGAAGAGGGAGGGGGAAGGGGAAGAGGGAGGGGGAAGGGGAAGAGGGAGGGGGAGGGGGAGGGGGAAGGGGAAGGGGGAGGGGGAGGGGGAAGGGGGAGGGGGAGGGGGAGGGGGAAGGGGGAGGGGGAGGGGGAGGGGGAAGGGGAAGGGGGAGGGGGAGGGGGAAGGGGAAGAGGGAGGGGGAAGAGGGAGGGGGAAGGGGAAGAGGGAGGGGGAAGGGGAAGAGGGAGGGGGAAGAGGGAGGGGGAAGGGGAAGAGGGAGGGGGAAGAGGGAGGGGGAAGGGGAAGAGGGAGGGGGAAGGGGAAGAGGGAGGGGGAAGGGGAAGAGGGAGGGGGAAGGGGAAGGGGGAAAGGGGGGAAGGGGAAGGGGGAAAGGGGAGGGGGAAAGGGGGAAAGGGGAGGGGGAAAGGGGGAAAGGGGGGAAGGGGAAGGGGGAAAGGGGAGGGGGAAAGGGGGAAAGGGGAGGGGGAAAGGGGGGAAGGGGAGGGGGAAAGGGGGGAAGGGGAGGGGGGAAGGGGAGGGGGAAAGGGGGGAAGGGGAGGGGGGAAGGGGAGGGGGAAAGGGGGGAAGGGGAAAGGGGGGAAGGGGAAGGGGGAAAGGGGAAATGGGGAAATGGGGAAATGGGAAAGGGAAATTCCAAATTGCAGCTTCAAACCTGTTTTGCATCCTCAGTTCTTCCTCCACCTTGGCTCCAGCACATTCAGCTTCCTTCCCCCATTCCCATCCCCCCCGCCCTGATGTCCAAGCTGACCCGCAAAAGTTCCTCCATTCTTTCTTCAGTGTCCTTTGTGGGTTTTGAGAACTTTCTCAATCCTTTTATTGAATAGATAAGTTGGGAAGTTATGTTGTAGCTGCACCAGGTTAGGCCACTTTGGGAACGTTGTGTGCAGTTCTGGTCTCTCTGCTAGAGGAAGGATGTGGTGAAACCTGAAAGGATTCAGAAAAGATGTTGTCAGGGTTTGAGCTAAACAGGGTTGGGCTGTTTTCCTTCGAGCGCCAGAGGCTGAAGGGTGACCCTACAGATTTCTATAAAATCATGAGGGGCATGGATAGGATAAATAGACAAGGTGTTTTCCCTGGGATGGGGGAATTTCAGAACTACAAGGTAATAGGTTTAGGGTGAGAGTGTGGGGAAGATTTAAAAGAGACCTTTGGGGCAATGCCTATGTTGAGGGCAGTGCATGTAAGGAATGAGCTGCCAGAGGAAGTGGTGGACACTTCACAACATTTAAAAGGCATCTGAATGTGTAAATGAATAAGAAGGGTTCATTATTTTTTTAATTGGCAGCTCTCAGAGTGAAGAGAAAGTGAGGTCTGCAGATGCTGGAGATCAGAGCTGAAAATGTGTTGCTGGAAAAGCGCAGCAGGTCAGGCAGCAACCAGGGAACAGGAGAATCGACGTTTCGGGCATAAGCTCTTCTTCAGGAAATGGCATAAGCCCTGAAGAAGGGCTTATGCCCGAAACGTCGATTCTCCTGTTCCCTGGATGCTGCCTTACAGGGATATGGGCCAAGTGCTGGTAAATAGGACCAGATTGATTTAGGATATCTTGCCAACATGGATGAGTTGGGCTGAAGGGCCTGTTTCTGTGCTGTGCATCTGGTAGACAGTGGTCCTCAGAATTCTGTTCCCATTAGGCTCTCCCTTAACTCTATTGCAAGTGATCTTGGTGACAGTATGGGATTCTGAAAAGAAACAGGACCCATAAATGCGCAAGGGAAGGATTCCATACATGGAGATGGGTATAGTTACTTATGCTGCATAAGGCCTGCTGTATCCCAGCCAGTGGAACGCAAGCTGTTTGTCTTTCCGGGCAGGCGGTATATGGCCCCTTTGTCTTACAGGAGTGGGTGAGACAAGTCTCAAATAGGCAGGAGATGTTATGTGGAACATGCATACCCATAGCTGGTTCCATTAAAGCAATTCTCATATGACCCTGCAGTAGAGTTAAAAGACATCAGCAAACAGGTGGCTTTGTTGACTAAAATGTTTAATTTTGAATTATACAACACATTTGCTGCACAATAGAAAATAGACAGGGAGAGTAAGACAATTAAGGACGTTTGCCTGAACATCAGTGAATCTATACAAACAGGACACCGAGTGATAACATTCACGGCTGTTCCTTTGTGAAATTAATAACAATGTTTGATTCTGACCTCAAAATGAAACTCGCTACAAATTGACTTCTCCCTTGAATTATTGTCCTTCACTATTATCTGTCTAGTTCAGAACATGCAGTGCTTTTGTTAACTTTTTGTGTTTGGGACAGTATAGCCTTTGTAAACTTGTGTATAAAGGTAGTCTGTTTGTGATAGTACAACAGAGTAGCCTGCCAGGGCTCTTGAAGGGAGAACAATGTCCTACTCTCCTGGGTTATTAGAATCCAGTGAGCCTGGCTTATAGGTATCAGTGTTATGTTGCAACAGTGATGCTATTAGTAAATGAAAGGGATGATTAAAATTAAACTAAAACTGTCTGCAAGAGCTTTTTTAAATTCCAGACTACCAAAGGTACGATCTCCGGGATGAACCAAGAGAGGCTTACAAGTTGAGTTCATAAGGAATTCCTTGCGCCGTCTCAAACATGTACTTCATCAAGAGTTCCTCATTACTATTACCAACAAAGTGCGGTCCCATTATCCGAGCTAATGCACGCAGGTATACCGAAGCAGGGAATCATTTCCTTAAGCAAAATCTTCAGCACAGTCTCAGCAGCCGTGTTAGGGGAAGGGTAGGCTTCAATCCACTTAGAAAAGACATCAACAATAAGCTAAACATATAAATATGTTTAGCTTATTGTTGATGTCTTTTCTAACTGACATTTCTACAACTCAATGAAGTCCAGTTGAAGTGTCTCAAAGGGACCCTCCGGCAAGGGAGTCCTACCCGGAGTGCAAGGCAAGCCTTTTCCGGGGTTATGTTCCTGACAAATAAGACACCGGCCGCTAACCCTTTGAGCTCGTTGTTGGAGGCGGGGATGCCACCAAGCCGTCAGGAGAAAGTCGGCGACCGAACGGGCACCACCGTGAGTTGCATAATGTACACAGTCAATAACCCGTAGAGCAAGATCATCAGACATACAAGTTTAACCCACGGGAGGAGTCCAGAGTTGGAATTGCCTTCCTGCTTATTAGAGCCCGCCCCCCCCCTTATTGTCTAAATGCAGAAGTTGGACCATGAGCTTCTGAAGCTGCTATTGTCTCTCTCTCTCTCTCTCTCTCTCTCTCTTTCATCAGGGCTGATGTGTGGATGTGCAAAGGGGCCTCAGCGTCCTCCTACACCAGTCGCTGCCAGTTGTCAGACATGTGCAATCAGCAAGGCAAGTGGTATATTAGCAAGAGGAATTGAGTTCAGAAGTGGGGATGTCTTCCTGCAGTTAGGGGGTCATTGAATATATTCAAGGCTGAGTTCATCTGATTTTAGAACAACCATGAAGTGGATGTTTATGGGGGGGAAGGCAAGTAAAATGGTTTCAAGACCAGTACAGAACAGTTACAGAGTCATACAGCACAGAAACAGACCCTTCAGCCCAACTAGTCCATGCTGACTATATTCAGAAACTAAGCTAGTCCCACCTAGATTGGGCCATATCCCTCCAAACCTTTCCTATTCATGTACTTATCCAAATGTTAAGTTGTAGAACGAAGAGACCTTGGAGTGCAGGTTCATAGTTCCTTGAGAGCAGAGTCTCAGGCAGATAGTGAAGAAAGCGTATGGGATGCTTTCCTTTATTGGTCAGAGCATTGAGTACAGGGGTTGGGAAGGTCATGTTGCAGCTGTACAGGACATTGGTGAGACCACTTTTGGAATACTGCATTCAGTTCTGGTCTCCCTGCTAGAGGAAAGATGATGTGAAACTTTGAAAGGAGTTGGAAAAGATTTACAAGGCTGTTGCCAGGGTTGGAGGCTTTGCTACAGGGGGAGGCTGAATAGGCCAGGAATATTTTCCTGGAGCATGAGAGGCTGATGTTTAGGGGTAAGGATAAATTATACAAGAGGGACGGCTTGCACCTTAAGGGTGGGGGACCAGCATTCTGGCAGGTAGGTTTGCCACTGCAACACAGCTTTGTTTAAACTAAATAGCTGGGGGGGGGGGGGGAGGGAAGGAGGGAAGGAGAGAGACAAACTGGAAGTTTAAGAAGAAAGTTAGAACAAGAGAAGCCAAGAAAGACTATGGGATCAATGGAGCAGAAAACTCAAAAGAAAAGGATCAAGCCATAAGGTCAAGTGAAATAGGGATTGATAGGAACGGTGAGAGGAGTAACAAATTAAAAATATTAAATATGAATGCACGAAGCATTAGAAATAAGGTGGATGAGCTTGAGGCTCATTTGGAAATTGGCAGTTACGATGATGTGGGGATAACCGAGATGTGGCTTCAAGTGGACAGAGCCTGGGAAATGAATATTCAAGGGTATACGTGCTATCATAAGGACAGACTAACTGGCAGAGGGGGTGGGGTGGCCCTGTTGGTAAGGAATGATATTCAGTCCCTTGCACGGGGGGACCTAGAATCAGGGGATGTAGAGTCAGTGTGGCTAGAACTGAGAAATTCTAACGGTAGAAACTCCCATTAGGGTTTTATCTACAGGCCCCCAAACAGTAGCTTGGATGTAGTGTGTCAGTTGAATAAGGAGCTGAAATTGGCCTGTCGCAAAGATATTAGTACAGTTGTTATGGGGGATTTCAACATGCAGGTAGACTGGGAGAATCAGGATGGTACTGGACCCCAAGATAGGGAGTTTGTGGAGTGCCTCCAAGATGGATTCTTAGAACAGCTTGTGCTGGAGCCTACCAGGTGTTGTGCAACAAATCGGATTTGATCAGGGACCCCGAAGTAAAGGAGCCATTAGGAGGTGGTGACCACAATACAATAAACTTTAATCTGCAGTTTGAAAGGGAGAGGGTAGAATCGGAAGTGACAATATTTCAGTTGAATAAGGGAAGCTATGGAGGTATGAGGGAGGAGCTGGCCAATGTTCAACGGTGCAATCCCCTAGCAGGGATGGCAGTGGAGAAACAATGGCAGGTATTTCTGGGTATAATGCAGAAGATGCAGGATCAGTTCATTCCAGAAAGGAAGAAAGGTCCTAAGGAGAGGCTGGGGTGGCCGTGGCTGACGAGGGAAGTTAAGGACCATGTAAAGACAAAAGGGAAAAAGTATAACATAGCAAAGATGAGTGGGAAATCGGAGGACTGGGATGTTCATAAGGGGCTTGGATTGGGTGAATATCCAAGGTCTTTTCCCCTGGGTATGGGAGTCCAGAACTCGAGGGCATATGTTTGAGCTGAGAGGGGAATGATTTAATGGGGACCTGAGGGGCAGACCTGTTCGCTTTCCGCAGTATCCCAGTGTTGTGAAAGATATTCACTTTCAGGTGGATTTATCTTGACATTAGTCTTTGTGTTTTTGCTTTTCTGCCCCTATAAGATCCTGAATCAGCACCTACAGGCAAATTAGTTAGAGCGGAGTGAGAACAAGGGGGGGGGGGGGGGGGGGGGGGGGGTGGAGATAGTGGGATGGTGCTTTCAATTTTATAGAATAATAAAAGAAAAGAATATTCCACAGAAAGTAGAATTCCTAGTTCTGAATTTCTATCCTGCACTGACAATTATGACTTTTCTAATCTCTTTTTAACAGCGTATTGGACGATCTGAAGACAGAAGTTTCAAAATCAACAGATGAAGGACTCTCCATTGTCTGCAGTCCTCACTTTGACATCACTCAATCCATCGGGACGACAACAATTTTCCAACTATGATTCTGTGAGAAGGAGCAAAGCTTTTTGGTTGCTGTTTGAGTACGTTTTCAGCAACAGTGGGACTGGATGAGAGACCCTACTGTTGCAGTGCACTGAGTATGGAGCCTGAAGCAGTTATATGGCCTGAGAAGAGGAATTCACGGTGGGGAGGGGCTCCACACACGTTTGTGTGTGGCTGAAGCATTGGCCATGGAGAAACCTGAGGAATCCTGCCCCGTGGAGAAACCGTGGAAGTGTGGCCACTGTGGGAAAGGTTTCAATGTCCCATCTGTCCTGGAGACTCATCGGCGCAGCCACACCGGGGAGAAGCTGTTCTCCTGCTATGTCTGTGGGAAGGGCTTCAGCGATTCCTCCACCCTGCTGAGGCACCAGCGGATTCACACGAGGGAGAGGCCCTTCAGCTGTCCCGAATGCGGGAAGGCCTTCAGCAATTCCTCCGCCCTGCTGACCCACCGGCGGGTCCACACGGGGGAGAGGCCCTTCAGCTGCTCTGAGTGTGGGGAGGGGTTCAGTCAGGTGAGCAACCTGCAGAGGCACCAGCGGGTCCACACGGGGGAGAGGCCCTTCAGGGGCCCCGAGTGCGGGAAGGGGTTCACCTGCTTGATTAAGCTGCTGACCCACCAGTGTCTCCACACCAGGGAGAAGCCGTTCACCTGCTCCTCCCAACTGTGGACGCACTGAAGCAGCGACGGTCAAGTGCCATTATCGACTGGACTATCAACCCAGTTTCGGGGCTGCTGGGTTCGAATCCGGCCACGGCAGATGGCGGAATTGGAATTTGGTCAGAAACTGGAGTTCAGAATCTAACGATGAAACCATTTTTGGGGGGCTGGTGGGGGGGGTGGAGAAAACCCCCATCTGATTCACTCAAATCCTTTTTAGGGGAGGAAACTGCTGTTGTGGGAAAGGATTCACTCAGTCGTTCCAGCTGCATCCTTTACCCAGGCTGGCCTACACATGACTCCAGACCCACAGCAGTGTGGTTGACTCGACACTGTCTGTCCAACTTACTTGAATACAGGATACAGGTTGAAATTACTGAGTGAGACAATACTCCCCACAGGTTAAGGCTGTACCAAGAATCCAATTACAAAGGGATAACTCGGTGGTGACCAAGACTAAGGAAAGTATGGTTGTGGGGGGGATGTGTGCGCACTTCGGTCTTGAGCTGTTTGAAAAGTAGCTACTTTTTCTCTGCCTTTTTGCTGGGGGGATCTGAAGCTGTAACAAAGCTGGATCACAATAAAGGTTACCTGAACTTACTGCCGGGTTCAGACTCTCATTGAAAGTTTTGAGCTCCAAGAGGTTTTTGTTTTAAAGCTGCTCATTTCTTTCAGCCTCCTGCACTGAGTTTCCAATGTCATGTATCAGATGGAGCAGTGAATGAGTAGCTGGTATCGTTAGAAATTGTAAATTTTTCAGGAGTGCAGGTACTGCGTCATTTCATCAGCATTGTAAAGTTTCCTGGCAGCACTGGGACGTTTGGGCTGTGTTCACTAGATGTGGAGGTGCCGGTTTTGGACTGGGGTGGATAAAATTTAAAAACTCTCACAACACCAAGTTTATTTGAAAGCACCAGCTTTTGGAATGCTGCTCCTTCATTGGGGAGCTGTGGAGCAGGATCGACAGACATTACATTTTATAGCAAAAGATCACTATGTCATCGATCTATTGAAGAAACCTAAATTGCTGTTAAGTCTTCCATCTTTTAGGATGGGTTGCAGGTTTCAGTTTGTTCGTACGTAAATCATTGAACATCTTTCAAGTCATGTTCTTGAGATGATTTAAGGTTAGATTTTTAAAAAAAGTCACATCTCAGCTCAGACAATGCCTTAAAGGTGTGAGGTTCGAGTCTGTCAGAACCAGTCTGATTCAAGGTTGGGATCCTATTTCCCAAGTAGGAATTTATAAAATATTACATGGATTGAGTGCCTGCAGACTGTGCGCATTTTAAGCAAAATTGAATGTATCTGCAAATATAATTCTGCCAATACAAATTCACTCCGTGTGTGTGTGTGCGTGCGCGCATGTTTGGTAAAGTGTAAGTGTGATGGAGTATATGTCTGTGAGAGGCTTGGTGTATGTGTGTATGAGATGGGTATGAACGCAAGGGTTTACGTTTTACTAAAACAAGGAAGTGCAGTTAATTGTAGGACCCTGGGTCATGTTGTAAAAGAGAGAGACATAGAGTCATAGAGATATACAGCATGGAAACAGACCCTTTGGTCCAATCTATCCACACCGACCAGATATCCCAACCCAATCTAGTCCCACCTGCCAGCACCCGGCCCTTATCTCTCCAAACCCGAGACATGGGGTGGAGGGTTAGGTACATAGTTCTTTGAAAGTTGTATTACTGGTAGGCAGAGTGGTTTAGAGTACTGGGTACAGTTCTGGTGGCCCTGTAATAGGAAGGAGACTATTAGAGAGGGTTTGGTAAAGATTAATCAGGACTGAATACCAAAGAGTTCTTCCTTCGCGTCGGGGAGCTCAAAACTAGGGGGCATATTCTTTCAAGGTGAGAGGAGAGAGATTTAAAAGGAACCCGAGGGGCAACGTTTTGACAGAGGGTGGTTTGTGTGTGGAATGAACTTGCTGAGGATGTGGTAGATGCAGGTACAGTTACAACATTTAAACGACATTCGGATGGGTACATGAATAGAAAGGTTTAGAGGGATATGGGCCAAATGCAGGCAAGTGGGACTAGTTTAGTTTGGGAATCCTGGTCAGCATGGACGAGTTGGACCAAAGGATCTGTTTCTGTGCTGTATGTCTCTACGAACCGGAAGTGATCTTATTGAAACCAGTAGAATTCTGAAAGCAGCTTGACAGGATAGATGCTGATAAAATGCTCCTTTTTCTGGGGGAGAGTCATAGAATCCTGACAATGTGGAAGCAGGCCATTCGGCCCATCTATTCCACACTGGCATTCTGAAGAGCATCTCACCCATACCCACCCCCTTACTCTGTATTTCCCATAGCTCATCCACCCTAACCTGCACATCCAGGGCACCATGGGTAATTTAGCATAACCAATCCACCCTAACCTACCCATCCCGGGGCTCTATGGGTTACTTAGCATAGCCAATCCACCCTAACCTGCACATCCCGGGGCACCATGGGTAATTTAGCATAGCCAATCCACCTTAACCTGCCCATCCCAGGGCACTATGGGTAATTTAGCATAGCCAATCCACCTTAACCTGCCCATCCCAGGGCACTATGGGTAATTTAGCAGGGCCAATCCACCTTAATCTATAAATTAGATTTGTCCACAAGGGTGAAAAGTATAAGGAATTAAAAACAAATAGTGAGGGTAGAAAGCACAAGCCCAGTGACGGGTGTCTGCCCCGGGCCGCGCGGCGCCATTTTCCTAACGGCTGCCCTCCCGCCGCTTCCTCGCTCGAGCGACTTCTCCTCCCAACCGCCTTCGCCCCCGCGTGACGTCTGCACGAGGGGATGGGCGGAGCCGGGGATGGGAGGGGCCAGGGGAGCCTCACCATCACCAAGCAACAGCATCACCAATGGACCGACAATCGAAACTGGATACTGATGTCACAAAACCTGAAACGATACCTGGTGTGTCTGAATGTGTGCCACATTGTAACAAAAGTTATGAAAGATATTAACTTTCAGGTGGAGGTATCCAAAATGCAGAGAGATGTCAGTCTTGATGTTTTTGCTTTTCTGCCCCAGTAAGATCCTGAATCAGCACCTTCAGGGGAATTAGAGCGGAGTGAGAACGAGGGGGAGAGAGAGTGGGATGGAGCACTGAGTGTGGAGCCTGAAACAGCTATACGGCCTGGGAAGAGGAATTCAAGGTGGGGACAGGCTCCACGCCTGTTTGTGAGCGGCTGAAGCGTTGGCCATGGAGAAACCGTGGAAGTGTGGCGACTGTGGGAAAGGCTTCCATTTTCCGTCTGCCCTGGAGACTCATTGGCGCAGTCACACCGAGGAGAGGCCGTTCCCCTGCACCGACTGCAGGAAGGCCTTCAGACATTCCTCCCACCTGCTGACCCACTAGCGGATCCACACTGGGGAGAGGCCCTTCAGCTGCACTGTGTGTGGGAAGGCCTTCAGCAAGTCCTCCAGCTTGCTGACCCACCAGCGGGTCCACACGGGGGGAGAGGGCATTCCCCTGCCCTGAATGCGGTGAAGGTCTTTACCAGGCCTCTGCCCTGCTGAGGCACCGGCGGGTCCACAAGGGGAAGAAGCCCTACAGCTGCACTGTGTGCGGGAAGCCCTTCAGCTTGCCCCAACTTGCTGACCCACCAGCGGGCCCACATGGGGGAGAGGCCATTTCCTTGCCCCTGAGTGTGGGAAGGCCTTTACCCAGGCCTCCAACCTGCTGAGGCACCGATGGGTACACAGATGGGAGAGGCTCTTCAGCTGCCCTGAATGTGGGAAGGCCTTCACCCGCTCCTCCTACCTGCGGAGCCACCAGCAAGTTCACGTACCATCGCAGGGTGATTGAAGGAATGACAGCCGAGTGCCATTATTGACTGGACTATCAAACCATTTCTGGGGATTCCTGGGTTTGAATCCCGCCGCGGCAGCTAGTGGAATTGGAATATGGTCAGAAATCTGGAGTGAAACCATTGTCAGTGGGGTTGGGGTGGAAGAAATCCCCATCTGATTCACTCAGCTCCTTTTTAGGGAAGGAAACTGTTGTTGTGGGAGAGGATTCACTCAGACATCCCAGCTGTCTCCTTTACCTAGTCTGGCCGACACGTGACTCCAGACCCACAGCAGTGTAGTTGACCCTACACTGCCCATCCAACTTACTTGGATACAGGATACAGGTTGAAGTTCCTGAGTGAGGCAATACTTCTGCTGGGTGAAGGCTCTAGCAAGGATCCAATTACAAAGGGACAACTTGGTGGTGACCAATAATGAAGAAAGTGAGGGGTTGGAGGGAGTGTGTGCACTTTGACCTAGAGCTGTTTTTAAAACATTGCTACTTTTTCTATGCCTTTCTGTTGAGAGATTCTGAAGCTGTAACAAAGTTGGGTCACAATAACGATTACCTGAACTTCAGACCGAGCTCAGACTCTCATTGAGAGCTTTGAACTCAACAGGTTTTTGTTTTAAAACTGCTCATTTCTTACAGGCAACAGTGAGAACTGCTGATGCTGGAGATCAGAGTCAAGATTAGTGTGGTGCTGGCAAAGCACAGCAGGTCAGTCAACGTTGATTTTCCTGCTCCTTGGATGCTGCCTGACCTGCTGTGCTCATTTCTTACAACCTCCTGTACTATGTTTCCAATGTTGTGTATTGGTTGCAGCAGTGAATGAGTAACCGGTATTGTTAAAAATTGTAAATTTTTCAGGAGTCCAGGTACTACAACATGCCATCGGCATTGTACAGTTTCCTGGCAGCACTGGGAGGTGTGGGCTGTGTCCACTGGAAACGATGTGGAGGTGCTGGTGTTGGACTGGGTGGATAAAGTTAAAAATCACACAACACCAGATTATAGTCCAACAGGCTTATTTGTAAGCATTAGCTTTCGGAGTGGTGCTCCTTCATCAGGTAGCTATGGAGCAGGGTCATGCGACACAGAATTTATAGCAAAAGATCACACTGTCATGCAACAGATAGGACATATTGAACAAATCTAGATTGCAGCTTAATCTTTCATCTTTTACCATGGGTTGCAGGATTCAGTTCATTAATATGTACTTTTAATTCACAGAACTACTTTTAATTCACCTTCTCGAGATGATTTAAGGTTTTATAAAAATAGGTGACATCTCAGCTCAGATACTGCACAAAAGTGTCTGTGTCCCAATCTTGAATCAGACTGGTTCTATTAATCAAAGTAGGAATTTATATAATATTACAAGGATTGACGGCCTGCAGATTGTATGCTTTTTTAGCAAAATTGAATATATCTGCAAATATAATTCTGCAAATGGAAATTCACCGCATTGACTTATGTGTGATTGTATCTGCATGAGTGTGTGTGCATGCTAATAAAGTGTGTGTGGGGTGGAGTATAAGCCTGTGAGATGGTGAGAGTGTTAGGGTGTGTGTGGCTGAGAGAGCAATAGGTAAAGGCAAGGGGTTGCATTTTGCTAAAACGAGGAAGGGCAGGACTTGTACAGTTAATGGGGCCCTCCATCATGTTTTAGAACAGATTCATGGGGGGGCAGGGGCCGTGGAGGGGTTCGAGTACATAAAGTTAAAAAACTCTCAACACCAGGCCATCGTCCAACTGGCTTATTTGGAAACACAAGCTTTTGGAGCGCTGCTCCTTCATGGGGTGTTTGTGGAACAGGATCATAAGACACAACCATCTGATGAAGGAGCAGCGCTCCAAAAGCTAATGCTTGCAAATGAGCCTGTTGGAGTATCACCTGGTGTGGTGTGAATTTTAACTTCGTACACCCCAGTCCAACACCGGCATCTCCAAATCGGGGACATAGTTCTTTGGAAGTTGCATCATTGGTAGACAGGGTTGTGAAGGAGGCGTTTAGCACACTTTCCTTCATTGTTCACCCCGTTCAGTGTAGGAGTTGGGACATCACGTTGTGGTTGTACAGGATATTGGGGAGACCACGTGGAGAGGACTGAGTACAGTTCTGGTCGCCCTATTGACGACCACAAGTTGTCGGGTGACCTTATTTCGATGTATAAAGTCATGGGGCGTGTAGGAAAGGTAAATATCACAGGGGGAAGAAAGGGTGGCTCTCCCCTTTTTAACTTCTCTTGGCATTCAGACACTTAAATTCTGTCAGTAACAGCAGCATCGCCAGAGAGCAGACTGCGCGTGCTCGCCGGTACAAGGATGAAACTGCGCATGCTCCTCACTGCACGCAAGGCACGCGTCGCGACTTTCTTTTGATGGGCCAATCAGAAGCGCTGGAGGACCGGAAGGTGACTGGTCCTCCTGCCAATCAGAGCCTTCCTATTGTCTGAATGCAGAAGTTGGAACACGTGTTTCGGAAGTTGCTGCTCTGTCTCTGAATGAAGAGTGAGTTTGTTCCAGACTCCCCTCTTACTTCTGCTCATCTAATCGGTTTACCACATCTGTCTGTGGCGTGCAACCACCCCCCCCCCCCCCCCCGATAGCTGGGTCTTATTACTTTTGGTGATGCAACACAGGGTCTTATTTGGTTATCTTCTTCATACTAACTCCCTCTGTGCGTGACCATTGCTCCTGTCATGTCAATACATCTGCTCCTACCAGTCGACCACCTCCCTTTTCAGTTAGTTATTTCTTGGAATATACCGTCATGATTCTGCCTCGCGATTTTTGCAGAAGCAAGATGCAGCTACTTGTCACTGCTTGCAAGCATATCTAGCTTAACATATTCCCCCCAGCACGGACGAGTTGGGCCGGAGGGTCTGTTTCTGTGCTGTAATACTGGAATTGTCTTCGGTGAATGCAGAAGTGTGGTTGGACTTTCAGAGCAGCTTTCCAAGATGTTGTTCCCTTACTGGGAGCAAAAGAAGTTACAATGAAGTCTTTAGTTTGTGAGACAGCAACTGTGTGAGTGAGTACATCTGAGAGTTTGGTGGAAAGTGGGAATTCATTGCACTGTGGGGATGAAGCCCTACCCTATCCAGTCATTTCTGCTGGTGGATGAGACCTGGCCTCAAGTTGAGGGGAGTAGATTTAGGACAGAAATGAGGAGGGACTGCTTTTCCCAGAGAGCAGTCAATCTATGGAATTCTCTGCCCAATGAAGCAGTAGCAGCATCTTCATTAAGCATATTCAAAACACAGTTGGATGGGTACTTGCATGGTAGGGGAATTAAGGGTAGTTGGGAAAAAGCAGTGAGGATGATCTCACACGGTGGATATACCAGCCATGATCATAATGAATGGTGGAGCAGGTTCGATGGACCAAATGGCCAACTCCTACTTCTTTTACTATGAAACTATTACCCTGCATTTCCCATGGCTAACCCACCTAATCTACACATCCCTGGATATTATGGGAAATTTAGCATAGCCAATCAGCAATGTAGTGATGTGGAAAATGAACATCAGAGAACGATAGAAAGGGACAAGGTGTGTAAATGTACCAGCAATCAAAACTGGATTCTGAAGGTCACAAAACTTGAAACTAAAAACAATGTTTCTGAATGGTGTGCATTTTAACAAAATTGACTGCACACATTGAAGAGAATAATTATGATCTGAGACTCCTTACAGAGGCATGGCTTCAGGATGACAAGGATAGGATCCTGAATATCGAGGTAGTAGTCAAATGGGAAGCTAGGTGAAGGTAGAGGCTTGACGCTGCTCATCAAAGCACTAATCACAGGTGTCAGCTTGGATTCAGGTCCTGATTTCTCTGTCCTCTGGGATGTCCCTGTTCTCACAGAGTAAGATATTGGTCTATTCTCTGCTCTGCTGGATTTCTGCTGAAGCCTTGACCCCACACCCCTACACCTTCTGGAACAATAAAACATTCAATTATTCAAGACCCAAGCCACAATCTCCCAGCCTGTCAACCATCCAGACACAGAGTGTAGTCCTAGCTGGGAATCAAACAAGAAAAACAGAACAAAATTAGAAATAAATAAATGCTCATGCTTAATGTTTGTTCATGAGGAAGTAAACCAGAAATAGGGCTCTCCCACGATTCTTATAGTGCCCCTCTTGAGGCATTCTCTCACCCTAACATCTAACTATTCATACCCAGCTATGATTTATAACAATATTTACACCAGCAGAATTAAAGCATCTGTTATCGAGTAGACATTGGGATATACAGCATGAAATAGACTTTTCTCTGTCTCATTCACACACATACACATCCATGGGGGTGAATTTGTATTTGCAGATACATTCTATTTTTCTCAAAAAATGCACAATATACAGGCAGTCAATCCATGTAATATTTTGTAAATTCACCTTTGGAAATAGAACCAGTCTGATTAGGATACAGACAGATCCTGACTTCACACCTTTAATACATTGTCAGAGCTGAGGTGTCACCTTTTGTTATAAAACCTTGAGTTATTTCAAGAAGATGTCTTTCAGGAAATTCCGGGATTTACAAATGAATAATACGAGCAGCCCATATTAAAAGATGAAAGACTTAACAATCCAGGGTTTTTCAATATATCATTTCAGGGAACTGTAATGTTTTTCCATCCATTCTGTACCTTATGATTTTATTCTCCACAATCACGTGATGAAGGAGCCATGCTCCGAGTGCTAATCATAGAGATGGAAACAGACCCTTCGGTCCAACCCGCCCATGCCGACCATATATCCCAACCCAATCTAATCCCACCTGCCAGCACCCGGCCCATATCCCTTCAAACCTTCCTATTCATATACCCATCCAAATGCCTCTTAAACATTGGAATTGCACCCACCTCCACCATTTCCTCTGGCAGTTCATTCCATACATGCATAACCCTCTGCATGAAAAGTTGTCCCTTAGGCTCCTTTTAAATCTTTCCCATCTCACCTTAAACCTATGCCTTCTAGTTTTTGACCCCCCCCATCCTGGGGGGAAAGGACCTAGGCTATTTGCCCTATCTATGCCCCTCTCAATTTTATAAACCCCTCTAAGGTCACCCCTCAGGCTCTGATGCTCCAGGGTAAAATAAATGCCCCGGCCCCTCTCTCAGTTTGTGTAACTAGTTAAAGCTCTTTTCCATGGTCAGTTCACTGGGACACATACACTCATTCTGTGTAACCAGTTAAAGCACAGTTCACTGGTGTGTTCCTCTCTGAGTGCTTCTCTGCTCACATTGATGTCCAGTACCTTTTGAAGCAGGTCGAATGGATTTCTCTTTCCAGACTCAACCCCCACCCCCCCACCCCCAATAATATTGATTGACCCTGTCAGATCTTGTTATGGAATTTCTTCCAAGATTTCTGTCTGCAGATCCTCCCCTTCTGATAGCCTGTTAGCAAAGTTGAAACAAGTCATCACTGTCTGTACCGAATAGAAATTCTGATTATATTGTATGTGTCTATGTGTTTAAAGTACTAACCCAGTAACATACAAAACGGTACTATTGATTTAAAATACACAGGAGACGTGAGGAGGGAGGTGTCAGGACCTGGCACTCTCTGAACCCTAATAGGGTGTTCCAAAACATTTCAAAATGAAGTGGATGGCCATAGAGCTGTACAGCACAGAAACTGTCCATCTCGTCCATGCGGACTAGATATCCGAAATTAATCTATCCTATTTACTTGGCCCATATTCCTCTAAAGGAGAAAGTGAGGTCTGCAGATGCTGGAGATCAGAGATGGAAATGTGTTGCTGGAAAAGCGCAGCAGGTCAGGCAGCATACCCGTCCAACTGTCTTTTAAAAATTGTATTTGTGCCAACTTCCACCACTTCCTCTAGCAGCTCATTGCACACACGCACCACCCTCTGTGTGAAAAAGTACAATCTATGCCTTCCTCACCCCCCATTTTACCTGTACCGATACCATCGGGGATCTCTGAACTTTGACGGCAAGGACCCTTTGTTCCTCTGCACTCTGTAGGGATCTACTATTTATTCCTTCCCTTATTAAATTTCCCAAACTGCCTGGAGATTAAATTCCATAGTTCTGTCCCATTTACTAGCTGATAGATATCAGAGTGTAGCCGGAGACCATCCTCCTCCCTATGAACAATACCACCTTTCCAGCATTTACTCCTGGACAGAGGGGGCAGCACTGTCTCCAGCTCAGCAGTGTGTTTGTAGCTAATCAGCCTGTTCAACTATATTAATTAAAAGTACCTCATGCTAGCTATACAATAAACCATGATGTTAGTTCCCATTATCTCTTTAGTTGCGCCCTTATAGTTTTTCCTACATTCTACTTAATGGTATTCTAATGTCACGGTTAGAGATTTAGTGTCAGCTTTTGGAACAATGGTCTTGCATTCCAGACCCTACTTAATATTTTCCTAATGTCATGATTAGATATTTATTATCAATCATCTCAAGCAGGCTGACTCTACTAATTATTAATTAGATATTTAATGTCATGTCCCAAATATTTATTGTCCCAATCCTGTCAATCATATTTACCAGGCGAGGCTAACTTTACTGACTGTTATCTAATCTTGCCAAAGTGACCTTTCAGCCTCAACCTTACTCTGGTAATTAGTGTAAGAGCTTTCCACTATCCTTTGCAACAAACCGGCAGTGGTCTCCATGCTCTAACCCTTCCCATGCTTTCATGCTCTTTATTTTCCATACTATCTAAAAATAGGCTCAGAGTTGTAGAGCACAGAAACAAACCCTTCGGTCCACACCGACCAGATGTCCTAAATTAATCTAGTGACCCATTTCCCAGCATTTGCCCCCTACCCCTCTGAATCTTTCCTATTCATATCCGCATCCAGATGCAATTTAAATAATGTAATTGTACCAGCCTCCACCACTTCCTCTGGCAGCTCATTCCATATACATACCATCCTCTGTGCGAAAAGATTGCCCCTTAGGACCCTCAGAAATCTTTCCCCTCTCACCCTAAATCTGTGCCCTCCAGTTCTGGTCTCGGCGTCTTGCCCCCACAACAAGGGGAAAAAACATACAAAAATTGAGCAACCAGACAAAATGCAAAAGGAATAAAATACCGAGCCATAGGGGGAAAAAATTGTGGCTCTATCTTTTTTCCCCTGTTGGCATTTGGACACCTAAAATCTGTCAGTAACACCAACATCCCCGTAGAGCATACTGCGCATGTTTGCCGGTGTCAGCAACGCAGTGCGCATGCTGGCCAGTGTCAGCAAAACACTGGGCATGCTCATCGCTGAACGCAAAAAAGGCGCGAGATCTTCTTTTGATTGACCAATAGGCAGCATTGGAGGACTGGAAGGAGACTGGTCCTCCTGCCAATCAGAGCCAGTCCATTGTCTGAATGCGGAAGTTGGACCATGAACTTCTCAAGCTGCGACTCCTGATCCTCTCTCTCTGAGTAAAGATTGAGCTTTACCCAGACTGCAGATTCCTTCCTGTGTCCCAGATATGTGAGTACGGCACTCTCTTATCTCGCTCCCTTTTCCATTTTTTTTCATTCTGTGATTCAATTGTTGACTTTCAGCAACTAAAAGGAAAGAGAGTGAATTGGGCAGGGACAGACTCCGGAAACATTGATCCAAGTCTGTATCTCAATTGGCAAAATAGTTCGGCAGGAGGCATCAGATGGTGGAGAAGTCGACGTATCGGGTGTAATCCTTCTTCAGGGCTGGGGCTGGGTGCAGAAGCTGCAGATAAAAGGGGGTGGTGGTGAAGTAGGGATAGGTCGAGACAGTTAGAGGATACGACCTGGTTGGTCAATGGGAGGAATGAATCTCGTTGGTGGCAGGGAGGAGTCATGCCTTGACATTTTTTTGCTTTTCCGCCCCTATAAGATCCTGAAGAGGAGAATTAGAGTGGAGTGAGAACAGAGGGGGAGAGAGAGTGGGATGGTGCTTTCAATTTTGTGGAATAACAAAAGAAAAGAATATTCTGCAAAAAGTAGAATTGCTTGTTCAGAATTTCTACCCTGCACTGGCAGTGATGAGCTTTGTAATCTATTCTGACAGAGTTTTTGAAGATTTGAAGAGGAAAATTTCAAAATCAACAGATGAAGGGCTTATGCCCGAAATATTGACCCTCCTGCTCCTCGGATGCTGCCTGACCTGCTGTGCTTTTCCAGTGCCACATTTTTCAACTAACTCTCCAGCATCTCCGGTCCTCACTTTGATGTCAATGTCTGACGGTCACTCAATCCACTGGGGCCAGCAAACATTTTCGACCGTGATTTCTGTGAGAGGGATCAAAGCTTTTTGGTTCCTGTTTGAGTATGTTTTCAGCATCAGGTGGGACTGGACGAGAGACTGTGCGTGGAGACTGAAACCGTGATACGGCCTGGAAAAGGGATTTCACAGCAGGGAGGGGCTCTACACGTGTTTGTGAGCAGCTGAAGCTGTGGCCATGGAGAAACTAGAGGAATCCCGCCCCGTGGAGAAACCGTGGAAGTGTGGCGACTGTGGGAAAGGCTTCCGTTTCCCGTCTGCCCTGGAGACTCATCGGCGCAGTCACACCGGGGAGAGGCCATTCCCCTGCACCGACTGCAGGAAGGCCTTCAGACATTCCTCCCACCTGCTGGCCCACCAGCAGGACCACACGGGGGAGAGGCCCTTCAGCTGTCCCGAGTGCGGGAAGGCCTTCGTGTTTTTCTCTGCCCTGTTGGCCCACCAGCGGGTCCACACAGGAGAGAGGCCATTCAGCTGCCCTGAGTGTGGGAAGGCCTTCAGGTATTCCTCCACCCTGCTGAGCCACCGGCGTGTCCACACGGGGGAGAGGCCCTTCAGCTGCCCTGAGTGTGGGAAGGCCTTCAGCGATTCCTCCACTCTGCGGAGTCACCAGCGTGTCCACACGGGGGAGAGGCCCTTCAGCTGCCCTGAGTGCAGGAAGGCCTTTAGCCACATCTCCTCCCTGATGAGGCACCAGCAGATCCACACAGGGGAGAGGCCCTTCAACTGCCCCGAGTGTGGGAAGGCCTTTACCCAGGCCACCACCCTGCTGACCCACCAGCGTGTCCACACGGGGGAGAGGCCCTTCAGCTGCCCCAAGTGCGGGAAGGCTTTCAGCAGTTCCTCCACCCTGCTGACCCACCAGCATGTCCACACGGGGGAGAGGCCATTCACCTGCTCTCAGTGCGGGAAGGGCTTCACCTGCTCCTCCAACCTGCAGAGCCACCAGCGGGTCCACACGGGGGAGAGGCCCTTCAGCTGCCCCGAGTGTGGGAAGGCCTTCAGCACATCCTCCACCCTGCTGAGGCACCAGCGGATACACACAGGGGAGAGGCCGTTCACCTGCTCTCAGTGCGGGAAGGGCTTCACCTACTCCTCCCACCTGCAGAAGCACCAGCGAGTTCACGTGCCATCGCAGGGGGATTGAAGGAGTGACGGCCGAGGGCCATTATCGATTGGACTATCAACCCGGTTCCGGGGACTCCCGGGTTCGAATCCTGCCACGACAGATGGCAGAATTGGTATTCGGTCAGAAATGTGGAGTTCGGAATCTAACATTTAGACCGTTTCAGGGAGGGGGAGGTGGGGGGGGGAGAAAGCCCCCATCTCTCTCCCTTGTAGGGGAAGGGAACTGCCATTGTGGGAAAGGATTCTCTCAGTCGTTCCAGCTGCACCCTTTACCTGGTCTGGCCTACACGTGACTCCAGACCCACAGCAGTCTGGTTGACTCTACACTGCCCTCCCCCCACTGGTAAATGAGCAGGGAGAAACTTACTTGGAGACAGGGTATGGGTTGAAATTGCTGAGTGAGGCAATACTTCCTCCGGGTTATGGCTGTACCAAGGATCCAATTACAAAGGGACAACTTGGTACTGGCCGAATATCAAGACAGTGAGGGGGGTGGTGGGGAGGGGTAGAGAGGAGGGGTGGTGTGGTGTGGTGTGTGCACTTTGACCTTGAGCTGTTCAAAAAGCAACTACTTTTTCTCTGCCTTTTTGCTGGGGGGATCTGAAGCTGTAACAAAGTTGGATTGCAATAAAGGTTACCTGAACTTACCACCGGGCTCAGACTTTAATTGAAAGCTTTGAGCTCCAAGAGGTTTTTGTTTTAAAGCTGCTCATTTCTTTCCACCTCCTGCACTCAGTTTAGAACATAGAACAAAGAACAATCCAGCGCAGAACAGACCCTCGATGTTGCGCCGACCTGTGAACTATTCTCAGCTTGTCTCCCTACACTATCCGAAAATCAACCATGCGCTTATCTAAGGAATGTTTAAATCTCCCTAAAGTGGCTGAGTTGACTACTTTAGCAGGTAGGGCATTCACGCCCTTACCACTCTCTGCATAAAGAACTTGCCTCTGACATCTGTCTTTAATCTATCACCCCTCAATTTGTAGTTATGCCCTCTCGTACAAGTTGACGTCACCATCCTTGGAAAGAGTCTTTCATTGTCTACCATATCTAATCCTCTGATCATGTTGTATGTCTCTATCAAATCCCCCCTTAAGCCTTCTTCTTTCCAATGAGAAAAGACCCAAGTCTATCAGCCTTTCCTCATAAGACCGTCCCTCCAGACCAGGCAACATCCTGGTAAATCTCCTCTTCACCTTTTCCAATGCTCCCACATCCTTTCTGTAATGGGGCGACCAGAACTGTACACAATATTCCAAGGGTGGCTGCACCAGTGTTTTGTATAGTTGCAGCGTGATATTGCGGTTCCGGAATTCCGTCCCTCTACCAATGAAACCTAATACACCGTGTGCCTTCTTACCAGCACTATCCACCTGGGTTGCAACTTTCAGGGAGTTATGCACATGGACTGCAAGATCCCTCTGCACATCCACACTACCAAGAATCTTTCCATTGACCAACTACTCTGCCATCCTGTTATTCTTCCCAAAGTGCATCACCTCACATTTAGCTTCATTGAACTCCATTTGCCACCTCTCAGCCCAATTCTGTAGTTTATCCAAATCCCCCTGCAACCTGTAACATTCTTCCAAACTGTCCAATACTCCACTGACTTTAGTGTCGTCTGCAAATTTACTAATCCGTCCACCTATGCCTGTGTCTAAGTCAGTTATAAAAATGACAAACAGCAGTGTCTCAAAACATCCTTGTGGACTCCAGACTGAATATTTTCCATCAACCACCACTCTCTGCCTTCTTCCAGTTTCTAATCCAAGCTGCTAAATCACCCTCGATTCCATGCCTCTGCATTTTCTCCATTAGCCGACCATGTGGAACCTCATCAAAGGCTTTACTGAAGTCCATGTATACCATGTCAACTGTCCTACCCTCGTCTACATGCTTGGTCACCTTCTCAAAAAACTCAGAGGTAAGTGAGACACGACCTGCCCTTGATGAAACCATGTTGACTTATCTGAAATTAAATTGTTGCTTGCTTGATGATTATAAAACTTATCTCTTATAATCCTTTCCTCCAATAGAAGTAAGGCTCACTGGTCTATAATTACTTGGGTCATCTCTGCTGCCCTTTTGAATAAGGGCAGACCATTTGCAATCCTACAGTCCTCAGGTACGAAACCCGGAGACAATGATGACTCAAATGTCAAAGCCAAAGGCTCTGCTATCTCCTCCTTCGCTTCCCAGAGAATCCTTGGCTAAATCCCATCCAGCCCAGGAGACTTGTCCACTTTCACTCCTTCTTGAATTGATAACACCTGTGTGTAACTGACCTCGATCCTTTCGAGTCTAATATCTCGTACCTCATTCTTTTCCTGAGTGAACACTGATGAGAAATGTTCAGTTAGCACCTCTCCGAACTCTACAGGGTCCACGCTCAACTTCCCACTTCTGTCTTTGACTGGCCCTATTCCTACCCTAATCATCCTTTTATTCCTCACATACCTTTAGAAAGCTTTAGGGTTCTCCTTTATTCTATTTGGTAAAGACTGCTTCGGTCCTCTCTTTGCTCTTCTTAACTCTCTCTTTCAATCCTTCCTCGATGATCTGTAATTCTCTATCACCTCATCTGTACCATATTGTCTCATCAACACATAAGCCTCATGGAACAGCATCATAAGACACAGAACTTATATCAAAAGATCAGTGTCATGCAACTGATAGAATATATTGAACAAACTTAGATAGTCTTCATCTCTTAGAATGGGTGCGGGCTTTGGTTCATTAATATGTAACAATGTTCTTGAGATGACTTAAGGTTTTATTTTAAAAAAAAGACATCTCCGCTCAGACAATGCATTAAAGGTGAGATTTGTGTCTGTCAGTATTCCAATCTTGAATCAGAATGGTTCTGTTTCCAAAGTCAGAATTTGTAAAATATTACATGCATTGACTGCCTGCAGATTGTGTGCTTTTTGAACAAAATTGAATGTATCTGCAAATATAATTCTGCCAATACAATTTCACCCCATAGAATAGTGTGTGTGCACGAGAGAATGAGAGTGTGTGCACGGGAGGCTGCTGAGCCAGGTGAGGGCCCATGGTGTTCGAGGTGAGCAACTGGTATGGATTGAGGATTGGCTGTCTGACAGAAGGCAGAGAGTTGGGATAAAAGGTTCTTTTTTGGAATGGCAGCCGGTGACAAGCGGTGTCCTGCAGGGTTCAGTGTTGGGGCCGCAGCTGTTCACATTATATATTAATGATCTGGATGAAGGGACTGGGGGCATTCTAGCGAAGTTTGCCGATGATATAAAGTTAGGTGGACAGGCAGGTAGTACTGAGGAAGTGGGGAGGCTGCAGAAGGATCTAGCCAGTTTGGAGGAGTGGTCCAGGAAATGGCTGATGGAATTCAATGTGAGCAAATGCGAGGTCTTGCACTTTGGAAAAAAGAATAGAAGCATGGACTACTTTCTAAACAGTCAGAAAATTCGTAAAGCCAAAGTACAGAGGGATCTGGGAGTGCTAGTTGAGGATTCTCTAAAGGTAAACATGCAGGTTGAGTCCGTGATTAAGAAAGCGAATGCAATGTTGTCAATTATCTCAAGAGGGTTGGAACATAAAAGCACTGTTGTGCTACTGAGACTTTATAAAGCTCTGGTTAGGCCCCATTTGGAGTACTGTGTCCAGTTTTGGTCCCCACACCTCAGGAAGGACATACTGGCACTGGAGCGTGTCCAGCGGAGAGTCACACGGATGATCCCTGGAATGGTAGGTCTAACATATGAGGAATGGCTGAGGATCCTGGGATTGTATTCATTGGAGTTTAGAAGATTAAGGGGAGATCTAATCGAAACTTACAAGATAATACATGGCTTGGAGAGGGTGGACGCTAGAAATTGTTTCCATTGGGCGAGGAGACTAGGACCCGTGGACACAGCCTTAGAATTAGAGGGGGTAAATTCAGAACAGAAATGCAGAGACATTTCTTCAGCCAGAGAGTGGTGGGCCTGTGGAATTCATTGCTACAGAGTGCAGTGGAGGCTGGGACGCTAAATGTCTTCAAGGCAGAAATTGATAAATTCTTGATGTCACAAGGAATTAAGGGCTACGGGGAGAATGCGGGTAAGTGGAGTTGAAATGCCCATCAGCCATGATTGAATGGTGGAGTGGGCTCGATGGGCCGAATGGCGTTACTTCCGCCCCTATGTCTTATGGTCTCATAGACAGACATGGGGGGGGGGGCAGAGCAGAGGTCGGGGGGGGGGGCAGAGCAGAGGGGGGGGGCAGAGCAGAGGTCGGGGGGGCAGAGCAGAGGTCGGGGGGGGGGCAGAGCAGAGGTCGGGGGGGGCAGAGCAGAGGTCGGGGGGGGGCAGAGGTCGGGGGGTGTTTAGGTACATAGTTCCTTGGAAGTTTCATCACTGCTCGACGGGTGGTTAAGATGGCATTTCGCAATATTGCCTTCATTGTTCACACCATTGAGTATAGGGGTTGGGACATCATGTTGAGGTTGTACAGGATGTTGGTGAGGTCACTTTCACAGTACTGAGTACAGTTCTGGTGGCCCTGTAATAGGAAGAATACTATTAGAGAGGGTTTGTAAAGATTTACCAGGATGTTGTAAGGACTGGAGGGTTTGAGTTATAAGGAGAGGCTGGGACTTTATTCACTGGAGCACAGGAAGTTGGGGGTGACCTCATTGAGATTGATAAAATTATGAGGAGTGGTGGTAAGCTGAATAGCAAATGCCTCTTCCTTAGCGTAGGGGAACTCAAAACTAGGGGGCTTTTTTTAATGTGAGGAGAGAGATTTAAAAGGAACTGGAGGGGCAACATTTTGAAAGAGAGTGATTTGCATGTGGAATGAACTTACTGAGGATGTGGTAGATGCAGGTACATTTACAACATTGAAACAGCATTTGGATGGGTAGATGAATAGAAAGGTTTAGAGAGATATGGGCCAAATGTAGGCAAGTGGGACTGGTTTAGTTTGGAATCCTGGTCGGCATGGACGAATTGGACCGAAGGATCTGTTTCTGTGCTGTATACCTCTATTGAAACCAGTAGAATTCTGAACGGGGCTTGACAGGATAGATGCAGATAAAATGCTCCTTTGTGGGGAGGGTCATCGAATTCCGACAATGTGGAAGAAGGCCATTCAGCACATCTATTTCACTCTGGCCCTCTGAACAGTATCCCACCCATATCCAACCCCGTACTCCATATTTCCACCCTAACCTGTACATCCCTGGTCACTATGGGTAACTTAGCATGGCCAATCCACCCTAACCTGTCCATCCCTGGTCACTACGGGTAACTTAGCACGGCCAATTCTCCCTCACCTACACCCGAATCTATAAATTACCTTCTCAAGAATGTAATTTAAATGCAGAGCTTTTCTAAGAAAAATGTCAGTCTGACTCAACATTGGGACACAGACAGAATTCACACCTACTGTCTCTACTTATAAATAGGGCAACGTCTCTTCAAAATGTAGATTAATTGAGATATAACTGCGTCACTTTACATATGAAGATATCCCTTTGAATGTGCCCACATCCCTTTTGAAATATAATCTCTTCCATTTAAACCTCTTTATTTGCAGAAATACCCGTTAAAATGTCCACGTCCCTTTAAAATGCAGATTGCCCCCTTTCGATATGACGCCGTTCCGTTAGATGTGGGAATATCTGTTTAAATTGAGCCGTGAGCTTTCCCAATGTAGACAGGGCTCCTGGAAACGTGGCAGTGTCCCCCCTGCAGCTGCAGAGCGAGACAGGAGAGTTTGTTTTTGTGAATGAGCAGTTGTAGCGCGAGGTGGCTGTTGCTCGGTGACGGTGAGGCTCCCCGGCCCCGCCCATCCTCCCGGCCCGGCCCCGCCCATCCTCCCGGCCCGGCCCCGCCCATCCTCCCGGCCCGGCCCCGCCCATCCTCCCGGCCCGGCCCCGCCCATCCTCCCGGCCCGGCCCACCCCCGGCCCGGCCCCGCCCACCCCCCCGTGCAGACGTCACGCGGGGCCGAAGGCGGTTGGGAGGAGAAGTCGCTCGAGCGAGGAAGCGGCGGGAGGGCGGCCGTTAGGAAAATGGCGCCGCGCGGCCCGGTGCAGACACCCGTCACTGGCCGCCGCCGCCTTCCTGGCGCAGCTGCTGTGTCACGGCCACACCGGCCGGCTGTACAGCAGCCAGGAGCCGGTGAGCATTCTGGAGGCGGATGGGGTTAAGGGCCTGCTTGGGAACTCGTCGGCCGCCGGGGTGGTGGAGTTCTACTGGTCGTGGGGCGGCCCCTGTGTCAACTATGGGGCCACCTGGAAGGTACTGGGCCCGGGACGTGAAAGGTGAGGCAGGTTGTGGGGGGGACGGAGGGGAAGGAATGTGGGGCCTGTCCTGTCATAGTGACATTTTACACTCACTTTCCATCGGCTTTTACTGGCGCTTGTGCTGTTTCCCCCTCACTGTGTGTTTAATCCTTGTGCTGTTTGCCCCTCACTGTGTGTTTAATCCTTGTGCTGTTTGCCCCTCACTGTGTGTTTAATCCTTGTGCTGTTTGCCCCTCACTGTGTGTTTAATCCTTGTGCTGTTTGCCCCTCACTGTGTGTTTAATCCTTGTGCTGTTTGCCCCCACTGTGTGTTTAATCCTTGTGCTGTTCCCCCCTCACTGTGTGTTTAATCCTTGTGCTGTTTGCCCCCTCACTGTGTTTAATCCTTGTGCTGTTTGCCCCCTCACTGTGTGTTTAATCCTTGTGCTGTTTGCCCCCTCACTGTGTGTTTAATCCTTGTGCTGTTTGCCCCCTCACTGTGTGTTTAATCCTTGTGCTGTTTGCCCCCTCACTGTGTGTTTAATCCTTGTGCTGTTTGCCCCCTCACTGTGTGTTTAATCCTTGTGCTGTTCCCCCCTCACTGTGTGTTTAATCCTTGTGCCATTTGCCCTTTGCTGTTACTTGTGCAATTGCTGAGGGTAGTATGTAAATACTAGTGAAGGAGATTATGCATCAGCATGTATATGTTCCTCAGTCATTGAAGGGGCAGGACCTGTTGAGAATGGTTAGTAAAACATGTGGTGCACTGAGCCTTGTTAACATGGATATAGTTTGTTATTTGGAAAAGTAGACTTTTTATTATTTTGAGTCATAGAGATGTATAGCACGGAAACAGACCCATTCGGTCCAACCTGTCCATGCCAACCCAAAATCTTAAATTAATCTAGTCCCCTTTGCCAGCACTTGACTCATCCCTCTCAACCCATCCTATTCAGATACCCAGCCAGATACCTTTCAAATGCTGTAATTATACCGGCTTCCACTACTTCCTCTGGCAGCTCATTCCATAGATGCACCACCCTCTGCATGGAAACGTTGCCCCTCAGTTACCTTTGTGGTCTCACCCTAAACCTCTGCCCTCTAGTTGTGAATCTCACCCCAACACTGAGGAAATGACATCAAAACATTGAGCAGCCAGACAAATGCAAAAGCAATCAAATATTGAGCCACATGGAAAAAAAAATTATGGCTGTACCCTTTTTATTCTCCCATAGAATTTTGGACACTTAAAATCTGTCAATGACACCAGCATTGCTACAGTGCATATTGTGTACACTCCTCAGTGTCAACAAGCAGGGCACACGTTTGCTGGTGTCACCAAAACATTGAGCATGTTCCTCGCTGTCGGCAGAAAAGGGACGAGACCTACGTTTGATGGACAAATAAGGAGGACCGGAGGGAGAATTGTCCTCCTGCCTTTCGGAGCTCCCCTATTGGTGAATGTGGAAGTTGGACCATGAGGTTCTGAAGCTCCTGCTCCTCCTCTCTCTGAATAAAGATTGAGCTTCACCTCAGACTGCAACTTCTTTCCTCTGTCCAACATCTGAGAGTACGGCACTCTCTTTTCTCACCCCCATTTCCATTTACGTTTCATTCTGAAGTTCAGTTGTTGACTTGGAGCAACTGAAAGGAATGGGAGTGAATCCAGTGAGGGGACAGAGTCTGGAAAAGTTAGTCCAGGCCTTTGTTCTCAATTGGCAAAATAGACAGACAGGAGACTGAAAGAATGCAGCAAGCCAGGCAGTAACAGGAGGTGAAGTCGAGGGATCTGGTGGAACCCTTGTTCAGGTCTGGGGTTGGTAGAGGGAGAGCTGTGGAACAAGGGTGTGCTGGGGTCAGCGTATTGAAGTGAGGATAGGTGGAGACAGGTAGAGGGTACAATAGGTGCAGGAGTAGGCTATTCTGCCCTTCGAGCCAGCACCACCATTCATTGTGATAATGGCTGATCATCCTCAATCAGTATCCTGTTCCTGCTTTATCCCCATAACCGGTTATCCCCATACGACCTGGTTGGTGAATGGGAGGAAGGAATCTAATTGGCAGGGAAGAGTGGAATGGGATGGGATGGGAGATTATTTGAAATTGGAGAACTCAATGTTGTGTCCTCCGGGCTGTTGACTGCTCAGACAAGAAGATGAGGTTTTGTTCCTCCAATTTGTGGTTTGGTTTGTTGTGGTAATGGAGGAAGCCAAAAATAGTCATGTCAGAAGGGGAGTGGGAAGGGGCATTAAAATGGGTGGAGACTGGGAAGTCCGCTCAGCCTCTGCGGACCCCTGCTGTGATGCTCAGCAAACCGTTCCCCAAGTTTACGCTCGGTTCCCCAATGGAGAGAAGACCACAATTGGCAAAGCACAGCTGGTCAAGCAGCATCCGATCAGTGGGACAGTCGAAGTTTTGGGCACGAGCCCTTCATCAGGAATGATGCGTGGATGTTCAGAGGGGCATCAGTGTCCTTCTGTGCCAGTTGTCAGACAGGTGCAGCAGGCAATGAGCAAGGCAAGTGGTGTATTAGCAAGAGGAATTAAGTTCAGAAGTGGGGATGTCTTCCTGCAGTTAGGGGGTCATTGAATATATTCAAGGCTGAGTTCATCTGATTTTTATGTGAATGTTTATGGGGAAGGCAAGAAAATGGTTTTAAGACTAGTACAGGGCCGAGTTACAGAGCCATGCAGCACAGAAACAGCCCCTTCAGTCCAACTAGTGAAAATGGAGGGAGTGATTGTGGGATGGCGATTTTCAGCTTCCAAGGAATAAGAGACGAAAGAGTTCACTATAAATTAGAATTTATGGCATCGGTTGATGAGCCGAGGAGTCTCAGTTGGAGTTTAATTTAGAGAAATTAGAGGTTTGCATTTTGGTCAAGCAATCCAGGCAGGACTGACACAGTTAAGGGGAGTGTTGCAGAATAAAGAGACCTTGGAGTGCTGGAGTCTCAGGTGGACAGATTAGTGAAGGCAGCGTTAGGTTTGCTTTCCTTCATTGCTCATAGCATTGAGTATAGGAGTTGTGAGATCATGTTATACACACTTCCCACTCGAACGTGTTATCTAACTGCTTAACTGTTTCTGTTCTTTGGTATGTTACTCCCAGAACCTGTTTTCAGTAACTTTCTCAAGAACGTAATTTAAATGCAGAGCTTTTATATCAAAAATGTCAGGCTGACTCGGACATTGGGACCCAGACAGAATTCACACCAATTGGTGGGTAGGCTGGGACTTTTTTCACTTGAGCACGGGAGGTTGAAAGGTGAAGGTGTCGGGTGCCTCATTAGCAAGTTTGCAGATGGGCATTCAGATTGATGGAATATCAGATAGTGAAGGGGACTGTCAGACGATACAGCAGAATATAGATCGGAGAGTTGGGAAGAGAAATGGCAGATGGAGTTCAATCCAGACAAATGCGAGGTGATGCATTTTGGAAGATGCAATTCAAGAGCGAGCTATAGAGTAAATGGAAAGGTCCTGGGGGAAATTGATGTACAGAGAGATCTGGGTATTCGGGTCTATTGTTCTCTGAAGGTGGCAATGCCTGTCAGTAGAGTGGTCAAGGCAGCATACAACACGCGTTCCATCATCGGATGGATTGAGTAAAAGAGCTGGCAGGTCATGTTAAAGTTATATAAGATTTTGGTTTGGCGCATTTGGAATACTGCGTACAATTCCGGATCGCCAGATTTCCAAAAGGATGTGGATACGTTTGGAGAGAGTGCAGAGGTGTTCACCAGGATGTTGCCTGTGATGGAGAGCGCAAGCTATGAGGAGAGGTTGAGTAGATTAGGATTATTTTCATTGGATTGAGGCTGAAAAACCATGAGGGGTGTAAACAGGGGTGGATAGTAAGAATTATTTTCCCAGAGGGGAAGACTTAATTACTCCGGGGCACGAATTCAAAGTGAGAGGAGAAAGGTTTGAGGGAGATGTACATGGAAAGTTCTTTACACTGAGGGTGGTGGGCGCCTCGAATGCATCGCCAGCGGAGGCAGTAGGGTTGGGATCGATAGCGTCATTTAAGATGTAGCTGGACAGATACATGAATGGGCAAGGAGCAGAGGGATACAGATCCTTTGAAAATAGGCGGCAGGTTCAGATAGAGTATCTCGATCAGCATGGCCTAGGAGGGCTGAAGGGCCTGTTCCTGTGCTGTAAGGTTCTTTGTTCTCTTTTCGGGGTTTACAAAACCATGAGGGGTAAAGATAAGGTGAACGGCATGTGTCGTTTCAAGATTAGGGAGCAAATTAAGGTGAGAGGAGAAAGATTTAAAAAACACATGAGGAGCACCTTTTTTTTAAAACAGTGGTTTGTGTGGAATGAATGTCCAGAGGAAATGGTGGATGCAGGTTGAGTAACAACGTTTAAAAGACATTTGGATAAGTACATGAATAGGAAAGGTTCAGGGGGATATGGGGCAAACACAGGCAGGTGGGACTAGTTTAGTTTGTGAATATAGTCAGCATGGACTCGTTGGGCTGAAGGGTCTGTTTCTGTGCTGTATGACTCTGTAACTGTTCTGTACTGGTCTTGAAACCATTTTACTTGCCTTCCCCCCCATAAACATCCACTTCATGGTTGTTCTAAAATCAGATGAACTCAGCCTTGAATATATTCAATGACCCCCTAACTGCAGGAAGACATCCCCACTTCTGAAATCAATTCCTCTTGCTAATATACCTCTTGCCTTGCTGATTGCTTGCTGCATCCGTCTGACAACTGGCAGTGACTGGTGTGGAAGGACGCTGAGGCCACGTTTTACATCCACACATCATTCCTGAGGAAGGGCTCGTGCCTGAAACGTCGATTCTCCTGCTCCTCGGATGCTGCCTGACCTGCTGTGCTTTTCCACACTATTCGACACTCATCTCCAGCATCTGCAGTCCTCACTTTGTCCACATCCCAATATGTCACCATTTAAACAACGTACCTCCTTTCAGCAGTTATTTTTTCATAACCGAGGCTATCACTTCACACTGTGGGCCTGCATTTGCCGTGCGTTTGCCAATTGAGACAGACCTGGACCAACATTTGCCGACTCTGTCCCTTCCCTAGATTCACTCGCTTTCTTTTCAGTTGCTGCAAATCAGCAATTTAACCCCAGAATGAAAAAATGAAATGGTAAAGACAGTGCCGTACTCACAGATGGCGGATAGAGGAAGGGCGTTGCAGTCTGAGGTGAAGCTCGATCTTCATTTGGAGAGGAGCAACAGCATCAGCTTCAGAACCTGATGGTCCATCTTCCGCATTCAGACAATTGGGGAGCTCTGATTGGCAGGAGGACCAGGCTCCTTGTCTGGCTTCTCATTGGTCCATTTAAAGAAGGGTTTGCACTGTTTCTGCAGACAGAGCATGCGCGGCTTTTGCTGAACCAGCATAGAGTCAGAAGTGTACAGCATGGAAACAGACCCTTCGGTCCAACCCGTCCATGCCGACCAGATATCCCAACCCAATCTAGTCCCGCTCCTCAACACCTGGCCCACATCCTTCCAAACCTTTCCCATTCATATATCCATTCAAATGCCTCTTAATTGTTGCATTTGTACCAGCCTCCACCACTCCCTCTGGCAGCTCATTGCATACATGTACTACGCTCTGTGTGAAAAAATTGCCCCGTAGGTGTCTTTTATATTTTTCCCCTCTCACCCGAAATCTATGCCCTCTGGTTCTGGACTCCCCAACCCAAGGGAAAAACCTTTGTCTATTTAGCTTGTCCATGCCCCTCATAATTTTTTAAACCTTTTTTAGGTCACCACTCAGCCTCTGACACTCCAGGGAAAACAGCCCCAGCCTGTTCAGCCTCTCCCTCTAACTGTACCTCTTATGCTCGCATCCAAATCATTTATATAAGTGACAAAAAGTAGAGGACCGAGCACCGATCCTTGTGGCACTCCACTGGTCGCAGGCCTCCAGTCTGAAAAACAACCCTCCACCACCACCTTTGAGCCAGTTCTGTATCCAAATGGCTAGTTCTCTCTGTATTCCTTGAGATCTCTCCTTGCTAATCAGTTTCCCATGGGGAACCTTGTCAAACGCCTTACTTAAGTCCATATAGATCACATTACTGCTCTGCTTTCCTCAATCCTCTTTGTAACTTCCTCAAAAAACTCAATCAAGTTTGTGAGACATGATTTCCCACACAAAAAAACCATGTTGACTATCCCTAATCAGTCCTTGTCTTTTCAAATACATGTACATCCTCTCCCTCAGGATTCTCTCCAACAATGTGCCCACCACTGACGTCAGCCTCACTGGTCTATAGTTCCCTGGCTTGTCCTTACCACCCTTCTTAAACAGTGGCACCATGTTAGCCAACCTCTAGTCTCCTGGTATCTCACCTGACATGCACAGTATGCTGTATGGAGATGAGATGCTGTTCCAGATGGATTTAAAGTGTCCAACTGCCACAATTTCTACCCCCCCCCCCCCCCCCAGTCACTTGACATCACCGCGCAGGCTCCTCGCTATTTTTGATGTTCATGTTACCTGGAACCCTCATGATTATATCAATCTCAATGAGGTCACCCCTCAACCTCCTGTGCTCCAGTGAAGAGATTCACAGCCTCTCCTTATAACTCAAACCCTCCAGACTTGGTAATATCCTGGTGAATCTTTACTGAACCCTCTGTAATAGTATTCTTCCTATTACAGGGCCACCAGAAACGTTCTCAGTACTCTACAAGTGGCTTCACCAACATCCTGTACAACTTCTAAATGATGTCCCAACTCCTTTATTCAATGGTGTGGACAAATAAGGTAAGTGTGCTGAATGCCTTCTGAAGCACCCTTCCAACCAGTGATGCAACTTTCAATGAAGTATGTACCTGAACCCCCCCCCCCCCCCCCCTATCCCTCTGTACAAGTCCTGCCCTTATTTTAGGAAAATGCAATCCCTCACTTTTATCTATAACTCTCTCATAACACGCTCTCTCTCAGATGTACACACACCCTCTTACAGGCTTCTCCTCCATCACACTCCCTTGACAAAGCATGCGCACACATACTCACTCTTGCGCGCGCGCACACACCCACATATAATGGAGTGCATTTGCAGAATTATATTTACAGATATATTCAACTTTGCACAAAAAGCGCACAACATGCAGGTAGTCAATCCATGTAATATTTTATACATTCCTAGTTTGGAAATAGTACCAGTCTGATTTAAGATTGGGATACTGACACACCTTTCATGCATTGTCTGGGCTGAGATGTCACCAGTTTAAAAAAACCCTTGTGATCTTGAGAATATGACTGAATAGTAGTACTGCGATGTACACATTAATGAAATAAAACCTGCAACCCATTCTAAAAGATGCAAGACTTAAGAGGAATCTACATTTGTCAATATATCATATCAGTTGCATGACACTGTGACCTTTTGCTCTTAACTCTGTGTCTTATGATCCTGCTCCACAGTTATCCGATGAAGGAGCAGCGTTCCGAAAGCTAGTGCTTCCAAATAAACCTGTTGGACTATAACCTGGTGTTGTGATTTTTAAATTGTGTCCCATCTAGTCCAATAGCAGCACCTCCACCTCCTTTCTAATGAACACAGCCCACACTTCCCAGTGCTGCCAGTAAACTGCCGCTGAAACAATGCAGTGCCTGCACTCCCGAAAAATGTAGATTTCTAACGAAACCAGCTACTCAGTCACTGCTCCATCTGATATACAACATTGGAAACTTAATGCAGGAGGCTGCAAGAAATGAGCAGCTTTAAAACAAAAACCGCTTGGAGCTCTAAGCTTTCAATGAGAGTCTGAGTCTGGCAGAATGTTCAGGTAACCGTTATAGTGTCCCAACATTGTTACAGCTTCAGTTGCCCCCAGCAAAAAGGCAGAGAAAGAGTAAATGTTTGGTAGACAGCTCAACAACAGGGGGAGGAGCAAGGGACGGGGCAAGGCAAACAGCAGGCCCCCGCACTAAGCCTGCATTGCCTTGCACAGTTTCCAAAAATCCCTTCCCCTTCAGAGACTCCAAACAGTGTGGGAGCAGGCCACTCGGCCCAAAGACTACACACTGATCCTCCGAAGGGTAACCCACCCACGCAATTCCCCTGCCCCTATTGCTCAACATTTACCCGTGACTAATGCACCTAACCTGCACATCCCTGTGCATGATATCCCAACCCAATCTCGTCCCGCCTGCCAGCACGGGGCCCATATCCCTCCAGTTGCTTTTTAAGTGTTGTAATTGTACCAGTCTTCACCACTTCCTCTGGCAGCTCATTCCATACACGTACCACCCTCTAAATGAAAAGGTTGCCTCTTAGGTCTCTTTCATATCTTTCTCCTCTCACTGTAAACCTATGCCCTCTATTTCTGGATTCTCCCACCTCAGGGAAAAGACTTTGTCTATCTATCCTATCCATGCCCCTCATGATTTCATAACCTTCTATAAGGTCACCCCTCAGCCTCTGACGTTCCAGGGAAAACAGCCCCAGTCTGTTCTGTCTCTCCCTATAGCTCAAATCTTCCAGTCTTGGCAACATTCTTGTAAATCTTTTCTGAACCCTTAAGTTTCACAACATCTTTCTGATAGGAAGGAAACCAGAATTGCACACGATATTCCAACTGTACAGCAGTAACATGACCTCCCAACTCCTGTACTCAATATTCTGACCAAATAAAGGAAAGCATACAAAACACCATCTTCACTATCCTATCAACCTGCGACGCCACTTTCAAGGAGCTATGAACTTGCACTCCAAGGTCTCTTGGTTCAGCAACACCCCCTAGGACCTTACCATTAAGTGTATAAGTCCTGCTAAGATTTGCTTTCCCAAAATGCAGCATCTCACATTTATCTAAAATAAACGCCATTTGCCACTTCTCAGTCCATTGGCCCATCTGATCAAGATCCCATTGTAATCTGAGGTAACCTCCTTCGCTGTCCACTACACCTCCAATTTTGGTGTCATCAGCAAACTTACTATTACCACTTATGCTCACATCCAAAAAGAAATGGGCCCATTATCTATTTTCAAAGTGGAATTGACAATATATTACATGTACTGACTGCCTGCAGATTGTGCAGTCTTTCAGCAAAGTAGAATGTTTAGGGTGCAGGTTTGCTCGCTGAGCTGTAGGTTTGATATCTAGACGTTTCATTACCTGGCTTGGTAACATCATCAGTGGTGACCTCCAAGTGAAGAGAAGCTGTTGTCTCCTACTTTGTATTTATATGTTTGTTCTGGATGGGGTTCCTAGGATTTGTGGTGATATCAAAGTTATGAAGAGAGATACATATTTTGTTGAACCAAATACAATGGCAGTGCAGAGAATTTCAGAAAAGGGCAATAAATATTTACTTTTTACCCCTTATTCAACTCATTCAAGAATTTCAAATTGAATCTGAGCGAACTTGAGAGCAAATGGCAATATTCGTTTGTTAATAGACTCACCATAAATTATGAAAGATCACTTTTATCTAAGTCACAATGTTTAATCCCAAATGGAGCAATTAAGTGCAAAGTTACTTTCAACCATTTAATAAAACACTGCAAATTTTATTTCATATGAAAATACATTCATTTTATAATTTGGATAAGATCTTTACAAAGGAAATATACTAAACAAAATAGCTTTCCTGAGTATCAATATTGACAACAGTTATGCAGCTATTATTTGGCAACTAATTGAAATGATTTCAGAATAAATGAGCTGCTTCATTATGAAACATTGAGATATTGCATATCTTGGCTCTCACCCAAGTATTCTCCGAAGGAAAAAATGCATCTGGATGGGGACATGAATGGGAAGAATTCAGAGGGATGTGGGCCAAATGTTGGCAAATGGGTCACTAGATTAATTTAGGATATCTGGTTGGCCTGGACTGAAGGGTTTGTTTCTGTGTGCTCATTACAGACGCCCCTCTTCTGGGATCCCCATACCAGCTGTTATTTTCATGAAATAATCTGACAATTGTTGACTTCCATCAACCTATTCCATCTGGAGAAATTTCCTCTCTGTAAAGTGTGGTTCACGTTGGCAAATTCAATCCTCCTCCGGTCCTCAGGAACACAATCTATAATGCGCAACGTTCTCAATACCTGTTTAACGTTCAGTGGGGAAACTATTTTCGGTCCAACAGTTACACAGAATTCCTCTGAAATGTTTTTGGCAAATGTACTGCTCCCAGGAGAGCTCGTGGGCCCACAGTTCAAATGCTTTTAACAGCTTTTTTTCTCATTTCCCCGCCTTCCCAGGATGCAGAATTTCTCCCACCAGACATTGTTTGTCCTGAAAAAAATCCAGCAGGAACATGATTGTGGAGCTATCAGTAAAAAGGCTTCATATGGGTCAACCAAGGTTAGAAATGGAAGAACATCTCTGTTCAAAGTTACTGTTCGTTTGCCCTTTCAAAATTCCTTGAATTTAAGGTGTTCCATTGTGGCATTTAATTATGATCCATTAAAAGCAGTATCCAGTCTCATCTGAGTGAGGAACCGACTCAACAAGCGAAATAACTTTTCTGTCTGCTCTTGAGATGTGACATCCTCACCCTCTCTCTGTTGATGCGACAGGATTACCAGAGCTGGAAGTACCACTCTCGGAATACAATTGCTGATTGACAGTTTACTTCTGTTGCTTCACATAAGGATTTAAAAGCTGCTAGCCTGATCTCGCACAAAGCACAAAAGCCAAACTGTTCACCCGTGCCTGCACAGAGGAGAAATTGCACTTGGAATAGATCACAAAATAAGAACTGTTTCCAGTCCTACAACTCGTGTTTCCCACGGACAAAGTAAACATCACACAACACCAGGTTATAATCCAGCAGGTTTGTTTGGAAGCACTGGCTTTCGGAGCGCCGCTCCTTCATCAGGTGGTTGTGGAGAATGAGATCATGATCACAATTTATATCCAAAGGAGTCTAGCATCATGGAAATGTGACACATCAAACAATTTTAGATGAAATCCTTCATCTTTTAGAATAGGTTTCTGCTCTTTGGTTTGTTAATCCCAGAACTTCTTTTTTGTTACCTTCTCAAGAATGTCATTCAAATGCAGAACTTTTCTAACAATAAGTGTGAATTCTGTCTGCGCCCGAATGTTGAGTCAGACTAACATTTTTGTTAGAGAAAAACTCTACATTTAAATTACATTTTTGAGAAGGTAATTTACAGATTAGGGTGTAAAGGTTAGAGTGGATAGGCTGTGCTAAATTACCCATAGTGACCAGGGATGTGAAACTTAGGGTGGATTGGCCATGGGAAATACGGAGTAAGGGGGTGGGTATGTGTGGGATGCTCTTCAGAGGGCCAGTGTGGAATAGATGGGCTGAATGGCCTGTTTCCACATTGTTGGGATTCTATGACTCCCACCACAAAGGAGCATTTTATCTGCATCTATCCTGTCAAGCCCCTTTCAGAATTCTACTGGTTTCAATAAGATCACTTCTGGTTCAGAGAGGTAGACAGCACAGAAATAGACCCTTCGGTCCAACTCATCCATGGCGACCAGGATTCCCAAACTAAACTAGTCCCACTTACCTGCGTTTGGCCCATATCCCTCTAAACCTTTCTATTCATGTACCCATCCAAATGTCGTTTAGACTTTGTAAACGTACCTGCATTGTCCAATCCTCAGCAAGTTCATTCCACGTGTAAACCGTCCTCTGTCAAAACGTTGCCCCTCAGGTTCCTTTCAAATCTCTCTCCTCTCACTTTAAAGAAATATGCTCCCTAGTCTTGAGCTACCCTACGCTAAGGAAGAGCCCTTTGCTATTCACCTTACCTCCACTCCTCATGATTTTATCAATCTCAATCATGTCACCTCCCAAACTCCAGTGCTCCAGTGAATAAAGTCCCAGCCCCTCCTTATTACTCAAAACCTTCCAGGCCTGGCAACATCCTGGTAGGGGAAACTCCTCAATCCACAAACAACTTATTTATATAGGCCCACAGAACGCTCTTCACCCCAGAGGCAGTAGTATTCCTCTCTATCAGGACATGACTTACTTGCCCCATCCCCAGTCCCCGATTCCATTCTATTAATCAGAATTTCTACTGCCGACCCTGCGACGAGAAATATCACTTTCCAATGTCTCTGGTCTGTGTATCCAAACGGCTGGTGAAACACTGGGTGGGGTACAGCAGGCCTTATGTGGCACATGGACCTGGAATGGAACCCTTCCCTAGCGCATTTATAGGCCTTTTCTCTTTTCAGAATCTGATACTGTCACCAAGACCATGTACAATAGAGCTAAGGGAGAGCCCAATGGGAACAGCATTCTGAGGACCATTGTCTCCCATACAGTGCGAGTGCTCGAGTCACTTGGCCCATTTTTTACAGCGCTCAAGCAACTCCTCTTGCAAAACATCAACCCTTTACTCCTGTAGACCTGACCAAACCCCCTGCTGTAACATTTCAGCAACCGATTTTGACAAACTCTCCCTAATATACACCAAACCAGACTATTATTTCTTCAGCTAAGGTAAAACTACCAAATTCCTTGTCCTTGATGGCAAAGATGTCCCTCATAAGGTCACTATGGGAGCCCTTGTTCCCACAACCTTGTCCTGGCCAGTCATCGTACCAGCACCCACCACTTCCTCTGGCAGCTCACGCCATCGCTCAAGCGACTCCACGTTGAAAGCGTCTGGTCTGGTGCACCAGATGACATCAGGATAATTTCAGATCATTCCAGATCGCATCGATTCTCAGTCAGTAGCTTTCCCGATCAGGATGTTGTACGTGATTAAATAGGTCAGTGGGTAGGCGATCCCCCACCTCTTTGTTCATGTATCTCTACGAGAACTCCCTTGCTGGAGGGTCCCTTGGAGACACTTCAACTGGACTTCATTGAGTTGGAGAAATCAGTTGAGTTGCTATAAATATGTTTTGCTTATTGTTGTCTTTTCTAAGTGGATTGAAGCCTACCCTCCTCCTAACGCTACTGCTGAGACTGTGGTGAAGATTTTGTTTAAGGAAATAATTCCCTGCTTCAGTATACCTGCGTGCATTAGCTCGGACAATGGACCACACTTTGTAGGTAATATTAACGGAGAACTCTGTTCCCAGCTTTGTATTTGTCGGCAACTGCATGGTGCTTATCATCCTCAGGCGGCCGGCCTTATTCAATGTTTTAACCAGACTCAAGACTAAACTTGCCAAATTGATGGAAATGTGTTGCTGGAAAAGCGCAGCAGGTCAGGCAGCATCTAGGGAACAGGAGAATCGACGTTTCGGGCATTAGCCCTTCTTCAAATTGATGGCAGAGTCTGGCCTCTCCTGGTTATGCTAATCCCTGTGGCCTTATTCCAGATGCGATCCATGTCTGCGGGCAAGACACGACTGTCTCCAGCTGAGAGTCTCTCTGATCACCCCCTCCGTACCCCTTGGAACGCTTCGGCTCCCTTCTCAGTCCACTTCCACCACATGACCGAAGCAATAATTGGTTATGTTCTTGCTCTAACTAGTGTTATGCGTGCCTTTCACTCCAAGGAGCGTGTGGCTGACAGCGATGTTCCCTCCCTTTCAGCCTCGTCACGGGTAGAACCTGGTTCGTTGGTGCTCGTCAAGAACTGAACTGGCAAAGGTCTCCAACCTCGTTGAGATGGCCCCTTCCAGGTTTTACTTCCCACTCCTACGGCAGTCACAGTCGTTGGGCGCTCCGCTTGGGTCCAACTGTACCATTGTAAATTGATTGACCGCACCAATCAAAAGGGGGGAAGAGGAGGAGAGAATCCTGGAATCCCAACAAAAGGAGTGACCCTATCCTGTTGGGTTTTTGAATCTTGCTGTTATTCTCATGTTAATCTTATGACAGATACTTGAACTAAGAGGAGGGACTTGTGGGGGATCGCCTATCTCCTCACCTTTCTGATCACATACAACATCCTGATGGGGAAAGCCACTAAGTATGGATGCGACCAGGAATGATCAGAGATTATCCACCACCCATGCTGAGGAGATGTCATCCAGTGCACCGGACTAGACGCCTTTGACATGTGGAACGTGATGAAGATTGATTATTGCAATGGACTCTTACATCAGAAAGACCAGATGGTCCATCTGGACAGTAGAAATCAGTGGGAGTTACCATGTCATTACCATGTTTTTATGATTTTACCTGCAGACGCAAGTCTAGTGAGGATAACAATGCTCAACCGCGTTATTATGGTAAATATTTTAAGGACGCCTAGGAACACCATCCCTTTTTGCAGGTCGTGATGACTCTACAAAAGGGAAGCCTGATAGGGGAAACTCCTCGATCCACAAACAACTTATCCAGAGGCAGTAGTATGTTACTCCTCTCTATCGGGAGATGACTTACTTGCCCTGTCCCCAGTCCCAGATTCTATTCTATTCGTCAGCCTTCCTACAGCTGACCCTGTGAAGAGAAATATCACTTTCCAATACCTCCGGTCTGTGTATACAAACAGCTGGTGTAACACTGGCTGGGGTACAGCAGGCCTTATGTGGCACATGGACCTGGAATGGAACCCTTCCCTAGCGCATTTATAGGCCTTTTCTCTTTTCAGAACCTGATACTGTCACCAAGACCATGTACAATAGAGCTAAGGGAGAGCCCAATGGGAACAGCATTCTGAGGACCATTGTCTCCCAGACAGTGCGAGTGCTCGAGTCACTTGGCCCATTTTTTTACAGAGCTCAAGCAACTCCTCTTGCAAAACGTTGACCCTTTACTCCTGTCGACCTGACCAGACTTCCTGCTGTAACATTTCAGTAATCGCTTTTGACAAACTCTCCCTAATATACACCAAACCAGACTATTATTTCTTCAGCTAAGGTAAAGCTACCAATTTCCTTGTCCTGGATGGCAAAGATGTCCCTCATAAGGTCACTATCGGAGCCCTTGTTCCCACAACAGTACCTTGTCCTGGCCAGTGGACAAGTCGATGGAACCTCCATCTGAGGAGGATGCAGCGGTCGGTCTCAGCCAACCTTGCTCCAACTGGAAGGATCCCAAGGGACTGGGTGACAATACAGGACACCCGATAGGCTGGGGAATCCAGAGTACCCTGGGGTTGGAAGGATCAGCAGGGGTGACAAGTCAACAGAATCGCAATTCCCTCTTTTGCGGCCTGACCATTCGAGGAAATAAGACTAAAGAGGCTCTGAAACAGAGTAAACTGGGATTATCAGACCTGTGTCTTTACTCTGTGCAGAATCGGTATGCCTTAGACTATATACTCCCCCAGGAGGGTGAGGTCTGCACCATTGTCCCAGATAAATGCACTATGGGCATTCCCGATCTCACTGGCAATATTACTAAGATACAAGAAGAGATCCAGGTATTCCTTGACAGAATGACTGAAGGGACCAGTTGGGGAAACTGCAGATCGGGCTGATGGTACAATTGGCTTATCAATTTAGCTATGTCTGTTTGTCGGTATTGGTATTGTTAGGTATTTAATTGCTCGGCTTATGAAGTCCCTTAGTGATATAGATTTGCCCCAGAAGATGTTCCTTTTGCGATCTGATGGCTCACCCACACGTGTCGATGGCGATGATAAATATGACCAGATGAGCTGCGAAGATGGTGGTGCCGCTCTACAGGAAGGGCATTCGTTTGGACTAGCCTTCTCTTTCAGTGATCGTGGTGCAATCAAAGGGAGGCATGAGGGTGTGGGCATCTGGGTGATAAAGTCTATAGCCTTAAAACTTGCCTTTGAACATTCAGACTAAAATGTAATGCTGAACTATTTACTGCACTAGAAAATAAACAGGCAGGAAGGCTCAGAAAGAGGGCAGAACTTAAAGATAGGGACACCTGGGCTCACCAAGTGATAACAGGATGCTGTGAGGCAATTAAGAACGTTTGCCTCAGCATCGGTGAATCTGTGTGAACATGATCCCAAGTGATAACATTCACAGCCGTTCCCTTGTGAGACCATTTTAGTGCTGAGGCTGTTGAATCCCGTAGAAAATTAACTCAGTGTTTATCTGCACTGGATTGAAATGAATTACATTTTGGGACTTTCTGATGATATTGAGTAGCCATTACTGGTTATTAAATACAAACTCTGTAAAAGGAAATATTGATAAAGCTTTACCTTACTTGCTGCAGCCACGGCTCGAGTGGAGGAAACAGGCCGCGGGCATACTTCCGCCTTCGGGTGGCCCCGCCCCCTGGATCTGCTCCCGCCCCTTCCGGAAGCGGCACGTAGGCCCCGCCTCTGGGAGCCTAACCTCTTTCCTCCAAGCGCACCAAACCCCGCCCTTTCGCCACGGACTCCGCGCGAGTCAAGACCACGCCCCCTGCCCGCACGCGCAACCGCCCACAAAGCTGCGCGCCTCCAGACTCGACGCGCGCACCGCCCGCTGACCCGGACCGCTGCTGAGTCCTTCATCTTTTGGAAGGGGTTGCAGGTTTCAGTTCATCAATATATAAAGTCCAGAACTTTAGATCAGATTCCCTACAATGTGGAAACAGGCCCTTCGGCCCAACAAGTCCACACTGACCCGCCGAAGAGCAAAACCCCCAGCCCCATTCCCTGTCAGACAACACTACGGGGCAATTTAGCGTGGCCAATTCCCCCCAACCCGCACGTCTTTGGACTGTGGGAGGATACCCGCGCGGGGGTGGGGGGGAATTGAACCCGGGCCTCTGGCGCTGTGAGGCATCAGTGCTAACCACAAAAAAACATGACATTTTCTGTTTTTCAGCAGCAGCTGCATCCCAGGAGTGGGGAGTCACTGATTTGAGGTTTTAAATTTGAAGTCGGACAGCAGAGGTTCCTGGGAGAGGAGGGACGACTTATTTGTATTTCCTTCTTGCTGTATCAGTCAGTGGGTACTGTTGAGGAAGGAAAACGACCTACCAGGGGCTCTGGCACAGAGCCTGTCCCTGTTGCACCAGAAGGGAAGGAAGGAAACGCGGAGAATGTTAGTCATTCTAACTCAATAGTTAGAGGGTCAGATAGAAGGTGTGTTGGGAACGAACAAGACTCGCGGTTAGTGTGTTGCCTCCCAGTAGCCAGGGTGTGTGATGTCTCAGATCGTATCTTTGGGGTCCTGAAGGGATAGGGTTTCCAACCCCAAGTCATGGTCCATGTAGGTACCAACAACATAGGTAGAAATGTGAGAAACAGAACTCACTCACAAATCAATCAGCCTGAGACAAAGCCTTGGAAACAAGAACAATTTATTACAGTCTTGCAAGTACCGGACGCTTCTGCAATCAAGCAGAAATGCGCGCCAAAACAGAGCCTGTTAGCTTTCTTATTGAGTTTACAAGTTGCGGAATCACGCCTCCCTTTTCCCATCCTATCATAAGCCGATTACCTCACTTGTCAGTTATTTTCTTATCTGGCCATCCTGCTGTCCTTGTCTGCATTCTTTGTTCCTTGTTTGTTACAGCTTGTTCTTTTATCCAGTTTCTCTGATCATACTATAAGCTTTATTGTGAAATGCCCCTGTTGCTTCTTTTTGTGGTCAACTACAACACTTAAAGTTATTCCCTAGCTTAAAACTATTCTCTTTAAAAGACCCTCTATATTCATTAAAGTCTTAGCCTTAAGTATGCTACATGCTACAAGAATTCCACGACTGTTTGTATAATGTTTCCCTTCCCTTCCCACTACTACACCCCCTCACCCATCTGCAAAAACATTTATAATCTCCCACAAAAAGACGGATAGGGATGTAAGGCAGGATTTCAGGGAGCTAGGGTGGAAGCTGAGGGCGAGAACAAACAGAGTGGTTATCTCTGGTTTGTTACCCGTGCCACGTGATAGCAAGGCAAGGAATAGGGAGAGATATCAGCTGAACACCTGGCTGCAAGGATAGTGCAGGAGGGAGGGTTTCAGGTTTTTGGATACTTGGGGCTCATTCTGGGGAAGGTGGGACTTGTACAAACAGGACAGTCTTCACTTGAACCAGAGGGGTACTAATATCCTGGGTGGGAAATTTGCTGATGCTATTCGGGTCGGTTTAAACTAGCTCAGCAGGTGGATGGGAACCGGGGGGTGTAGCTGCAATGCACAGGAGGATGAGAGTAGGAAGGAGAGGGACAGGATTTCAGGGTCACAGGAATGTGCTGGCAGACAGCAAAGTGGTTTGAAGTGGATCCGCAATAAGGTAGGTGAGCTTGCAACATGGATAGGTACCTGGGACTTGGATGTTGTGGCCATTTCGGAGACATGGAGAGAGCAGGGTGAGGAATGGATGTTGCAGGTTCCAGGGTTTTGATCTTTCATTAAGAACAGCCAAGGCGGTAAAAGAGGGAGAGGCGTGGCGTTGTTAGTCAAGGATAATATAATGGTGGCTGACAGAACTTTTGATGAGGACTCATCTACTGAGGTAATGTGGGCTGAGGTTAGAAACAGGAGAGGAGAGGTCACACTGCTTGGAGTTTTTTTATAGGCCTCCGCAGAGTTCCAGGGAGGTGGAAGAGCGGATTAGCAAAGTTATTCTGGGTAGGAGTGAAAGGAACAGGGTGGTCATTATGGGGAACTTTAATTTCCCAACATTGACTGGAAATGCTTTCACTCTAGTATGTCGTATAGATCAGTTTTTGTCCCGTGTGTGCAGGAGGGTTTTCTGACACAGTATATTGAAGGGCCGACAAGAGGGGAGGTCACACTAAATCTGGTGCTTGGTAATGAACCAGGCCAGATGTTTGATATAGTGGAAGGTGAGCACTTTGGAGAGAATGACCATAATTCAGTTGGGTTTCATTTAGCGATGTAAAGGGATAGGAACATGCCACAGGTCAAGTATCGATGGGGAAGGGCAATTATAATGCAATTAGGCAAGACTTAGGATTCATAGAATAGGGTAGCAAAATGCAGGGGATGGGAACAATTGAAATGTGGAGCTGGTTTAAGGAACAGATATTGTGTGTCCTTGATAGGTATGTCCCTGTCAGGCAGGGAGGAAGTGATAAGGTAAGGGAACCGTGGTTTACAAGAGAAATTGCATCTCTTGTTACAAAGAAGGAGGAGGCTTATGTGTTGATGAGGCAAGATGGTTCAGATGAGGCGATGGAGAGTTACAGATCAGCGAGGAAGGATTTAAGGAGAGAGTTAAGAGCAAAGAGAGGACATGAGCAGTCTTTAACACATAAAGGAGAACCCTAAAGCTTTCTATCGGTATGTGAGGAATAAAAGGATGATTAGAGTAGGAATAGGGCCAGTCAAAGATAGAAGTGGGAAGTTGAGTGTGGGCCCTGTGGAGATTGAGAGGTATTCATTAACACCTCTCCATCGGTCTTCACTCAGGAAAAGGAGAATATTGTAGAGGAGAAGAATGAGGTACGAGATATTAGACTCGAAAGGATCGAGGTTAGTTGCACACAGATGTTATCAAATTCTAGAAGGAGTGAAAGTAGACAAGTGCCCTGGACCGGATGGGATTTATCCAAGGATTCTCTGGGAAGCGAGGGAGGAGATAGCAGAGCCTTTGGCTTTGATATTTGAGTCGTCATTGTCTACAGGTTTAGTACCAGAGTGGAGGATTGCAAATGTTGTGCCCTTGTTCAAGAAGGGCAGCAGAGATGACCCAGGTAATTATAGACCAGTGAGCCTAACTTCTGTTGAAGGAAAGCTTTTGAAAAGGAATATTAGAGATAGGATTTATAATCATCTAGCAAGCAACAATTTGATTTCCGATAGTCATCATAGTTTCATCAAGGGCAGATCGTGTCTCACAAACCTCATTGCGTTTTTTGACAAGGTGACCAAGTATGGAGATGAGGGTAGGGCAGTTGACGTGGTGTACATGGACCTCAGGAAAGCCTTTGATAAGATTCCACATGGCAGGCTGTTGGAGAAATTGCAGAGGCATGGGTTGTTGTCGTTCAGTTTGCCGAGCTGGGAATTTGTGTTGCAAACGTTTTGTCCCCTCTCTAGGTGACATCCTCAGTGCTTGGAAACCTCCTGTGAAGCACTTCTGTGATGTTTCCTCCAGCATTTATAGTGATGGTGTCACCGAGACAGGGGACGAAATGTCGGCAACACAAATTCCCAGCTCGGCGAACAGAAGCACAACAACATGCACCCGAGCTACAAATCTTCTCCTGAACTTTGAAGAGGCATGGGATTGAGGGTGATTTAGCAGTTTGGATTAGAAACTGGCTTTCTGAAAGAAGACAGCGAGTGGTGGTTTATGGAAAATATTCAGCCTGGTGTCCGGTTACTAGTGGTGTGCCACAAGGATCTGTTTTGGGACTACTGCGGTTTGTCATTTTTATAAATTACTTAGATGCAGACATAGGTGGATGGATTAGCAGAATTGGACTCAGTTGGCAAATGGAGTTCAATGCAGCTAAATGTGAGGTGATTCACTTTGGGAAGAATAACAGGAAGGTAGTGATGTTGGAGTCCATGTACATAGATCCCTGAAAGTTGCCACCCAGGTAGATAGTGCTGTGAACAAGGCATACGGTGTGTTAGGTTTCATTCATAGAGGGATTGAGTTCCGGAACCGCAATATCATGCTGCAACTATACAAAACACGGGTGCAGCCACACTTGCAATATTGTGTATAGTTCTGGCCTCCATATTTCAGGAAGAATGTGGGAAGCATTGGAAAAGGTGCAGAGGAGATTTACCAGGATGTTGCCTGGTCTGGAGGGAGAGTCTTATGAGGAAAGGTTGAGAGACTTGTGTCTGTTCTCATTGGAAAGAAGGCGGCTAAGGTGGTATTTGATAGAGATATATAAGATGATCAGAGGATTAGATAGAGGAGACAGTGAAAGACTCTTTCCTAGGATGGTGACGTCAGCTTGTATTAGGGGGCATAACTACAAATTGAGAGGTGATGCATTTAAGACAGGTGTCAGAGACAGGTTCTTTATGCAGAGAGTGGGAAGGGCGTGGAATGCCCTATCTGCTAAGGTAGTCAACTCAGCCACATTAGGGAGATTTAAACAATCCTTAGATAAGCGCATGGATGATTTTGGGATAGTGTCAGGGAATGAGCTGAGAATAGTTCACAGGTCGGCGCAACATCAAGGCCGAAGGGCCTGTTCTGCGTTGTATTGTTCTATGTTCTAAACTTAGTGAAGGAGGCGGAAAGAAATGAGCAGCTTTAAAACAAAAACCTCTTGGAGCTCAAAGCTTTCAATGAGAGTCTGAGCCCGGTGGTAAGTTCAGGTAACCTTTATTGCAACCCAACTTTGTTACAGCTTCAGATCCTCCCAGCAAAAAGGCAGAGAAAAAGCAGTTGCTTTTTGAACAGCTCAAGGTGAAAGTGCACACACCACACCTCCCCTTGTCCCACCCCCCTCACTGTCTTTACTATTGGCCAGCACCAAGTTGTCCCTTTGTAATTGGATCCTTGGTACAGCCGTAACCCGGAGGAAGTATTGCCTCACTCAGCAATTTCAACCCATACCCCGTCTCCAAGTAAGTTTCTCCCCGCTCATTTGCCAGGAAGGGGCAGTGTAGTGTCAACCAGACTGTTGTGGGTCTGGAATCACGTGTAGGCCAGACCAGGTAAAGGGTGCAGCTGGAACGACTGAGTGAATCCTTTCCCACAACGGCGGTTCCCTTCCCTAACAAGGGAGAGAGTGATACAGATGGGGGCTTTCTCCCCCGCACCACCCCCTCCCTGAAACGGTCTCATCGTTAGATTCTGAACTCCACATTTCTGACCGAATACCAATTCTGCCATCTGTCGTGGTGGGATTCGAATCCGGGAGTCCCATCTGTCGAATCCGGGAGTCCAATCGATAATGGCACTCGGCCGTCACTCCTTCAATCCCCCTGCGATGGCACGTGAACTCGCTGGTGCTTCCGCAGGTGGGAGGAGTAGGTGAAGCCCTTCCCGCACTGAGAGCAGGTGAACGGCCTCTCCCCAGTGTGGATCCGCTGGTGCCTCAGCAGGGTGGAGACCTGGTTAAAGGCCTTCCCGCACTCTGGGCAGCTAAAGGGCCTCTCCCCGGTGTGGATCCGTTGGTGCTTCCGCAGGTGGGAGGAGTAGGTGAAGCCCTTCCCGCACTGAGAGCAGGTGAACGGCCTCTCCCCAGTGTGGATCCGCTGGTGCCTCAGCAGGGTGGAGGATGTGCTGAAAGCCTTCCCGCACTCGGGGCAGCTGAAGGGTCTTTCCCCCGTGTGGATGCGCTGGTGTCTCCGCAGGGTGGAGGAGCAGGTGAAGCCCTTCCCGCACTGAGAGCAGGTGAACGGCCTCTCCCCCGTGTGGACCCGCCGGTGACTCCGCAGGGTGGAGGAATCGCTGAAGGCCTTCCCACACTCAGGGCAGCTGTAGGGCCTTTCCCCCGTGTGGATACGCTGGTGCCTGAGCAAGGTGGAGACCTGCATAAAGCCCTTCCCGCAGTTCGGGCAGCTGAAGGGCCTCTCGCCCGTGTGGACATGCTGGTGGGTGAGCAGGGTGGAGGAATTGCTGAAGGCCTTCCCACACTGAGAGCAGGTGAAGGGCCTCTCCCCCATGTGGACCCGCCGGTGCCTCAGCAGGCTGGAGGCGTGGGTAAAAGCCTTCCTGCACTCTGGGCAGCTGAAGGGCCTCTCCCCCGTGTGGATCCGCTGGTGGGCCAACAGGTGGGAGGAATGTCTGAAGGCCTTCCCGCAGTCGGTGCAGGGGAATGGCCTCTCCCCGGTGTGACTGCGCCAATGAGTCTCCAGAGCAGACGGGACACAGAAGCCTTTCCCACAGTCGCCACACTTCCACGGTTTCTCCACGGGGTGAGATTCCTCAGGTTTCTCCATGGCCACAGCTTCAGCTGCACACAAACATGTGTAGAGCCCTCCCTGCCGTGAAATCCCCTTTCCAGGCGGTACAACTGTTTCAGGCTCCACGCAGTGCGCTGCAACAGTGGGGTCTCTCGTCCAGTCCCACTGATGCTGAAAACGTCCTCAAACAGGAGCCAAAAAGCGTTGATCCCTCTCACAGAAATCCCAGTTAAAAATTGTTGTGGTCCCATTGGATTTAGTGACTGTCAGACATTGACATCAAAGTGAGGACTGCAGTCGCTGGACAGTCAGTCAAACAATGTGGCGCTGGAAAAGCACAGCAGGTCATGCATCATCCGAGGAGCAGGAGGGTCAATGTTTCGGGCGTAAGCCCTTCATCTGTTGATTTTGAAACTTCAGTCTTCAGATTTTCAAATACTCTGCAAAAAGAGATTACAAAAGTCATCACTAATCAGTGCAGGGTAGAAATTCAGAACAAGCAATTCTACTTTCTGTGGAATATTCTTTTGTTGTTCCACAAAATTGAAAGCACCATGCCACTCTCTCTCCCCCTCTGTTCTCACTCCGCTCTAACTAAATCCCCTGCAGGTGCTGATTCAGGATCTTACAGGGGCAGAAAAACCAAAAACATCAAGACTGACATCTCTCTGAATTTTGGATACCTCCACCTGAAAGTTAATATCTTTCACAACGTTGGGATACTGCTGAGAGTGAGCAGGTCTGATTTTGGGAAGCAAAAAAAAAAGTGTCCATTCAGGGTGAACCTGCAATGCAGCTTCTGGAGGAAGGACCAGACACAAAATGGTTAATGACCCCAAGAAGGTGGGAGTAAAATGAGACGTCAAGGCATTAACACCAACACACTTCAGTCAAACTCTTCTGCTCCCAGTCAGGGCAAAACATGCTCTGAAAGTCCAGCCTTCACAACCACACTTCTGATTCCACTGAAGACAATGAGAGTCACACAGCGTAGAAACAGACCCTTTGGCCCAACCTGCCCAGATATCCTAAATTAATCTAGTCACGTTTGCCATCACTTGGCCCCTATATAGGCCGGGTTCTGGCAGCTGGGACTAAATTGGGTTGGCTATCTTGTCAGCAAGGACGAGTTGGACCGAAGGGTCTGTTTCTGTGCTGCACATCTCTATGACTCCAGTTGCATTTGCCATCACTTGGCCCTGACCCATCTGAACCCTTCATATTCAGATGCCCGTCCAGGAGCCTTTTAACTTGCCATCGTACCAGCACCCACCACTTCCTCTGGCAGCTCACGCCATCGCTCAAGCGACTCCACGTTGAAAGCGTCTGGTCTGTTGCACCAGATGACATCAGGATAATCTCAGATCATTCCAGATCGCATCGATACTCAGTCAGTGGCTTTCCCGATCAGGATGTTGTACGTGATCAAACAGGTCAGTGGGTAGGCGATCCCCCACCTCTTAGTTCAAGTATCTCTACGAGAACTCCCTTGCTGGAGGGTCCCTTGGAGACACTTCAACTGGACTTCATTGAGTTGTAGAAATGAGTTCAGTTGCTATAAATGTGTTTTGCTTATTGCTGATGTCTTTTCTAAGTGGATTGAAGCCTACCCTCCTCCTAACGCTACTGCTGAGACTGTCGTGAAGATTTTGTTGAAGGAAATAATTCCCTGCTTCAGTATACCTGCGTGCATTAGCTCGGACAATGGACCACACTTTGTAGGTAATATTAACGGAGAACTCTGTTCCCAGCTTTGTATTTGTCAGCAACTGCATGGTGCTTATCATCCTCAGGCGGCCGGCCTTGTTGAATGTTTTAACCAGACTCAAGACTAAACTTGCCAAATTAGTGGCAGAGTCTGGCCTCTCCTGGTTATGCTAATCCCTGTGGCCTTATTCTCGATGCGATCCATGTCTGTGGGCAAGACACGACTGTCTCCAGCTGAGAGTCTCTCAGGTCACCGCCTCCATACCCTTGGAACGATTCGGCTCCCTTCTCAGTCCACTTCCAGCACATGACCGAAGCAATGATTGGTTATGTTCTTGCTCTAACTAGTGTTATGCATGCCTTTCACTCCCAGGAGCGTGCGGCCTACAGCGATGTTCCCTCCCTTTCAGCCTCGTCACGGGAAGAGCCTGGTTCGTTGGTGCTCGTCAGGAACTGGACTGGCAAAGGTCTCCAACCTTGTTGGGATGGCCCTTCCAGGTTTTACTTCCCACCCCCTTGGCGGTCACAGTCGCTGGGCGCTCAGCTTGGGTCCACCTGCACCATTGTAAATTGATTGACTGCACCAATCAAAAGGGGGAAAAGAGGAGGAGAGAATCATGGAATCCCAACAAAAGGAGTGGGCCCTGTCCAGTTGGGTTTTTGAATCTTGCTGTTGTTCTAATGTTAATCTTATGAACTAAGAGGAGGGACTTGTGGGGGATCGCCTATCTCCTTACCTTTCTGATCACGTACAACATCCTGATGGGGAAAGCCACTAAGTATGGATGCAACCAGGAATGATCAGAGATTATCCACCACCTATGCTGAGATGATGTCCAGTGCACTGGACCAGACGCCTTTGACGTGTGGAATGTGATGAAGATTGATTATTGCAATGGACTCTTACATCAGAAAGACCAGATGGTCCATCTGGACAGTAGAAATCAGTGAGAGTTACCATGTCGTTACCATGTTTTTAGGATTTTACCTGCAGACGCAAGCCGAGTGCGGATAAAAATGATCAACCCTGTTATTATAGTAAATATTTTAAGGACGCCCAGGAACACCATCCCTTTTTGCAGGAAGGCAGACTCGAGAAAAGGGAAGCCTGATAGGGGAAACTCCTCAATCCACAAACAACTTATTTATACAGGCCCACAGAACGCTCTTCACCCCAGAGGCAGTAGTATGTTACTCCTCTCTATCGGTAAATGACTTACTTGCCCCGTCCCCAGTCCCCGATTCCAATCTATTCGTCAGACTTCCGACTGCCGACCCTGCGAAGCGAAATATCACTTTCCAATACCTCCGGTCTGTGAAAACAAACAGCTGGTGAAACACTGGCTGGGGTACGGCAGGCCTTATGCGGCACATGGACCTGGAACGGAACCCTTCCCTTGTGCATTTATAGGCCTTTTCTCTTTTCAGAACCTGATTCTGTCACCAAGACTATGTACAATAGGTCTCAGGGAGAGCCCAATGGGAATAGAATTCTGAGGACCATTGTCTCCCATACAGTGCGAGTGCTCGAGTCACTTGGCCCATTTTTTACAGCGCTCAAGCAACTCCTCTTGCAAAACGTCGACCCTTTACTCCTGTAGACCTGACCAGACCCCTGCTGTAACATTTCAGTAATCTATTTTGACAAACTCTCTGTAATATACACCAAACCAGACTATTATTTCTTCAGCTAAGGTAAAGCTACCAATTTCCTTGTCCTGGATGGCAAAGATGTCCCTCATAAGGTCACTATCAGAGACCTTGTTCCCACAACAGTACCTTGTCCTGGCCAGTGGACAAGTCGATGGAACCTCCATCTGAGGGGGATGCAGTGGTCGGTCTCAGCCAACCTTGCTCCAACTGGAAGGATCCCAAGGGACTGGGTGACAATACAGGACACCCGATAGGCTGGGGAATCCAGAGTACCCTGAGGTTGGAAGGATCGGCAGGGGTGTCAAGTCAACAGAACCGCAATTCCCTCTTTTGCGGCCTGACCATTCGAGGAAATAAGACTAAAGAGGCTCTGGAACAGAGTAAACTGGGATTATCAGACCTGTGTCTTTACTCTGTGCAGAATCGGTATGCCTTAGACTACATACTCCCCCAGGAGGGTGAGGTCTGCACCATTGTCCAAGATAAATGCACTATGGGCATTCCCAATCTGACTGGCAATATTACTAATATACAAGAAGAGATTCAGATATTCCTTGACAGAATGACTGAAGGGACCAGTTGGGGAAACTGCAGATCGGGCTGATGGTACAATTGGCTTATCAATTTAGCTATGTCTGTTTGTCAGTATTGGTATTGTTAGGTATTTAATTGCTCGGCTTATGAGGTCCCTTAGTGACATAGATTTGCCCCAGAAGATGCTCCTTTTCCGATCCGATGGCTCACCCACACGTGTCGATGGCGATGATAAATATGACCAGATGAGCTGCGAAGATGGTGGTGCCACTCTACAGGAAGGGCATTCGTTTGGACTAGCCTTCTCTTTCAGTGATCGCAGTGCAATCAAAGGGAGGAATGAGTGTGTGGGCATCTGGGTGATAAAGTCTATAGCCTTAAAACTTGCCTTTAAACATTCAGACTAAAATGTAATGCTGAATTATTGAATACATTTACTGCACTAGAAAATAAACAGGCAGGAAGGCTCAGAAAGAAGAGAGAACTTAAAGATATAGACACCTGGGCTCACCAAGTGATAACAGGATGCTGTAAGGCAATTAAGAACGTTGGCCTCAGCATCGGTGAATCTGTGTGAACAGGATCCCAAGTGATAACATTCACAGCCATTCCCTTGTGAGACCATTTTAGTGCTGAGGCTGTTAAATCCCGTAGAAAATTAACTCCGTGTTTATCTGCACTGGATTGAAATGAATTGCATTTTGGGACTTTCTGATGATATTGAGTAGCCATTACTGGTTATTAAATACAAACTCTGTAAAAGGAAATATTGATAAAGCTTGATCTTAGTTGCTGCAGCCGTAGATCCAGCGGAGGAAACAGGCCGCGGGCACACTTCCGGCTTCGGGATGGCCACGCCCCCTGTACAGGTCCCGCCCCCTCCTCGAACAATGCCACACGTAAACCCCGCCCCTTCCCAACTCTGCTCATTAACCCCGCCCCTTCGATACGCATCTCATTAAATCCGTCCTTTTGAACGCTGCTCGTAATGCCCGCCCCTTCGAGACAAAGCCCCGCCTCTTGGACCCAAACTTCTTTCCCCATCGAGCACCAAAGTCTGCCCTTTTGCCGCGGTTCCTGCGCGAGTCAAAACCACGCCCCCTGACTCCACGCGCTACCGCTCACAAAGCCACGCGCCTCCAGGTTGGACGCGCCGCTCCGCCCGCTGACCCTTGCCCCGCCTACTAGCTCGTGACCCTCTCACGAGACACGCCCCGCCCATGAACTTCCCCCTCCCCCCAAACCCGCCCTCCAAACTAAACCCCGCCCACCCAGGTGTATTTGGAAGCACTAGCTTCTGAAGCGCTGCTCCTTCTGCCGGTGGCTGTGCTGCAGGATCATAAGACACAGAATTAATAGCAAAACATGAGACCATAAGACATAGGGGTGGAAGTAACGCCATTCGGCTCATCGAGTCCACTCCGCCATTCAATCATGGCTGATGGGCATTTCAACTCTACTTACCCGCATTCTCCCCGTAGCCCTTAATTCCTGGTGACATCAAGAATTTATCAATTTCTGTCTTGAAGACATTTAGCGCCCCAGCCTCCACTGCACTCTGTGGCAATGAATTCCACAGGCCCACCACTCTGGCTGAAGAAATGTCTCCGCATTTCTGTTCTGAATTTACCCCCTCTAATTCTAAGGCTGTGTCCACGGGTCCTAGTCTCCTCGCCTAACGGAAATAATTTCCTAGCGTCCACCCTCTCCAAGCCATGTATTATCTTCTAAGTTTCTATTAGATCTCCCCTTAACCTTCTAAACTCCAATGAATACAAACCCAGGATTCTCAGCCGTTCCTCATATATTAGACCTACCATTCTGGGTATCATCCGTGTGAATCTCCGCTGGACACGCTCCAGTGCCAGTATGACCTTCCTGAGGTGTGGGGATCAAAACTGGACACAGTACTCCAAATGGGGCCTAACCAGAGCTTTATAAAGTCTCAGTAACACAACAGTGCTTTTATATTCCAACCCTCGAGATAATTGACAACATTGCATTCACCTTCATAATTCCGGACTCAACCTGCATGTTTACCTTTAGAGAATCCTCAACTAGCACTCCCAGATCCCTCTGATCAGTTCACAGTGTAATGCAACCGGTGCAATTTTTGGAACAAACCAGGACCGCTGCTGAGTCCTTCATCTTTTAGAATGGGTTGCAGGCTTCAGTTCATCAATATATAAATTCCAGAACGATAGATCAGATTCCCTACAGTGCAGAAACAGGCCCTTCGGCCCAACAAGTTCACACCGACGCGCCGAAGAGCAAAACACCCAGCCCCATTCCCTGTCACCTAACACTATGGGGCAATTGAGCTTGGCCAATTCACCCAACAGGCACGTCTTTGGACTGTGGGAGGAAACCCTCGCAGACATTGGGGGGGGGGGGGGGGGGGGGGGAGAAGTGAACCCGGGGCTCTGGCGCTGTGAGGCAGCAGTGGTAACCACAAAAAAAGTGACATTTTCTGTTTTTTAGTGGCAGCTGCAGCCCAGGAGTGGAGAGTCACTGAGTTGAGGTTTTAAATTTGATGTCGGAGAGCAGAGGTTCCTGGGAAAGGAGGGACGACTTATTTTTATTTCCTTCCTGCTGTATAAGTCAGTGGGTACTGTTGAGGGGGGATAAACGACCTACCAGGCGTATGCACTGGAGCCCAGGTCTCTGGCACAGAGCCTGTCCCTGTGGCACCAGAAGGGAAGGAGGGAAAGGAGGAGAGTGTTAGTCATTCTAACTCAATAGTTAGAGGGTCAGATAGAAGGTGTGTTGAGAACGAGCAAGACTCTCGGTTAGTGTGTTGCCTCCCAGGTGCCAGGGTGCGTGAAATCTCGGATCGTATCTTTGGGTTCATGAAGGGAGAGGGTTTCCAACCCCAAGTCATGGTCCATGTAGGTACCAACGACATAGGTAGAAATGTGAGAAACAGAACTCACTCACAAATCAATCAGCCTGAGACAAAACCTTGGAAACAAGAACAATTTATTACAGTCTTGCAAGTACCAGACGCTTCTGCAACCAAGCAGAAATGTGCGCCAAACAGAGCCTGTTAGCTTTCTTATTGAGTTTACAAGTTGCGGAATCACGCCTCCCTTTTCCCATCCTATCATAAGCCGATTACCTCACTTGTCAGTTATTTTCTTATCTGGCCATCCCGCTGTCCTTGTCTGCATTCTTTGTTCCTTGTTTGTTACAGCTTGTTCTTTTGTCCACTTTCTCTAATCTTACAATAAGCTTTATTGTGAAATGCTACTGTTGCTTCTTGTTGTGGTCAACTACAACACTTTAAAGTTATTTCCTCGCTTAAAACTATTTTCTTTAAAAGACCCTCTATATTCATTAACGTCTTAGCCTTCAGTATGCGACATGCTACAAGAATTCCATGACCGTTTGTATAATGTTCCACTACTTGGAGTTCTTTCATAGGCCTCTGCAGAGTTCAAGGGAGGGGGAAAGAGGGGATTAGCAAAATTATTCTGGGTAGGAGTGAAAGGAACAGGGTGGTCATTATGGGGGACTTTAACTTCCCCAACATTGACTGGAAATGCTTTCACTCTAGTACGTCGTATGGATCAGTTTTTGTCCAGTGTGTGTGCAGGAAGGCTTTCTGACACAGCATGTCGAAGGGCCGACAAGAGGGGTGGTCACACTGGATCTGGTGCTTGGTAATGAACCAGGCCGGGTGTTTGATTTAGTGGAAGGTGAGCACTTTGGAGAGGGTGACCATAATTCAGTTGGGTTTCATTTAAAGGGATAGGAACATGCCACAGGTCAAGAGTTATCGATGGGACAAGGGCAATTATAATGCAATTAGGCAAGACTTAGGATGCATAGAATAGGGTAGCAAAATGCAGGGGATGGGAACAATTGAAATGTGGAGCTGGTTTAAGGAACAGATATTGTGTGCCCTTGATAGGTATGTCCCTGTCAGGCAGGGAGTGATAAGGTAAGGGAACCGTGGTTTACTAGAGAAATTGCATCTCTTGTTACAAAGAAGGAGGAGGCTTATGTGTTGTTGAGGCAAGATGGTTCAGATGAGGCGATGGAGAGTTACAGATCAGCTAGGAAGGATTTAAAGAGACAGTTAAGAGCAAAGAGAGGACATGAGCAGTCTTTAACACATAGAATAAAGGCGAACACCATCAACACATTGTCTAACTATCTCCATTGTTAACAGCCAACCCGAGAATGCAACAAAAAAAGGGTTTTGTGATTTACACATGGAAGTGAAACTAATCACTGTATTCTAACAGATGAAAGGCTTAACAGACAATCAATTCTTCAACGTATAATTTCAGTTACATCACACAGCAAATTTTTGTTATAAATTCTGTGTTACTATCGTGCCCTCCACAATCACCTGATGAAGGAGCGTCGCTCCGAAAGCTAGTGTGCTTCCAATTAAAGCTGTTGGACGATAACCTGGTGTGGTGTGATTTTTAATCCTGAAGGGTTACACCCGAAACATTGACTTCTCCACCTCCTGATACTGCCTGGCTTGCTGTGTTCTTCCAGCCTCCAGCCTGTCTATTTTGCCAATTAAGACACAGACCTGGAGCACCGTTTCCCGAGTCTGTCCCCACCCCGACACTCTCCCTTTCCTTTTAGTTGCTGCAAGTCAACAACTGAATCCCAAAATGAAAATTAAATGGAAAAGGTGGGAAGAGAAGAGAGTGCATACTCACAGATAATGGACAGAGGAATTTGCAGTCTGGGATAAAGCTCAATCTTCATTCAGACACGAGCAGCAGCTTCGGAACCGCATTGTCCAACTTCCGTATTCACGGGGTGACTCTGATTGGCAGGAGGACCAATGTCCTTCCAGTCCTCCAGGCCTCCCTATTGGGCAATCAAAAAGAGATCGCGCGCCTTTTTTGAACGCACAGTGACGAGCAAGCCCACGAGTTTGCTGACACCGACAAACATGCGCACTGCGTTGCTGACACCGGCAAACATGCGCAGTATGCTCTTTGGGATGGTTGGTGTTCCTGACAGATTTTGAGTGTCCAAATGCCAACAGGGAAAAAAAGGGGTCGAGCCACAATTTTTTTACCCTGTGTTTCGACATTTTATTGCTTCCGCATTTTGTCTGACTCCTCAACTTTTGTATGTCTTTTCCTCTTGTTGGGAGAGAGTGTGCCCCAGTGAGCTGTCTGTGAGAAGGAGCTGTAACCAGATACACAGATGAAGAAACATTACACTGTTCGCAGCAGGGGGTGACTGTACACGTTTCCTGAGTGTGATCACAGTTTCAGTTGTTCATCAGAAACAGGGAGCTGAAAGGACACCAGAACTGCGGAGAAGCCGTGGAAATGTGGGGAATGTGGGAAGGGATTCCATTCCCTGTCGGCACTGGAGACAAATCAGCTCAGTCGCAGTGCGGAGAGGCAATTCTTCAATTACAACATTATTTCCCAATGACAAAAACAGATTCACGCTGCCTGAACTTATACAAGTGCCCTGTCTTCACATCTTTAATCATAGCTTTGAACATTTTCCCTATGACATATGTTAAGGTAAATTGTCTGCAGTTTCCTGTTCTCGGTCTGCCTTTTTGAAGAAAGGAGTTTTCCAATGTACAGAAACCTTCCCTGAAACTAATAAGGTTTGGAAAATTAAAACCAATGCATTAACTATTTCACTAGCTAGTTTTTCTTTAAGGGTCTAGAATGAAATCCTTTGGACCCCTGCGACTTGTGAGCTTGTATTCCAACAATTCACTCAGTACTACCTCCCTGGTAATTGTAATTGTCTTCAGTTCCTCCTTCCCTTTCAGTTCCTGATTTCCAGCCAGTTCTAAGCTGTTACTTGTATCCTCTCTACTGAAGACAGATTCAAGCTCTTTTCAATTCATTGAGCATCTCTTTATCCTCTGTTATTGAATCCCCAGACTCATTTTTTACAGAACCAACACTTACTTTGTTAACTTTTTTTAAGAAAAGCTGACGAAACTTTCCTTCCTGTTTTTATACTTTTGGCTAATTTTCTAACTCTAATTGCTGTGCTCCTGCCTCCATTATTTCTGATGTTTTTCCCCAGCTCTTAACTCTCGCATCAACCTGACTGCATATTCTATGGAACTGGCCTTGGTTAAGTGTTGCAAAATACACAAGGGCAAATTTTTCATCTCCAGAAAGTCTTAGTACTGAACACGATAACATTCACTTTGAAATATTGTTCATTCAACCTTCACAAGCACATCTTCCAGATTCAAAATCCCACAATGACACCCAGTTTTGTTATGATCTTTAATTTTGAAGAGAAATTTGAATATTCAGTGATTAACTGGAAGAACTGTTCACAAGGTTTTCACATTTTTAGACAAAAACAAATCAACTGGATTAATTTAGCAGAATAGCATGTATGGTCTTAAATTGTAAATCTAGTTTTCTTTTGAGTGATGGAGCAGGTCGACACCAGATGAGGATCTAATACCAGGATTTAGGCTGTTGTGACAAAATAGCATCTCAATATAAAGTAATATAAAACAATGTGTCTTCAGGCTGCAAATTAACGCTGTGTTTAAAATAGCTAAAAGCTGCATTTCTGCATTCCTGAGCTAACTGAATCACAGGTTAAGCAAACAATACCTTCTTCATAGTATGAATCTAATTAAGCTAGATAGGACATTACTGACCAGTCCTAGCTAACCTTGAAGCACAGGTATGAGGAGATAATGCATGTGACACAACATTGTTTCCCAGGAAATATCATTGGGTTAATCTGTTGTCCATTATGTAATTTTATTACATTTTATTGGATTTACTCTGTAATTAAGGCTGTACTGTCTCTTAAGAAACATATGAAAATTGATATTTTATTCCAAGTTAATCACGCAGTTTCTCCAAGGAACACAGAATCTTTTAATATCTGTCTTGCTGGACAAATCTTTTCCCGGCCATTACAAATTAAAGTGTGAAACCTTGCTGAAGCAAACCATAATCCTAGTGTTCATTTGACCAATCTCAGAACTGAGAGACCCCTCCTGGGGGTTGAGATCTTCAACTCTCACTGTGCTTTTGGTGTGACCCATGATTACAGAGACTTGTGGGAACATAGAGGATTTGTAACCCCCACGGGGCAGACGAATACTAATGCTGTTTTGTCCAATCAATCTGACAGCTCTCAAGATGTTCAGCTCATGCTGAGGCAATGGATACAGTCTCCAAAGGAATGAGCAGATGGATGCTGCTGCCAAGCAGGCAGCCTGACACCCCAAACTTCTGGTCCCATTGGGTGCCCAGCAAAACCCGGATAGAGACAATATGGGGATAGGAATTCCAGGCCTGGGTATGGGACTGAAATCACAGGGGAGGCCCCCTGCTGAGCAGCACAAACTATGGCCTCAAATAGGGTACTCCCTCGATACGCAAACCGAAATGTGGGTGACCCCTGATGGACTACTTTGTGTTCTTTCTTTGCTGCTGCCTTTTTCAATTGATTATGTGCATTATTGTACACACGTGGGCAAGGAGGGAATGGTTAATACTGTATTACAAACCTGGTGTCACCCAGATTTCCAGAAAGCAGCTAAGAAAAGAGCTGAAGCATGTTTAATTTGTAAACAAATAGGATGCATGGTTTAAGAGGGATGCCCTGAGGTTGTGAACCACCTCCTTGCCTGGTCAGCCTTTTTACTTGTCTACAACTTGCTTTTAGAGTCATAGAGATGTACAGCATGGAAACATACCCTTTGGTCCAACCCATCCATGCTGACCCAGATATCCCAATCCAATCTAGTCCCACCTGCCAGCACCTGGCCCATATCCTTCCAAACCCTTCCTATTCATATACCCATCCAAATGCCTCTTAAATGTTGCAATTGTACCAGCCTCCACCACATTCTCTGGCAGCTCTTTTCATACACATACCACCCTCTGCATGAAAATGTTGCCCCGTGGGTCTCTTTTATATCTTGCCTCTCTCACCCTAAACCTATGCCCTCGAGTTCTGGACTCCTCGACCCCAGGGAAAAGACTTGGTCTATTTATACTATCCATGCCCCTCATAATTTTGTAAACCACTATAAGGTCACCCCTCAGCCTCCGATGCTCCAGGGAAAACAGCCCCAGCCTGTTCAGTCTCTCCCTGTAGCTCAGATCCTCCAACCCTGGCAACATCCTTGTAAATCTTTTCTGAACCCTTTCAAGTTTCACAATATCTTTCTGATAGGAAGGAGACCAGAATTGCACGCAATATTCCAACAGTGGCCTAACCAATGTCCTGTACAGCCGCAACATGACCTCCCAACTTCTGTACTCAATACTCTGACCAATAAAGAAAAGCATACCAAATGCCTTCCTCACTATCCTATCTACCTGGGACTCCACTTTCAAGGAGCTATGAACCTGCACTCCAAGGTCTCTTTGTTCAGCAACACTCCCTAGGACCTTACTATTAAGTAAATAAGTCCTGTTTAGGTTTCCAAAATGCAGCACTTCGCATTTATCTGAATTAAACTTCATCTATCACTTCTCAGCCCATCGGGTCCAGACCCTGTTGTAATCTGAGGTAACCCTCCTCGCTGTCCACTACACCTCCAATTTTGGTGGCATCTGCAAATTTACTAACTGTACCTCTTATGCTCGCATCCAAATCATTTATGTAAATGACAAAACGTAGAGGGCCCAGCACCGATCCTTGCGGCACTCCACTGGTCACAGGCCTCAGTCGTAAAAATAACCCTCCACTGCCACCCTCTGTCTTCTACCTTTGAGCCCGTTCTGTAACCAAATGACTAGTTCTACCTGTATTCCGTGAGATCTAATCTTGCTAATCAGTCTCCCATGGGGAACCTTGTTGAATGCCTTACTGAAGTCCATATAGATCACATCTACTGCTCTGCCCTCATCTATCCTCTTTGTTACTTCTTCAGAAAAACTCAATCAAATTTGTGAGACATGATTTCCCACGCACACAGTCATGTTGACTATCCCTAATCAGTCCTTGCCTTTCCAAATACATGTACATCCTGTCCCTCAGGACTCCCTCCAACAACTTGCCCACCAATGACATCAGGCTTACTGGTCTACCACCCTTCTTAAACAGTAAAACCATGTGAGCCAAGCTCCAGTCTTCCGGCACCTCACCTGTGACTATTGACAATAATATCTCAGCAACAGGCCCAGCAATCACTTCTCTAGCTTCCCACGGAGTTCTAGGCTACAGCAGATCAGGTCCTGGGGATTTATCCACCTTTATGTTTCAAGACATCCAATACTTCCTCCTCTGTATTTTAGGGTGTAGGTTAGGGAAGATTGGCAGTGCTAAATGACCCATAGTGCCCTGGGATGTGCAAGTTAGGATAGATTAGCCATGGGAAATATGGAGAAAGGGGTTAGGTATGGGTGGGATGCTCTTCAGAGGGCCAGTGTGTAATAGATGTGCTGAATGGCCTGCTTCCACATTGTTGGGTTGTATGACCCTGCCCACAAAGGAGAATTTTATCTGCATCTATCCTGTCAAGCCCCTTTCAGAATTCTACTGGTTTCAATAAGATCACTTCTGGTTCAGAGAGGTAGACAGCACAGAAACAGACCCTTCTGTCCAACTCGTCCATGCCGACCAGGATTCCCAAAATAACTAGTCCCACTTACTTATATTTGGCCCGTATCCCTCTAAACCTTTCTATTCATGTACCCATCTGAATGTCGCTTAAATATTGTAACTGTCCCCGCATCTACCACATCCTCAGCAAGTTCATTCCATATGCAAACCACCCTGTACCAAAACGTTGTCCCTCAGGCTCCTTTTAAATCTCTCTCCCCTCACTTTAAAAAATATGCCTCCTGGTTTTGAGCACCTCTACACTAAGGCAGAGCCCTTTGCTATTCACCTTACCTCCACTCCTCATGGTTTTATAAATCTCAATGACATTACCACTCAACCTCCTGCACTTCAGTGAAAAGTGTCCCAGTCTCTCCTTATAACTCAAACCCTCCAGTCCTGGCAATGTCCTGGTAAATCGTTACCGAACCCTCTCTAATAGTATTCTTCCTACTACAGGGCCACCAGAACTGTACTCAGTACTCTAAAAGTGGCCTCACCAACATCCTGTACAACCTCAACATGGTGTCCCAACCCCTATACCCAATGGGGTGAAGAATGAAGGCAAGTGTGCTAAACACCTTCTTAACCACCCTGTCTCCCAGTGATGCAGCTATGCACCCGAATCCTCCCATGTCTCTGTTCTCCAACAAGGCTCAAGGCCCTACCATCACCTGTATAGGTCCGCCCTTCCTTGTTTCAACAAAATGCAACCCCTTACTTTTATTCATACCTCTCTCATATATATACACACAAACATACACCCCCCAACACTCTTAACCAAGCATGCACACAAACTCACATACACACACACACACAAATAACTCCATGAAGTGAATTTGAATTGGCAGAATTATTTGCAGATACATTCTACTTTGCTCAAAAAGTGCAGAAACTGCAGGCAGTCAATCCGTGTAATATTTTATAAATTCCTACTTTGGAAATAGAACCAGTCTGATCCAAGATTGGGGTATGACAGGCTCAAACCTCACACCTTTAATGCATTGTCTGAGCTGTCAGCCTTTTTAAAAATAAAACCTTAAGTCATCTCAAGAACGTAACTGAAAAGATGTTCTGGGATTTACAGATTAATGAACCAAAACCTGCAATCCATTCTCAAAGATGGAAGACTGAACAGCAATCTAGGTTTGTTCAGTATATCCTATCAGTTGCATGACACTGTGAACTTTTGCTATCAATTCTGTGTCTTTTGATCCGGCTCCACAGCTACCCGGTGAAGGAGCAGCGCTCCGAAAGCTAGTGCTTCCAAATAAACCTGTTGGACTATAACCTGGTGTTGTGCGATTTTTAACTTCAGCCAGGCCAGTCCACCACCGGCTCCTCCACATCGTTTCCACTGAACCCAGCCCACACCTCCCGATGCTGCCAGTAAATGTTACAATGCTGATGAAATGATGCACTCTGCACTCCTGAAAAACTTACAATTTCTAATGATACTGGCTCCTCATTCACTGCTCTATCTGATAGACAACATTGGAAGCTTAGTGCAGGAGGCTGAAAGAACTGATCAGCTTTAAAACAAAACCTCTTGGAGCTCAAAGCTTTCAATGAGAGTCTGAGCCCGGCGGTAAGTTCAGGTAACCTTTATTGCAACCCAACTTTGTTACAGCTTCAGATCCCCCTGCAAAAAGGCAGAGAAAAAGTAGTTGCTTTTTAAACAGCTCAAGGTCAAAGTACATACACTCCCCTCCCCCCGCCACCACCCCCCACCAACACATCACATTCTTTACTATTGGTTAGCACCCAGTCGTCCCTTTGTAACTGGATCCTTGGTACAGCTGTAACCCAGAGGAAGTGTTGCCTCACTCAGCAATTTCAATCCATACTCTGACTCCTAGTAAGTTTCTCCCCTCTCATTTGCCGAGCAAGGAGGGGCGGGGCAGTGTAGAGTCAACCACAATGATGTGGACCTGAAGTCACGTGTAGGCCAGACCGGGTAAAGGATGCAACTTGGCCATCACTGTTTCAATTCCCCTACAGGTGAACTCGCTGGTGCCTCCGCAGGGCGGAGGAGCAGGTGTAAGCCTTCTTGCACTGACAGCAGGTGAACGGCCTCTCACCTGTGTGGACCCGCCGGTGGGTCAGCAGGGCGGAGGAATTGCTGAAGGCCTTCCTGCACTTGGGGCAGGGGAACGGCCTCTCCCCCGTGTGGACCTGCTGATGCCTCCGCAGGTTGGATGAATTGCTGAAGGCCTTCCCGCACTTGGGGCAGGGGAGCGGCCTCTCCCCGGTGTGGCTGTGTTGATGAGAGTCCAGGGAAGATGGGAAACAGAAGCTTTTCCCGCAGTCATCACACTTCCATCGTTTCTCCAAAAGGTGGGATTCCTCGGGTTTCTCCATGGCCAATGCTTCAGTTTAGACAAAAACACGCATACAGCCCCTCCCTGCCGTCAATTCCTCTTTCCAGGCCGTATAGCGGTTACATGCTCCATACTCAGTGCGCTGCAACAGTAGGGTCTCTCATCCAGTCCCACTGACGCTGAAAACGTACTCAAACAGGAACCAAAACACTTTGCTCCTTCTCACAGAATCATAGTTGAAAATTGTTGCGGTCCGAATGGACTGAGTGACTGTCAGACATTGACGTCAAAGTGAGGACTGCAGACGCTGGAGAGTCAGTCAAAAAATGTGTGGCATTGGAAAATCACAACAGGTCAGGCAGCATCCGAGGAGCAGGAGGGTCAATGTTACGGGCATAGGCCCTTCATCTGTTGATTTTGAAACTTCAGTCTTCAGATTTTCAAATACTCAGCAAAAAGAGATTACAAAAGCCATCACTATCAGTGCAGGGTAGAAATTCAGAACAAGGAATTCTACTTTCTGTGGAATATTCTTTTGTTGTTCCACAAAATTGAAAGCACCATCCCACTCTCTCTCCCCCTCTGTTCTCACTCCGCTCTAACTAATTCCCCTGAAGGTGCTGATTCAGGATCTTACAGGGGCAGAAAAGCAAAAACATCAAAACTGACATCTCTCTGAATTTTGGATACCTCCACCTGAAAGTTAATATCTTTCACAACACTGGGATCCTGCCGAGAGTGAGCAGGTCTGATTTTGGGAAGCAAAAAAAAAGTGTCAATTCAGGGTGAACCTGCAATGCAGCTTCTTGAGGAAGGACCAGACACAAAATAGTTATCGACCCCGGGAAGGTGGGAGCAAAATTAGACATCAAGGCATTAACACCAATACACTTCAGTCAAACTCTTCTGCTCCCTGTCAGGGCAAAACATGCTCCGAAAGTCCAGCCTTCACAACCACACTTCTGCTTCCACTGAAGACAATTAGAGTCACACAGCGCAGAAACAGACCCTTTGGCCCAACCTGCCCGAGCTGACCAGATATCCTAAATTAATCTGGTCGCATTTGCCATCACTTGGCCCCGATCCACTGAACCCTTTGTATTTATACACCCATCCAGATGCCTTTTAACTGTTGGAATTCTAGCAGCCTCCACAACTTCCTCTGGCAGCTCATTCCTTAAAAGCACCACCCTCTTCATGAAAAGGTTGCCATTGAGGTCTCTTTTACATCTCCTCACTGTCCTCACCCTGAACCTATGACCCTCCAGTTCGGGACTTTCCCATCCCAAGGGAAAGACCTTGTCTATTTACCCTATCCATACCCCTCATGATTTTATAAAAGTCTCAGACTCAGGCGCGATGGGGAAAACAGCTCCACCCCATCCTTCTGTCCCTCCTCGCCCGGGTAATTAAGACACATACCTGAGTTTGCAGAGTCTGCTGCCTCCTTGGATTCACTCCAGTTGCCACAAGTGAACAGATTTCCCCCCACACCGTCCCAGGACGAAGAATTGCCGAGAGGGAGGGAGTTTCATGCAAACTGACAGGGCCACTTCACGTTGTGATGCCTTCAATGGGTCAGGGGTGGGGTAGGGAATGGGAAAAGGGGTGAGAGGAAGGGGTGGGGCGCGGCCGGCTGGCTGGCTAGGCCTGCACTGCCCTGCACAGTTTGCAGGAATTCCTTCCCTTCACAGAATCCCCACTGTGTGGAAGCAGGCCACTCGGCCCGACAAGTCCACACCGACCCTCCGAAGGGTAACCCACCCACACCCATTCCCCTGCACCTGTTGCTCTACTCCCGGACTATCACACCTAACCTGCACACCCCTGGGCACTATGGGTAATTTAGCATAGCAATTTCCCCCCTAACCTGGACAAAGATAAAAATCACAACACCACGTTATAGTCCAACAGGTTTATTTAGAAGCACTAGGTTTTGGAGCACTGTTCCTTCATCAGGTGGTTGTGGAGAATAAAATAATAAGACACAGAATTTATAGAAAAACATGACAGTGTCCTGCCACTGAAATGATACATTGAACAAACCTGGATTGTGAAGTCTTTCATCTTTTCAAATGGGTTGCAGGTATCATTAATATGCAAATCCCAGAACTTCCTGGAAAGCACCTTATCAAGCGAACTTAAAGTTTTATAACAAAAAGTGACATTTGAGCTCAGCTCTGCAAATGTGCATTCACTCGTGTGTGTGTGTGTGTGTGTGCATGAGAGAGAAAATGTCTATTTCCATCCTGTATATCTCTCTATCTATTTGAGAACAGGTGCCTTACTTCAGTTGGTGTAAATATTGTTGTAAATCATAGCTGGGTTCTCATAGTTAGATGTAAGGGAGAGAGAATTCCTCAAGTAGGATAGTATAAGAATCCTGGGAGAGCCCCATTTGTGGTTTACTTTCTCATGAACAAACATTAAACACGAGCACCTAGTCATTTCTAATTTGGTTCCATTTTTCTTGTGAGATCCCCTGCTGTGATTACACTGTGCCTGGATGACTGACAGGCTGGGAGATTGTGGGTTGGGGCTTGATTGACTGAATGCTTTTGTTACAACGCGGCACACATTCAGACTCACCATGTATCATTTCAGTTTTTGGGATCTTTAGAATCCAGTTTTGATTGCTGGTACATTTACTCTCCCTGTCTCTTTCTCTAATGTTCATTTCCCACATCACCTCACTGCTCACCGGCCTTGGTTTGGATTGGCCATGCTAAATTGCCTATAATGCTGACGGATGTGCAGGTTAGGTGGGTTAGCCATGGGAAATGCAGGGTTACACAGTTACATAGCAATAGAAGCAGGAGAAGGCCATTTGGCCCGTCCAACCTGCTCTGCCATTCATTAAGATCATGGCTGATCTATTCATCATCTGAGATCCCCCTCCATGCATTGTCCCAACTACCCTTAATTCCCCAACCATTGCAAAAGCCCATCCAACTGTGTATTGAATATACTTAATGAAGCTGCCTCTACTGCTTCCTGGGGCAGAGAATTCTATAGATTCACTACTGTCCAGGAAAAGCAGTTCCTCCTCATCTCTGTCCGAAATTTACTCCTCCTAATCTTGAGCCTGGTTTCATTCACCAGTAGAAATGACTCAATAAGTAGAGCTTCATCCCCACAGTGCAATGAATTCCCACTTTGCACCAAAACCTCGGATTTACTCACTCACTCAGTTGCTGTCTCACAAACGCAAGATTTCATTGTAACTTCTTCTGCTCCCATTAAGGGCAAATCATCTTTGAAAGCTGCTCTTAAACTCCAGCCTTCACAATCACACTTCTGCTCTCACTGAAGATGATTAGAGTCATACAGCACAGAATCAGACCCTTTGTCCATCCACACATCATTCCTGATGAAGTGCTCGGGACTGATGTCGACTCTCCTGGTCCTCAGATGCTGCCTGACCTATCACATTTTCCAGCACCACACTTTGACTCTAATCTCTAGCATCTGCAGTTCTCACTTTCTTCACATCCCAAAGTATCACCATTTAAACAATGCATCTCCTTTCTGCTTTTTTTTAATTGCAAAGGCTATAACTTCACATTGAGATACTGCATTTGCCACATGTTTGCAAATTGGCGTCTTCTCTACTTTGGGGAAACCGAGCGTAAACTTGGGGAACGGATTGGCGAGCATCACAGCCGGGTCTGCAGAGGCTGATCAGACCTCCCAGTCACCATCGATTTTAATTCCCTTTCCCACTCCCTTTCTGACAAGAACATCATAGGCTTCCTCTATTGCCACAACGAACCAAACCGCAAATTAGGGAACACACCCCATCTTCCGCCCGGGCAGCCGACAGCCTGCAGGACTCAACATCGAGTTCTCCAATTTCAAATAACCTCCCTTTCCATCCCCCGACTCCCTTCTCAGAACCATGCCCCTCATTTCCACTCCTTCCTGCCACCAACCTGATTACTTCCACCCATTGACTCACCAGGCTGTACCCTCTCCCTGTCTTCACCTATCCCCACTTTAGCCCCCGGCCCGGGCCCCAGCACCCATCCCCAGTCCTGAAGAAGGGTTACACCCGAAACATCAACTTCTCCACTTCCTGATGCTGTCTGATTTGCTGTGTCCTTCCAGCCTCCTTTTTTTTTATTTCAAAAATATACTTTATTCATAAAATAATTTGATGGTCTGTACAGTTGGTCATGCCATACATATGTAAACATGTACATACAGAGATCAGAATTTATCATTTTTATACAGGTCTGTACATTTTTCAATCATATGCCCATATAATTAGCTGAGGTGTCAGCAGAGCCCAAATGACTGCATGGGCCCCCTGTTCTTCGTTAGGCAGGCAGACTTTACACAGTGGTCTTTCCCCACCGCGCCTTGGCGGCAGCTGCCCCAAGCTTCAGCATGTCCCTCAACACGTAGTCCTGGACCTTGGAATGTGCCAGTCTGCAACACTCAGTCGGGGTCAACTCCTTCAGCTGGAAGATCAGCAGGTTTTGGACCACCCAGAGAGCGACCTTCACTGAGTTGATGATCCTCCAGGCACAGTTGATGTTCATCTCGGTGTGCGTCCCGGGGAACAGGCCGTAGAGCACGGAGTTCCGCGTCACGGCGCTGCTCGGGACGAACCTCGACAAACACCACTGCATTCCTCTCCAGACTTCCTCTGCGTAGGCACATTCCAGAAGGAGGTGTGTGACAGTCTCATCCCCCCCGCAGCCGCTTTAAGGGCAGCTTGCGGTGCGGCTGAGAGTCCGGGCGTGCATAAAGGATCTCACAGGCAGAGCCCTTCTCACCACCAGCCAAGCCATGTCTTGGTGCTTGTTGGAAAGTTCTGGCGATGAGGCATTCTGCCAAATGGCTTTGACAGTCTGCTCAGGGAACCACTCGATAGGATCCACCCTCTCCTTTTCCCGAAGGGTCTCAAGGACACTACGTGCTGACCACTTCCTGATGGACTTGTGGTCAAAGGTGTTTTTCTTCATAAACTTCTCCACGAAGGACAGGTGATACGAAACGGTCCAACTACTCGGAGCTTTCCGCGGCAGCGAGGCCAGGCCCATCCTTCGCAACACCGGGGACAGGTAGAACCTCAGTACGTAGTGACAATTGGTGTTTGCGTACCGGGGATCCACGCACAGCTTGATGCAGCCACACACAAAGGTGACTATCAGGGTGAGGGTGGCATTGGGTGTGTTTTTTCCCCCATTGCACCGGTCATTGTACATTACGTCTCTTCGGCGGGTCGGTGTGGACTTGTTGGGCCGAAGGGCCTGTTTCCACACTGTAATCTAATCTAATCTAATCTAGGCACACGGATACACAAGATGGTCACTGGGCCATCAGTTGGCCAACTTGACACACAAGATGGCCGCTGGATCACAATACGGAGAGAAACAGCAGAGCTGATACAGACACTGCCTGGGGCCACCAGAATGCCAGCACAATGGACTCACAACCCAGGTGAATGGTTTAAGGCGGCTGGGGGAGAGAATACACATGAGTAATGAACACTGCCCGCCGAAGTGTCTGGGTCTGGCCATCACCTCTTATAGAAGTGCTAACAGCTTGATACAGACTCAATACCAAATGCTAATAGCCAGGGCTGCAGGAATCTTCCTTCTCAGGAAGAGCAATTAGCGCCCATTACTACAACAATGGATTTCCATGCAGACATTGAAATGGACAATGTCTGCACTGAAACTGACAACGACTGTGTGGAAATTAACAAAGGCTGTGCTGGAACTGACAATGATTGTATCAACTATCAACGATTCTACAATGATTACCATAAACAAATCATGTTACAAAGACAATAATCTCCTCCCTGACCGATTGTATCACAAGATGTATAAAAGTTTCTTGACGCGTGCTCTGGGTCGAAAGAAGTCTCGCAGCTGACACTGTGCTGTTGGTGTTTTTCTCTCCCCGGAGCCCCGGTATTTCCTTGTGCAATAAACTCTGTCATTGAACCCCAATTCTGACTCCGAGCCTGGTGTTTTTCCCCAAAACAGGGGAGAGGGAATGGGGCGGGTGGGCAGAGAGAATGGGGGTGGGGAGAGAGAGAATGGGGCGGATGGGGAGAGAGAATGGGGCGGATGGGGAGAGAGAATGGGGGGTGGGGAGAGAGAATGGGGGTGGGGAGAGAGAATGGGGCGAGGGGAGAGAGAATGGGAAGGGAATGGGGGAGGGGGAGAGAGAATGGGGAGGGGAGAGAGAATAGGGGTGGGGAGAGAGAATGGGAGTGGGTGAGAGAGATTGGGGGATGGGAGAGAGAATGGGGGAAGGGAAGAGAATGGGGGAGGGGAGAGAGACTGGGGGAAGGGAAGAGAATGGGGGAGGGGAGAGAGAATGGGGAGAGGGAGAGAGAATGGGGGGAGAATGGACATGGGACAGAAGGGTGTGGTGAGAGAGAATAGTGGGGGGCAGACGGTGGCGAGAGAATAGATGGAGGGGACAGAGGACAGGGAAAGAAACGACAGGGATGCAGAGGGTTGCATGAGAGAGAATGGACAGGGTGTTCAGAGGAAAGAAAGAGAATGGACAAGAAGCTGGGGCTGGAGAGAGAATGGACAGGGGGCGCTGCAGTTGGCAGGGGCAATGGACAGTGAGCGCTGAGGGCGGCGGGCAGAATAGACGGGGGGGGCTGTGAGGGGGGAGAATGGATAGGGGGCACTGTGAGTGGCGGGGAGAATGGATAGAGGGTGCTGGAGTGGCGGGGGTGAATGGACAGGGGGCACTTTGAGTGGCAGGGGCTAATGGACAGGGGGCACTTTGAGTGGCGGGGTCTAATGGACAGGGGGCACTCGGGGTGGCGGGGAATAATGCATAGGGGGTGCTTGAGTGGCGGGGGAGAATGGATAGAGGGTGCTGGAGTGGCGGGGGTGAATGGACAGGGGGCACTTTGAGTGGCGGGGGCTAATGGACAGGGGGCACTCGGGGTGGCGGGGGTTAATGCATGGGGGTGCTTGAGCGGCGGGGAGAATGGATAGAGGGTGCTGGAGTGGCGGGGGCTAATGGACAGGGGGCACTCGGGGTGGCAGGGGATAATGGATAGGGGGCGCTTGAGTGGCGGGGGAGAATGGATGGGGGTGCTGTGGGTGGTGGGGGAGAATGGATGGGGGTGCTGTGGGTGGCGGGGGAGAAATGGACAGGAGGTGCTCTGTATGGCCAAGATCAAAAGGGTTAAAAACAGTCAACACTTATCAGATTGTTCCTGGAACAGAAAAACTTGCACTGGAGACTCCCAGAGGAGGGATGTCTCGTATGTATTCCTTCAATGCAACAAGATATTAACAATATCCAATGGGCTAATGAGTGGTAAGTAACATGTATGACATGCCAATGCCAAACAATGACTCATCCCCAAAAGAGATAATCTGACCACTGCCCCGTGATATTCAACAGTGTTACTGTCACTAAACACCCCACTATCAACATCATTGGGGTTTACCATTGACCAGAAACTCAACTAGACTAATCACAGACACAATGGCAACAAGAGCAGGCAACAGGTCAGGAACATTGTGGCGAGAAACTCCCCAAACCCTGTCCATCTTCTACAAGGCACAAGTCAGCAGTGTAATGGAATACTCTCCCACCAGCTTGGATAGGTGCAGCTTCAACAACATCCAAAAAGCTTGATACCATCCAGGACAAAGTCGCCTGCTTGATTGGCACCATCTCCACATACATCCACTCCCTCTGCCCACTGTTAAGAAGCAGGAATGTGTACGGTGTACAAGATGTACCACAGAAATTCACCAAAGATCCTTAGAAAATACCTTAGAAAACCACTTCCAGTTAGAAGGACCAGGGCAACAGATACTTGGGAACACAACCTCTTGCAAGTACCCCTCCAATCCACTCACCATCTTGACTTAGAAATCTATTGCTGTTCCTTCAGTGTCCCTGGGTCTAAATCCTGGAATTCCCACCCAAAGGACATTGTGGGTCACCGTACCATTATGGATCACAGAAGTTGAAGAAGGCGGGTCACCACCACCTTCTCAAGGGGAACTAAATGCTGGCCAGCCAGCGATGCTCATGTACCACGAGTAACTTTTAATAAATGATTGAAACAGAGGGTTGGAACCCGCAAACTAAACAAAATTCGAGGTTCAGGTGGAACAGATAGAGGGCTTTGATTCTGTCCTGATGTGAGGACATGCTGCACTGACACCGAATTGGAAATAGTGTTTAGAGTTGAATGCCTGCAGTGTTTCACTCAGTGTATCAATCTAATATCGATTAAAGATTAGTTCCTGACGTACACGTCACCAACATACGAAAAAGGAGGGTTAAGAAGGCATATGGAACACTGGATTTCATCTCTTTAATGGCTGACACAGCACCCACAATCCCATGCGTTCAATAAACCGTTCTATCGGCTGTGAGCAGTGCTGATGGTGCGCATGTGTGAAATTGATTTGGGGCCCCGCCCCTCATCGCTCTGATGGACGGGGAGACGAACCTTTGGGAAACCCTGAAGGACCGGAAGGAGCCTGGTCCTCCTGCCAATCAGAGCCTGGTCCTCCTGCCAATCAGAGCTCTCCTCATGTCTGAATGCGGATGGTTTTGACAATGAGCTTCTGAAGCTGCTGCTCCACCTCTCTCTCTGAATGAAGGTTGAGCTTTATCCCAGGTTGCAACTTCCTTCCTCTGTTTAACATCTGGGAGTACCGCACTCTCTTTTCTCGCCCCCTTTCCCATTTCTTTTCACATCCTTGGGTTCAGCTGTTGGTTTGTCGGAGCTGAGGGAAAAAGGAAGTCAATCGAGGTGAAGGGTCAGACTCTGGAAAAGGTTGGTCTAGATCTGTGCCTGTTAATGTTTGACAGGCTTTGTTTCCTGAGCTTGACACATTTACTTGTCTGGCAAAAAAGGATGGCCTCTTGATCCATGTTGGGGATGGAAGTGGATTATGCTGTGGGTGGCTTGCTCGTAGTAGTCCAATAAGTATTGGATAAGTCATCATGACACACAAACCTTGGGTTATTGACTGTTTATTTGGGAGCTCGCAGGGAGAGCGAAGTCGACCTAATAATCACAAGTCACTCCGATGATAAACAAAGTTGTGTTATTTTATAGGTCACAATCATTTAACAATTAGCAATCTGTTAATTGCAGGATATTAAGCAAACTGAGGCACTTTGCCCAGTGACGTAGTGTCTGGATAGTGTTGGTTAGTAGCTGATAAGTATACAATAGGTCCTTGCAAAGAGAAGGATATTCCCACCCAAGGAAAGAATTTGTTTATCAGGTAGCAGTACAGCTGCAAGGCAGACTGTCTCTATTGAGCCTGGGAAACACAATGATAGCCTGGGAAACATAAGCTTTGGCAAGCAGGCACTAAGCTGAGATTGAAAGTGATTTCCAGGTTTTTAATATGTGACCAAATGACTGACCGGAATATAATAATTCTCCCCCAATTCCTTCCTTCTTTCCTTTCACCAAATCAGGAGGTCAGTTCAGAGGAACCTGCAAAAGGAGGGATCGAGCGGACCCAGTGGGGCTTGTTGGCGATGGGGGTTTAGAGTCGCCAAGGTGACTGTCATAGTCCAGGTCACCAGGATCAGGAGAGAGAGTGTCAATGAAACCATCCATTGGTGCGGAAATGTCAGAAATGAGAAGCAGCACAAGTTGGGAAGATGCCGGGATATTCGGCATGAGAAGACAGCTGAAATGGGCACAGCACTGTTTCTGGAAAATAATGCTAAGTGCTCACAGAACTAAACCAGCAATGAGAAGAACAAGGCACTGGAAGAGAGCGGAAGCCCAAAAGCCAAGCCAGCCACCCATCCATGTCTAAAGGTCCCAATGGGGAGTAGTGTTATGGAGGGAGGAGGACAACTTGCCAATGTGGGCGGCAATATTTGTAATGTTGTCACTGGAGTCAGAGATGTAGGTACAGCAGTCAGAGCCGATAAGGGCACAAGTGCCTCCTTTCTCGGCTAACAGGGAGTCGAGGGCCATGTGACGTTGGAGAGCAATGCTGCGGACAGTGACCATCCCTGCATTGAGCAGGTCAAAGGCTGAAGATGTGGCATTGGCAATCTCTTCCAGAGTGGTAGCAATTCACTAACCCTCAACCTCAAGCTGGAGGGTAGCATAGGGAAGGGAGAAGATAGAGAAAAGGTGCTGAAAGGTTGTGAGCACTCTCTTGATTTGTGGTTTGGAATTCTCAAAAGGCAAAGTGTGGGAGTGGTAAAGGAAAGGGACAACATAACCTAAATACCAGCTGCCAGTCCAGGAGGTAGGCAGCCAGGGGTGGGCCGTATGGCCACAAATGAAATCAGTGCCATTGAAGGGCAACAAATGATTGCATTGGGTTCCAATCCAAAAGGTGGGAAGTGAGGAATTGATGGCGGTCTTGTTGGGAACCCTGAGGTGAAGTATGCTCCTGTCTGCAGTGGGCTGGTAAGCAGTTGAAGTAAGGAGTAGGGAGTGCAGACACTTACTGAAACCCGCCTGCCATCCTGAGGGATGCTTACTCTTGATGCAAATACTTCCTAGAGGTGGAGTTGTGGCTGTGAGATTAGTGAGGAACAAGGACGGGGGTGTACGGGAGGGGTTGTATTTTTTTCTCTTCTCTACCCCCACACTACCGCCTAACTGTGGGAGTGCTTATATTTCCCCCTGCATCCATGTTGCGTGTGCAGGTGTGCGACACAGTGAAAGACAACAAGTGCACAAATCTTTATTCAACTTCCACCACCAGGAAGAAAGGAAATACCTGAGTGGCCAGTGACAAGCAATGCCCTTCTCAGAGGGTAATGCTGCATGATCAAATAGTGAGGGGGAGGGCAGCGATCAAATCAAACTAGAGTTGGAGGGGGAAATAATACACTCCACTCCCAGCGGTACCCATCTCTCTCTGAACAGCCCAAAGGTGTTAGTGGGCACCGCTTGCTCCTTCTCCAGAGACAACCTGGCTCTGACATACCCACAGAGGAGGGGCAGGCAGTCGGCCCTAACAACTCCCTCCATAGCCTGCTGCCTGGACCTGTTTATGGCCAGTTTGACCAGGCCAGGCCCAGGAGCAGACCCAAGAGGAGGTCCTGTGACCTGTCCTCCCCACTTTGCACTGGGTACCCAAACATCACAGGAGAGATAGTATTGAGGGTCGAATGTATCCATTGTATATCCCACTGATTGCCAGCGGAGGTGGGTGTTATCCCCGTCAGAGTTTAGTGTGCTCACCCACTTAGGAAACCAGGGGGATGTGAAAGGTTGTGACAGCAGCAGAATGACCCTGATGCAGCCCCCATTCAGCAGGGTCAGATTCATTAAAAGGTATGGATCTCAGGGGGATCCCTCCCTTGGAGTGGATGGGAATATGGGCACAAACCCAGCAGCTACAGCGGCTGTCCTTTTCTGCAGAAAGGTATGTCCTGTAAAGAAAAGTATTACACTGTAATTCCTGTTTACTACAGAATATCAGGCTATCCATTGTGTCCCAATCAAACATAGTCAGTGAAAGAAAGATAAGGAAGAGTGCAGTGAAAGGCAGAATGATCAGGCTGAGCCACTCACGGATGAAGGCTGAAGATGTGCCTCTGACGGGGTCTTCTGGTGTTCCTCCAGGAGGTGGCGCTCGTTTGCATTGTGTTGTGTGTGTCCATGCGGCCTCCCCTTGACCCTGACTGCTGATCGGGTAACCCAGCAGGACTAGGAAGGGGCCTTTCCATCTCAGCTCCAATATGGCCCGGTCCTAATGCTGAGGCTTGGCGTACCCGTGAATGTAAACTCTGAAGAGTTTTGGTTAATTGATGCAAATATTTCCCACTTGTCCAACAATGTAGTGGCAGTTGCTTCAGTCATTGGGATGGTTTTGATTAATCTACAAAATACATCTGCTATTATTAGACAATATCGTTAACAATGTACGCGAGGTGATTCTATGAAAGCAAGTTGTAGACAAGTAAAAAGGCTGACCAGGCAAGGAGGTGGTTAACAACCTCAGGGCATCCCTCTTACAGCATGCATCTTGTTTGTTTACAAATTAAACACGCTTCAGCTCTTTTCCTAGCTGTTTTCTGGAAATCTGGGTGCCACCAAGTTAGTAATAAGTATTACCATTTCCTTCTTGCCCAAGTGTGTACAATAATGCACATAGTCAACTGAAGTAAGCAGCAGCAAAGAAGGAACACAAACCAGTCCATCAGGGATCCACCTACATTTCGGTTTGAGTATCAAAGGAGTACCATATTTGAGGCCATAGTTTGTACTCTTCAGCAGGGGGCCTCCCCTGTGATTTCAGTCCCATACCCAGGCCTGGAATTCCTATCCCCATATTGTCTCTATCCGGGTTTTGCTGGGGATCCAATGGGACCAGAAGTTTGGGGTGTCAGGCTGCCTGCTTGGCAGCAGCATCCATCTGCTCATTCATTTGGAGACTGTATCCATTGCCTCAGCCTGAGCTGAATATCTTGATAGATGCCAGATTGATTGGACAAAACGACATTACTATTAGTCTGCCCTGTGGGGGTTACAAATCCTCTATGTTCCTACAAGTCTCTGTAATCATGGGTCACACCAAAAGCACAGTGAGAGTTGAAGATCTCAACCCCCAGGAGAGGGTGTCTCAGTTCCACGATCGATCAAAAAACTCGAGGAGTATGGTCTGCTTCAGCAAGGTTTCACACTTTAATTAGTAACGGCCGGGCAAAGATTTGTCCAGCAACACAGATATTAAAATATTATGTGTTCCTTGGAGAAACTGTGTGATTAACTTGGAACATAAAGCAATTTTCATATGTTTCTTAAGAGACAGTACAGCATGAAATGACATAATGGACAACAGGTTAATCCTGGGAAACAATATTTCCTGGGAACAATGTTGTTTCACACGCATTATCTCCTCATACCTGTGCTTCAAGGTTAGCTAGGATGGTCGGTAATGTCCTATCTAGCTTAATTAGATCCATACTATGAAGAAGGCATTGTTTGCTTAATCTGTAATTCAGTTCGCTCAGGAATGCAGAAATGCAACTTTTAGCCATTTTAAACACAGTGTTAATTTGCAGCCTGAAACCACGTTGTTCTGTTACTTTATATTGAGATGCCATTTTGTGTTTAATAAAAGCTCCTGACCCAACAGGCTAAATCCAGGTATTAGATCCTCATCTGGTGTGGATATGCTCCATCTCTCAAAAGAAAACTGGATTTGCAATTTAAGGCCGTATGTGCTATTCTGCTAAATTAATCCAGTTGATTTTTTTTTGTTTAGAAATGTGAAAATGTCGTGAACAGTTCTTCCAGTTAATCACTGGATATTCAAATTTCTCTTCAAAATTAAAGATCATAACAAAACTGGGTGTCATTGTGGGATTTTGAATCTGGAAGATGTGCTTGGTAAAGTTTGGAAGAACAATATTTCAAAGTGAATATTATCGTGTTAAGTACTAAGGCTTTCTGGAGACGAAAAATTTGCCCTTGTGTGTTTTGCAACACTTAACCAAGGTCAGTTCTATAGAATACGCAGACAGGTTGATGCGAGAGTTGAGTGCTGGGGCAACCTATCAGAAATAATACAGGCAGAAGCACAGCAATTAGAGTTAGAAAGTTAGCCAAAAATATTAAAAAAACAGGTTTGAATGTTTTGTCAGCGTGTTTTTTTTAAAGTTAACAAAGTAAGTGTTGGTTCTGCAGAAAATGAGTCTGGGGATTCAATAACAGAGGATAAAGAGATGATCGGAGAATTGAAAAGAGCTTGAATCTGTCTTCACTAGTGAGGATAAAAGTAACACTTTAGCTGGAAATCAGGAATTGAAAGGGAAGGAGGAACTGAAGGCAATTACAATTACCAGGGAAGTCATACTGAGTAAACTGTTGGAACTACGAGTTCACAAGTCTCAGGTGCCCAAAAGATTTCATCATGGACTCTTAAAGATAAACTAGCTAGTGAAACAGTTAATGCATTGGGTTTAGTTTTCCACACCTCACTAGTTTCAGGGAAGATTTCTTTAGATTGGAAACTCCTTTCTTCAAAAAGGGAGACTGAGAACAGGAAACTGCAGACCATTTACCTTAACATATGTCATAGGGCAAATGTTCAAAGCTATGATTAAAGATGTTATGACAGGGCACTTGTATAAGTTCAAGGTAATCAGGCAGCGTGGATGTGTTTTTGTCAATGGGAAATAATGTTTTGAAGAACGGCCTCTCCCCACTGCGACTGAGCTGATGAATCTCATGTACAGATAGGGAATGGAATCCCTTCCCACATTCCCCACATTTCCACGACTTCTCTGCAGTTCTGGTGTCCTTTTGGCTCCCTGTTTCTGATGAACAATTGAAAGAGTGATCACATTCGGGAAACGTGTACAGTCACCCCCTACTGCGAATAGTTTGATGTTTCTTCAGTCTGTGTATCTGGTTCCGACTGGGAACCCTCCAACCGCAGGGGATGAACTTGGACTTCACCAGTTTCTTCATCCCCCCTCCCCCCACCTTGTCTCAGCCGGATCCCTCCAGCCCGGCACCGCCTTCCTGACCTGCAGTCTTCTTCTTGACCTCTCCGCCTCCATCCTACTCCGACCTATCACCCTCACCTTGACCTCTTTCCACCTATCACATTTCCAACGCCCCTCCTCCAAGTCCCTCCTCCCTACCTTTTATCTTCTCCTGCTGAACACTCTCTGCTCATTCCTGAAGAAGGGCCTGTGCCCGAAACGTCGAATCTCCTGTTCCCTGGATGCTGCCTGACCTGCTGTGCTGTTCCAGCAATAAAGTTTCAACTATCTGGTTACAGCTCCTTCTCACAGTCAGCTCACTGGGGCACACTCTCTCCCAACAAGGGGAAAAAAACATACAAAAGTTGAGCAGCAGACAAAATGCAAAAGCAATGAAATGTCGAGCCACTTGGAAAAAAATTGTGCCTCTATCTTTTTTTCTCAGCTATTGGCATTTGGATTCTTAATTTGTCACTAACACCAACATCCCCAAAGAGCATATTGCACATGTGTGCCGGTGTCAGCAACGCAGCGCGCATGTCCGTCGGTGTCAGCAAAATATTGCGCATGCTCATCTGTCCGCCAGAAAAAGGCGGGCGCCGTTCTCCTGATGGCCCAATAGGGAGCCCTGGAGGACCGGAAAGAGATAGGTCCTCCTACCAATCAGAGCCACCCTATTGTCTAAATGCGGAAGTTGGACCATGAGCTTCTGAAGCTGCTATTTCTGCTTCTGTCTGTGAAGGAAGATTGAGCTTCACCCCCGACTGTAAATTCCTTCCTCTGTCCAAGATCTGTGAGTACGGCACTCTCTTTTCTTGCCCACTTTTCCATTTCTTTTTCAATCTGGGGTTCAATTGTTGACTTGCAGCAACTGAAAGCAAAGGGAGTGAAACCGGGAGGAGACAGACTCTGGAAACGTTGGTCTGAGTCTGTGTCTCAATTGGCAAAATAGACAGGTAGAAGGCTGGAAGAACACAGCAAGCCCGGCAGCATCAGGAGGTGGAGAAGTCGACGTTTCGGGTATAACCTTTCTTCAGGACTGGGAATGGGTGTCGGGGGAGATGCAGATAAAGGGGGTGCAAGGGGCAGTGTGGTGAAGTGGGGATAGGTGAAGACAGGCTGAGGGTATGACCTGGTTGGTCAAGGGGAGGAAGAAAACTGGTTGGTGGCAGGGACGATTGGAAATGAGGGGTCGGGGCTGGGAAGGGAGTTGGGGATGGGAAGTGAGGTTATTTGAAATTGGAGAACTCAATGTTGAGTCCTCCGAGCCATAGGCTGCACAGGTGGGAGATGAGGTGTTGTACCTCCAAATTGTGGTTTGGTGTGGTGTGGTAACGGAGGAGGCCAAAGATGGTCATGTCAGGAATGGAGTGGGAAGGGGAATTAAAATGGATGGTGACTGGGAGGTCCGGTTGGCCTCTGTGGACCCAGCTGCGATGCTCGGTCTCCCCGATGTAGAGAAGACCACAGTTGGCAAACACATGGCAAATGCAGTCCCACAATGTGAAGTTTAGAGCCTTTCTGTGGAAATAAAAGCAGAAAGGAGATGTATTGTTTAAATGGTGATGGATTGGGATGTGGAGAAAGTGAGAACTGCAGATGGTGGAGATCAGAGTCAGTGTGGTACTGGAAAAGCACAGTAGGTCAGGTAGCATCCAAGGAGCGGCAGAGTCGACATTTCGGGCACGAGCCCTTTATTAGGAATGATGTGTGGACATCCCAAGGGGCCTCAGCATCCTCCTACACCAGTCGCTGCCAGTTGTCAGACAGGTGCAGCAAGCAATCAGCAAGGCAAGTGGTATATTAGCAAAAGGAATTGAGTTCAGAATTGAGAATATCTTTCTGCAGTTAGGGGATCATTGAATATATTCAAGGCTGAGTTCATCTGATTTTAGAACAACAAAGAAGTGGATGTTTATGGAGGAAGGCAAGAATATGATTTTAAGACCAGTACAGAACAGTTACAGGGTCATACAGCACAGAAACAGACCCTTCAGCCCAACTAGTCCATGCTGACTATATTGGGGGAGAAAGTGAGGTCTGCAGATGCTGGAGATCAGAGCTGAAAATGTGTTGCTGGAACAGCGCAGCAGCTCAGGCAGCATCCAGGGAACAGGAGAATCAACGTTTCGGGCACAAGCCCTTCTTTAGCCCATTCCTGAAGAAGGGCTTATGCCCGAAACGTCGATTCTCCTGTTCCCTGGATGCTGCCTGACCTGCTGCGCTGTTCCAGCAACACATTTTCAGCTCATGCTGACGAGATTCACAAACTAAACTAGTCCCACATAGATTGGCCCAATTCCCTCTGAACCTTTCCTATTCATGTACTTATCAAAATGTCTTTTAAATATTGTTATTGTACCTGCATCCACCACTTCCTTTGGACATTTATTCCACACACAAACTACTCTGTTGATAAAAAGGTCCCCCTCCTGCCTTTTTGAAATCTTTCTCCTCTCACCTTCAAATTTGCTGCCCAATCTTGAACCACCCACCCGAGGGAAACAATACCTGGCAGTCACCTCATCTATGCCCCTTGTGATTTTATAAACCTCTGTATGATCACCTCTCAACCTCCTGTGGTCCATTGAACAAGTCCCAACCTATTCATCTAGATGTCGGCAGAATCCCAACCAATCCGTTGAATGTTGGTGCAGGTTTGTAAGACCAGATGGCCGATTCCTGCTTCCAATTCTCTCTCACTGTCCAAGACAGCAAGAGAACATAAGACATCGGAGCAGAAATTTAGGCCATTCAGCCCATCAGGTCTGCTCCATCATTCAATCGTGACTGATAAGTTTCTCAATCACATTCTCCCACTTTGTCTCCTGTAACCCTCCATCACCTTGATACTCAAGAACGTCTCTATCTCAATCTTAAATATTCTCTGTGACCTGGCCTGCCCAGCCTTCTGTGGCAGTGAATTCCATAGATTCACAACTCTCTGGCTGAAGAAGTTTCTCCTTACCTCCATTCTGAAAGGTCTTCCCTTTACTCTAAGGCTGTGCCCACTGGTTCTAGTCCCTCCAACCAATGGAAACACCTTCCCAACTTCCACTCTGTCCAGGCTGTTCAAGATTCTGTATGTTTCAATTAGACCCTTTCCCCCCCCCCCCCCCCTCCCGAGTGTGGGCCTGTTAATCAGCATGAACCAGACCCTTCAGGATGAGGTACAGCAGGGATTAGGATCAGCAAAGTGAGAATGGACGGAGAATGTGTGGGATGGAGATTTTCAACATCTAGGGAATAAGAGAGGAAAGAAAATTCACTCTAAATTAGAATTGACCGGATGGGCTGATGGGCCAAGGAGTGACAGATGGAGTTGAATTTGGAGAAATGTCAGGTCTGCATTTTGGTCAAGTAATCCAGGCAGGACTGACACAGTTAAGGGAAGTGTTGCAGAACAAAGAGACCTTGGAGTGCAGGTTCATAGTTCCTTGAGAGTGGAGTCACAGGTAGACAGGATAATGAAGGCGGCATTTAGGATACTTTCTTTTATTGGTCAAAGCATTGAGTAGATGAGTTGGGAGATCATGTTGCGACTGTACAGGGCATTGTTTGGACCATCTTTGGAATACTGCGTTCAGTTCTGGTCTCCCTGCTACAGGAAATGTGTTGTGAAACTTTGAAAGGGATCGGTAAAGATTTGCGAGGCTGTTGCCAGAGTAGGAGGGTTTGAGCTACAGGGAGAGTCTGAATAGACCAGGATATATTCTTGGTGCATCGGAGGCTGAGTGGTGACCTAACATGTTTATAAGGGGCATGCATAGGGTGAATACCCAAGGTCTTTTCCCCAGGGTGTGGGAATCCAGAACTAAGAGGGGCATAGGTTTAAGGTGAATGGGGAAAGGGAAGTGAGGGGCAACTTCTTCACACAGAAGGTGGTGAATGTATGGAACAAGCTGCCAGAGGATGTGGTGGAGGCTGGTGCAATGACATCATTTAAAAGGCACCTGGCTGGGTCCCAGAATAGGAAGGTTTTCGAGGGATCTGGGCCAAATGCTGGCAAATGGGACGCGATTAATTTAGGAATTCTGGTCAGCATAGACGAGTTGGGATGACTGGTCTGTTTCTGTGCTGTATGACTCTAATCGTCTTCGGTGAAAGCAGAAATGTGGTGGTGAAGACTGGACTTGCAGAGCAGCTTTAGGATATTTTGCCCTTAATGGGATCAGAAGAAGTTAAAATGAAGTCTTTCATTTGTGAGCCAGCAACTGAGTGAGTGAGGACATCTGGGATTTTGTTGGAAAGTGGGAATTGATTGCACTGTGGGGATGAAGCCCTACCCTATCCAGTCATTTCTGCTGGTGGGTGAGACTAGGCCTCAAGGTTAGGGGGAGTGGATTTCGGACAGAGATGAGGACAAATTGCTTATCCCGGAGAGTAGTGAATCTATGGAATTCTCTGGTAAAGGAAGCAGTCGAGGCAGCTTCATTAAATACATTCAAGACACAGTTGGATGGGCTTTTGCATGGTACGGGAATGAAGGGTAGTTGGGATAATGCAGGGAGGAGGAGCTAAGACGATGGATAGATCAACCATGATCTTAATGAATGGTGGAGCAGGCTGGATGGGCCAAATGGCCTATTCCTGCTTCTATTACTATGAAACTATAACCCTGCATTTCCCATGGCTAACCCACCGTACCTGCACGTCCCTGGACGCTCTGGTCAATTTAGCATGGCCAATCCAAATCAGGCCTGGTGAGCGGTGAGGTGATGTGGAAAATGAACATCAGTTTTGACCTCCCTTTTTACACCTTCCGGAAGAGTAAAACATTGAGACCCAACCCACAATATCCCAGCCTGTCAACCATCCAGACACAGAGTGTAGTCATAGAAAGGAATCAAACAAGAAAAATGAAACCAAATTCAAAATAAATATGTGCTCGTGTTTAATGTTTGTTCATGAGGAAGTAAACCAGAAATAGGACTCTCCCAGGATTCTTATGGTGCCCTACTTGAGGAATTCTCTCTCCCTTCCATCTAATATTAGTACCCAGCTAAGATTTACAACAATATTTACATCAACAGAAATAAACCATCCGTTACAAAATAGTCATAGAAATATACAGCATGGAAATAGACTGTTTCTGTCTCTCATGTACACACGAGTCCATGGGGATGAGTTTGTATTTGCAGAATTATATTTGCAAATGCATTCTATTTTGCTCAAAAAATGCACAATCTGCAGGCAGTCAATCCATGTAATATTTTATAAATTCCTACTTTGGAAATAGAACCAGTCTGACTCAAGATTGGGATACAGACAGACCCTGACTTCACACCTTTAATGCATTGTCTGAGCGGAGATGTCACCTTTTGTTATAAAACTTTTAAGTTCTCTCAAGAAGGTGCCTTACAGGAAGTTTTGGGATTTGCATATTAATGATACCTGCAACCCATTCTGAAAGATGAAAACCTTAACAAGCCAGGTTATATCATTTCAGTGGCAGGACATTGTCATGTTTTTCCATAAATTCTGTGCGTTCTGATCTTATACTCTGCAACCACCTGATGTTGGGCTATAACCTGGTGTTATGTGGAGGTTAGGGTGGATTGGCCATGCTAAATTACCCATAGTGCCCAGGGATGTGCCAAGGAAGGTGGATTAGCCATGCTAAATTACCCATAGTGCCCAGGGACCTGCAGGGGAAGGTGGATTGGCCGTGCTAAATTACCCATAGTGCCCAGGGATGTGCAGGTTAGGGTGGATTGGCCATGCTAAATTACCCATAGTGCCCAGTGATGTACAGGTTAGGGTGGATTGGCCAAGGGAAATTACCCATAGTGCCCAGGGATGTACAGGTTAGGGTGGATTGGCCATGCTAAATTACCCATAGTGCCCAGGGACCTGCAGGGGAAGGTGGATTGGCCGTGCTAAATTACCCATAGTGCCCAGGGATGTCCAGGTTAGGGTGGATTGGCCATGCTAAATTACCCATAGTGCCCAGGGATGTACAGGTTAGGGTGGATTGGCCATGCTAAATTACCCATAGTGCCCAGGGATGTGCAGGTTAGGGTGGATTGGCCATGGGAAATTACCCATAGTGCCCAGGGATGTGCCAAGGAAGGTGGATTAGCCATGCTAAATTACCCATAGTGCCCAGGGATGTGCAGGTTAGGTGGATTGGCCATGGGAAATTACCCATAGTGCCCAGGGATGTGCAGGTTAGGGTGGATTGGCCATGGGAAATTACCCATAGTGCCCAGGGATGTGCAGGTTAGGTGCATTACTCAGGGTTAAATGTAGAGCAATAGGGGAGGGGAATGGATGTGGGTGGGTTACCCTTCGGAGGGTCGGTGTGGACACGTTGGGCCGAGTGACCTGCTTCCACACTTTGGGGATTCTCTGAAGAGAAGGGGTTCGTCCAAACTGTGCAGTGAAGCGCAGGCGCAGTGTGGTGTGACCCGCTGTCGACTTCATTCCGCACCCTTGACTCGCTCCGCCCCCTCGTACGCCCCCTTGACTCGCTCCGCCCCCTCGTACGCCCCCTTGACTCGCTCCGCCCCCTCGTACGCCCCCCTTGACTCGCGCCGCCCCCTCGTACGCCCCCTTGACTCGCGCCGCCCCCTCGCTCCTTTAACGTCATGAAGGGGAAGTGTCCCTGTCAGGTTTGAGTGGGACTCCCTCCCTCTGGGCAGCTCTTCACCCTGGCGGGGGGGGGGGGAATCTGTTCACTTGTAGCAACTGGAGTGAATCCAGGGAGGGAGGAGACTCTGCAAACTCAGGTTTGTGTCTTAGTTACTCGGGTGGGGTTGGGGTGGAAAGATAGAGATTGGGAAATGGGGATAGATATCTTTTCTGTTTTACTTTTATCTTTTCTTTTCTACCCTGGACTGATAGTGGTGACCTTTTTAAAATCCCTTTTTACAGAGTATTTGAAGATCTGAAGTTGGGAGTTTCAAAATCAACAGATGAAGGGCTTATGCCCAAAATGTCGACTCTCCTGCTCCTCGGATGCTGTCTGACCTGCTGTGCTTTTCCATCACCGCACGTTTTGACTCTGACTCTCCAGCATCTGCAGTCCTCACTTTGACGTCAATGTCTGACAGTCACTCAATCCATCGGGACCGCAACGGTTTCCAACTCTGATTCTGTGAGAAGGAGCAAAGCTTTTTGGTTCCTGTTTGAGTAGGTTTTCAGCATCAGTGGGACTGGATGAGAGACTCTACTGTTTCAGCACACTGAGTGTGGATCCTGAAACAGTTATACGGCCTGGAAAGAGGAATTCAGGGTGGGGTGGGGCTCCACACGTGTTTGTGTGTGGCTGAAGCTTCGACCATGAAGAAACCCGAGGAATCCCGCCCTGTGGAGAAACCATGGAAATGTGGCTTCTGTTTCCCATCTGCCCTAGAGTCTCATAGGCGCAGTCACACTGGGGCAAGGCTGTTCCCTTGCCCTGAATGCAGGAAGGGCTTCATCAATTCCTCCCACCTGCTGACACATCAGCAGGCTCACAATGGGGAGAGGCCATTCACCTGCCCCATATATGGTAAGCATTCAGTCAGGTGGGCAACTTGCGGAAACAAGAGCGGGTCCACATCAGAGAGAAGCCCTTCAGCTGCCCTGAGTGAGGGAAGAGCTTCACCTGCTCCTCCCACCTGCAGAGGCACCAGCGAGTTCACGTACCATCGCAGGGTGATTGAAGGAGCAACGGTTGAGTGCCATTATTGATTGGACTATCAACCCTGTTCCAGGGACTCTCGGGTTTGAATCCCACTGAGGCAGATGGTGGAATTGCAATTTGGTCAGAAATCTGGAGTTCAGAATCTAACGATGAAACCACTTTCGGGGGGTGGGGATGGAGAAACCCCCATCTGATAAACTCACGTCCTTTTTTTGGGAAGGAAACTGTCATTGTGGGAAAGAATTCACTCAGTCGTCCCAGCTGCATCTTTTACCTGGTCTGGCCAACACATGACTCCAGACCCACAGCAGTCTGGTTGATTCAACACTGCCACCTCCTGGTGAATGAGTGGGGAGAAAATTACTTGGAAACAGGGTATGGGTTGAAATTGGTGAGTGAGACAACACTTCCCACAGGTTAAGGCTGTACCAAGGATCCAATTACAAAGGGACAACTTGGTGGTGACTAATAGTAAAGGCGTTGGGGGGAGTGTGTGCACTTTGAGCTTGAGCTGTTTAAAAAATATAACCTACTTTTTCTACACCTTTTTGTTGGGGGGATCTGAAGCTGTAACTTACCGCCGGGCTCAGACTCTTATTGAAAGCTTTGAGCTCCAAGAGGTTTTTGTTTTAAAGCTGCTCATTTCTTGTAGCCTCCTGCACTAAGTTTCCAGTGTCGTGTATCAGATGAAGCAGTGAATGAGAAGCTAGTATTGTTAGAAATGGTAAATTTTTTGTGAGTGCATCATTTCATTAGCATTGTAAAGTTTACTGGCAGCACCAGGAGGTGTGGTCTGTGTTCACTAGAAACGATGTGGAAGTGCTGGTGTTGGAGTGGGGTGGATAAAGTTTAAAAATCTCTCAACGCCAGGTTATAGTCCAACAGGTTTGTTTGGAAGCACAAGCTTTCAGTGCTGCTCCTTCATTAGGTGGTTATGGAGAATAAGATCATGATCATAGAATTTATAATCAAAGCAGTCGAGTGTCATGGAGATGTGATTCATTAAACAATTTTAGATTAAATATTTCATTGTTTAGAATTGGCTTCTGTTCTTTGGTGTGTTAATCCCAGAATGTAATTTAACTGCAGAGCTTTTCTCACAAGCATGTCAGTCTGACCCGACATTGGGACCCAGACAGAATTCACACCTATTGTCAGAAAACCTCTGCATTTAAATGACATTCTGAAACGGCTGATCTTAAACATTGAGAATAGCTACAGTGATATATTCAAAAACATCGTTGAAGTTTGAAAGCATGTTCAATTATTTTTTACAAGAGCTGCTGAAATCTTTCTGAAACTTGCACTAAAAAATGTGCAGTGAGGCCACAGCTCAGGACATGCTGGAAGGGGTGTATGGCTTATTCCTTGTTTTGTGAAATTGGTTCCAACTATGTAGAAATAGTCACAGAGCGGGAAATAAACCCTTCAGTCCATGCTGACCAGATATCCTAAATTAATGTAGTGACGCATTTGCCCCATACCCCATAAATTCTTCCTTTTCGTATACCCATCCCGATGCCTTTTAAATGTTGTAATTGTACCAGCCATCACCACTTCCTCTGGCAGCTCATTCCATACACGCACCACCCTCTGTGTTAAAAGGTTGCCCCTTAGGTCCCTCCTAAATCTTTCTGGTCTCACCCTAAATCTATGCCCTCTAGTTCTGAACTCTCCCTACCGTGGGGAAAAGACATATAAAAGTTGAGTAGCCATTAAAATGCAAAAAGAATACAATGTTGAGCCACAGGGGGAATAAAAAATTGTGACTTTTGAACTCCTATTAGCATTTGGACACTTAAAAGCTGTCAGTAACACCAGCATCTCCACAGGGAATACTGCGCATGATCTTCGGTGTCAGCAAGTACTGCACGTGCTTCTCGCTGACCGCAGAAAGGGCGGGCGACCTTCTTTTGACGAACCAATAGGACGCCCTGGAGGACCGGAAGGGGACGGGTCCTCCTGCCAATCAGAGCTGCCGTATTGTCTGAATGTGGAAGTTGGACCTTGAACTTCTGCTGCTGCTCCTCTCTCTCTCTGAATGAAGATTGAACTTTACTCCCAGACTGCAACTTTTTTTCCTCCATACGATATCTGAGAGTATGGCCCTTTTTTCTAGCCCAATGTTTCCATTTCGTTTTCATTCTGGGGTTCAATTGGTGACTTGCAGCAACTGAAAGGAATGAGAGTGAATTCAGGGAGGGGACACTTGGGCAATGTTGGTCCAGGTCTGTGTCTCAATTGGCAACATATGGCAACTGCAGTACCACCGTGTGAAGTTATAGCCTTTGTTGTGATTAAAAAAAATGCACAAAGGAGGTGCATTATTTAAATGGTGATACATTGGGATGTGGAGAAAGTGAGGACTGCAGATCAGTCGAAAAGTGTGGTGCTGAAAAAGCACAGCAAGTCAGGCAGCACCTGAGGAGCAAGAGAGTTGATGTTTCAGGTATGAGGCCTTCTTCAGGAATGATGTGTGGATGGACAAATGGGTCTCAGCGTCCTCCTACACCAGTTGTCAGACAGGTGCAGCAAGCAATCAGCAAGGCAAGTGGTATATTAGCAAGTGGAATTGAGTTCAGAAGTGGGGATGCCTTCCTGCAGTTAGATTAGATTACTTACAGTATGGAAACAGGCCCTTCAGCCCAATAAGTCCACACTGACCTGCTGAAGCGCAACCCACCCAGACCCATTCCCCTACATTTACCCCTTCACCTAACACTATGGGCAATTTAGCATTGCAAATTCACCTAACCTGCACATTTTTGTACTGTGGGAAGAAACCCACGCAGACACTGGGAGAACGTGCAAACTCCACACAGTCACCTGTGGCGGGAGTTGAACCTGGGTCTCTGGTGCTGTGAGGCAGCAGTGCTAGCCACTGTGACGCCCACATTAGGGGGTTATTGAATGTATTCAAGGCTGAGCTCATCTGATTTCTGAACAGCAATGAAGTGGATGGTTATGGGGGAAGGCAAGAAAATGATTTTAAAACGAGTACATAACTGTTCAAGTCAGACAGCACAGAAACACGATTAGAGTGGTGCTGGAAAAGCACAGCAGGGCAAGCAGCATCCGAGAAGCAGGAAAATCGACGTTTTGGGCAGGAGTCGCTCCTGCCCGAAATGTTGATTTTCCTGCTCCTCAGATGCTGCCTGACCTGCTGTGCTTTTCCAGCACCACACTAATCGTGGCTCTGATCTCCAGCATCTGCAGTTCTCACTTTTGCCGAGCACGGAAACAGACCCTTCAGCCCAACTAGTCTATGCTGACTATATTCGCAAACTAAACTAGTCCTACCTGCCTGTGTTTGGCCCATATCCCTTCGAACCTTTCCTATTCATGTACATCTCCAAATGTACAGACAGAGGAGCAGAAACACAACCTCCCAACTCCTGTACCCCGGAGGGCAAAAAGAGGACGTAGCTTTGGCAAATATGGTGAAGGAGAATCCAAAGGGTTTTTACGAATACATTAAGGGCAAAAGGGTAACCAGGGAGAGAATAGGGCCCCTCCAAGATCAGCAAGGTGGCCTTTCTGTGGAGCCGCAGGAGATGGGGAGCGATACTAAACGAGTATTTTGCATCAGTGTTTACTGTGGAGAAGGACATGGAAGATATAGAATGTAGTCAAATAGATGGTGACATCTTGAAAAATGTTCATATTACAGAGGATGTGGTGCTGGATGTGTTGAAACGCATAAATCCCCAGGACCTGATCATGTGTACCCTAGAACTCTGTGGGAAGTGAGGGAAGTGGCTGAGATATTTGTATCATTGATAGTCACAGGTGAGGTGCCAGAAGACTGAGGTTGGCTAACGTGGTGCCACTGTTTAAGAAGGGCAGTAAGGACAAGCCAAGGAACTATAGACCAATAATCCTGATGTCGGTGGTGGGCAAGTTGTTGGAAGGAATCCTGAGGGACAGTATTTACACATTTGGAAAGGCAAGGACTGATTAGGGATAGTCAACATGGCTTTGTGCGTGGGAAATCATGTCTCACAAACTTGATTGAGTTTTTCTGAAGAAGTAACAAAGAGGATTGATGAGGATAGAGCGGTGGACGTGATCTATGTGGACTTCAGTAAGGTGTTCGAGGTTCGATCTCATGGAACACAAGGAGGACTTGCTCAAAGGTAGAAGACAGAGGGTGGTGGTGGAGGGTAGATTTTCAGACGTGAGGACTGTGACCAGTGGAGTGCCACAAGGATCGGTGCTGGGTTCACTACTTTTCATAATTTACGTAAATTATTTTGATGTGAACATAGGAGGTATAGTTAGTGAGTTTGCAGATGACACCAAAATTGGAGGTGTAGTGGACAGCGAGCAAGGTTACCTCAGATTTACAACAGGATCTTGATCAGATGGGCCAATGGCTGAGGAGTGGCAGATGGAGTTCAATTTCGATAAATGTGAGGTGCTGCATTTTGAAAAGCAAATCAGAGCAGGACTTATACATTTAATGGTAAGGTCCAGGGGAGTGTTGCTGAACAAAGAGACCTTGGAGTGCGGTTCATAGTTCCTTTAAAAGTGGAGTTGCTGGTAGATAGGATAGTGAAGAAGGTATGCTTTCCTTTATTGGTCAGAGCGTTGAGTACAGGAGTTGGGAGGTTATGTTTCAGCTGTATCACACCTCAGTTAGGTCACTTGTGGAATATTGCGTGCAATTCTGGTCTCCTTCCTTTTGGAAGGGTGTTGTGAAACTTGAAAGGGTTCAGAAAAGATGAACAAGGATATTGCTAGAGTTGGAGGATTTGAGCTATAGGGAGAGGCTGAAGAGGATGGAGCTGTTTTCTCTGGAGCATCAGAGGCTAAGGGGTAACTGTGTAGAAGTTTATAAAATCATGGACAGGGTAAATTAGACAAAGTCTTTTCCTGGGGCATGGGAGTTGAGAACTAGAGGACATTAGTTTAGTGTGAGGGGGCAAAGATGTAAAGTCCCCCACCATAACCACCATATTATTCTTACTGATAACTGAAATCTCCTTACAAATCTGTTTCTCAATTTCCCGCTGACTCTTAGGGGGGTATATAATACCATCCCAATAAGGTGATTATCCCTCTCTTATTTCAGTTCCACCCAAATAACTTTCCTGGATGTATTCCCAAGAATATTCTGCTTAAATACAGCTGTAATACCAACCCTTATCAAAAACACCACTCCCCACGCTTGCCCCCTTTTCTACCCTTCCTATAGCATTTGTATTGTGGAACACTTAGCTGCCAGTCCTGTCCATCCCTGAGGCATGTTTCTGTGATTGCTGTCATATCCCATGCCCTGACTTCATCTGCATTTCATGTTAGGCCTCTTGTATTGAAGTAAATTCAGTTTAATTTACCAATCCTAACTTGTTCTCTGCTTTGTCCCTGCCTACCATGACTGCTTGATTCACTCCTTTTCCCAATTGTACCAGTCTCAGATTGATCTCTTTCCTCACTATTCCCACCTGACTTGTTTAAAACCTCCTGAGCAGCTCTTGCAAATCTCCCTGTCAGTATATTCGTCCTCTTCCAATTCAGGTGCAATTCGTCCTTCTTGTACAGGTCACTTCTACCCCAGAAGAGATTCCAACAATCCAAAAATGTGAGCCCTTCTCCCCTGCATAAGCTCCTCAGTCATACATTCATCTTCTCTATCCTCCTATTCCTACCCTCACTAGCTCATAGCACCGAGAGTAACCCAGATATTACGACCCTTGAGAACCTTCTTATTTCAATTCCTGCCTAATTTTCTTTGACTCTTCAGAATCTCATCTTTTTCCATTCCGATGTCATCGGTTTCAGTGTGTACAATGACCACCTGCTTGTCCCTCTCCCCTTTCGGAACATTCTGCATCTTCTCTGAGACATCCTTAATCCTGGCATGAGGGAGGCAACACACCATTCTGATTATTCGCTGCTGGCTGCAGAAATGTATGTCTGTGCATCTGACTAGAGGGTCCCCTGTCACAATCGAACACTTAGACACCAGCATACCCCTCATTACATTAGAGCCTGTCTCAATACCAGAAACTTGGCTGTTCATGCTACGTTCCCCTGGGAGTCCATCACCCCATACATTTTCCAAAACAGCATACTTGTTTGAAACGGGGATAGCCACAGAAGATTCCTGCACTACCTGTTTACCTCACCTACCTTTCCTGGTGTTGCTCCATCTATCTGACTATGTATCTGCAACTTTTCTCCCTTCCTATAACTATCTATCAAATCCCCTAGCTCTTGTAAATTCCTCATTGCCTCGAACTGTCGCTCCAACAGATCCAGTCGATCTGATAGGATTCGTGACCAAGGACACTTGCTGCAGGCAATCCTCAGTAACGTGGAAACTCTCCCTAATCTCCCATTTCCGACAGGAAGGGCAGACCGCTATACTTTGCTGATCCAAAATCTACACACCCAGAAGATAACACTGTCTTTTTGCTCTTAAAAAAGAAGTGCTCCAGGCTAAGTTAGCACTTATCACTTATACTTTTAAAATTTAATCAGGAGACATTTTAATAAAACATTATAATCCAGAAAGAACCCATTCTGCTCACTTCTGAACAGGCTGAAAATTGAATAAAAAAAAACTACGTTCGAACCCAAAAGAAACCCAACCTTCAGGTGGCTGGGGGCGGGCACAACTATCGCCCCGCCCCCTATTGTATCCGAATTCTCGGAGGACTCCTCCAACCACGCCCCATGAACTGACGATGACGTCACTCATCAGGACCTCGCCCCTATACGAGCTGGCGCATGCGCGGTGTAGCTCCCGCAGCGGGATGACGTCAGTGTTACTAATGGCGCTGGCTGTCGAAGGAACAAGGACAGAAACCGCAGGGAAAGGCTGAGCAGGTCCTTCTTTAGAACACGGACAGGTCTCAGAAACATCCCTCGGGAGGTCGCCAGGCCCCGGCGCCAAGACCTGGCTCCTGCCCCCGGGGAGAGGAGATGGTGAGACAGGGTAGGATTGGGAACCGCGGGAGGCTTGGGGGGGGGGGGGGGGGGAGTTTATAAACTCCTCGGGGGAGGCCTGAGGCCTCCAATAAAAGGCCCAGTGTTTATTTCACCGGCGAAGGACCCCTCGGGTCGCCCGGGCAACCGGCGGCCATCTTTGTGAGGGTCAGGCGGAAGTTGCCTTAGGGCCTGGAGCGCCTGGCCGCCATCTTTGTGAAGGACAGGTAGGAGGTTGTCTTTGGGCCGGCATCGCGGGCGGCCATCTTGGTGAAGGCACCGTCCGCTGTCATTTCCGGGAGAGGATTCCAACCTCGGGGAAGCCTTTGTGTCAACTCGAATTTCCTCATTTCACTCTGGGAGACCTGGCCCTGAGCTTGGTCTGTGTGCCCTTAAAACAGGAAAAGGAAGTGGGAGAGAGGTCCAGGGAAAAAACACTTAGATGGGCTGTGAATTTGAGGTGAATTAATGTGATAATCTGTGGCACTGGAACAGAATGTGGGTGCTTCCAAGATTGCAGTGACCAGGAGAGCATTGACGTGTTGATGTTAGTTTCAGTTTGTAGACAAGAGAAAAGGGCGAACAACAGGAATTCACTTTGGAATTAAATTGCCATTGTCCAACAGAACCACAGCCACTTCTACAATATTGTGTCTCCCTCCTATTGGAAGCATGTTGTAAACATGAAAGGGTTCGGAAAAGATTTGCTGGGATGTTGCCAGGGCTGGAGGATTTGTGCTACAGAAAGAGGCTGAACAGTCTGGGGCTGTTTTCACTGGAGCATCGGAGGCTGAAGTGTGACCTTATAGAGGTTTATAAAATCCTGAAGAGCATGGATAGGGTAAATAGGCAAGGTCTTTTCCCTGGGGTGGGGGAATCCAGAATGGGTGGGTAATTGGTTCAGGGTGGGGGAGAGGGGCAGGTGTAAAACTGACCAAAAGGGCAATGTATTCACCCGGAGGATGGTACGTGTAAGGAATTAGCTTCCAGAGGAAGTGGTGGAGGCTGGTACAATTACAACATTTAAAAAGGCATCTGAATGGGTATATGAATAGGAAGGGTTTAAAGGAATATGGGCTAATGCTGGCAAATGGGATATGATTGATTTGGAATATAGACAATAGGTGCAGGAGTAGGCCATTCTGCCCTTCAAACCTGCACCACCATTCAATATGATCATTGCTGATCATCCTTAATCAGTATCCTGTTCCTGCCTTATCTCCATAACCCTTGATTCCACTGTCCTTGAGAGCTCTATCCACCTCTTTCTTAAATGAATCCAGAGACTGGACCTCCCCTGCCCTCTGGGACAGAGCATTCCACACAGCCACCACTCTCTAGGTGAAGAAGTTTCTCTTCATCTCTGTCCTAAATGGTCTACCCTGTATTTTTAAGCTGTGTCCTCTGGTTCAGCACTCACCCATCAGCGGAAACATGTTTCCTGCCTCCAGATTGTCCAATCCTTTAATAATCTTATGTCTCAATCAGATCCCCTCTCAGTCTTCTAAACTCAAGGGTATACAAGCCCAGTTGCTCCAGTCTTTCAGCGTAAGGTAGTCCCGCCATTCCAGGAATTGACCTCGTGAACCTATGTTGCACTCCCTCAATAGCCAGAATGTCTTTCCTCAAATTTGGAGACCAAAACTGCATACAATACTCCAGGTGTGGTCTCACCAGGGCCCTGTACAGCTGCAGAAGAACCTCTTTGCTTCTATACTCAATCCCTCTTGTTATGAAGGCCAGCATGCTATTAGCCTTCTTCACTACCTGCTGTACCTGCATGCTTACCTTCATTGATTGTACAAGAACACCCAGATCTCTTTGTACTGTTTGGTACAAGCGTGTTGGACCAAAGGATGTTTCTCTGCTGTATGTCTCTATGACCCTGGCTTTCCAACGATGTTTGCCACGTCTGTATGTTGAGTTTTTCTCTGGTGTCGGTGTTAATGCCTTGATGTCTCATTTTGCTCCCCCCTTCCTGTGGTCATTAACCATTTTGTGTCTGGTCCTTCCTCAAGAAGCTGCATTCCCGATTCACCCTGAATTGACACACTTTCTTTGCTTCCCAAAATCAGACCTGCTCACTCTCAGCAGGATCCCAGCGTTGTGAAAGATATTCACTTCCAGGTGGAGGTATCCAAAATGCAGAGAGATGTCAGTCTTGATGTTTTTGCTTTTCAGCCCCTGGCAGATCCTTCAGGAGAATTAGTTAGAGCGGAGTGAGATGGTGTTTTCAGTTTTGTGGAATTAAAAAAAGTATTCCGTAGAAAGTAGAATTGCTTGTTCAGAATTTCTACCCTGGACTGACAGTGATGACCTTTGTAATCTCTTTTTACAGAGTATTTGAAGATTTGATGACGGAAGTTTCAAGATCAACAGATGAAGGGCTTATGCCCGAAACGTTGACTTTCCTGCTCCTCAGATGCTGCCTGACCTGCTGTGCTTTTCCAGCGCTGCACTTTTCGACTCTGACTCTCCAGCGTCTACAGTCTTCACTTTGATGTCAATGTCTGACAGTCACTCAGTCCATCAGGACCGCAACGGTTTACAACTGTGAGTCTGTGAGAAGGAGGAAAGCTTTTTGATTCCCGTTTGAGTACGTTTTCAGCATCAGTGGGACTGGATGAGAGACCCAAATGTTGCAGCGCACTGAATGAGGAGCGTGTAGCAGCTATACAGCCTGGAAAGAGGAATTCACAACATGTTTGTGTGCGGCTGAAGCTTTGGCCATGGAGAAACCCGAGGAATCCCGACCCGTGGAGAAACCATGGAAGTGTGGTGACTGTGGGAAAGGTTTCCGTGCTCCGTCTGCCCTGGAGATTCATCGGCGCAGTCACACCGGGGAGAGGCCGTTCTCCTGCCGTGAGTGCAGGAAGGCCTTCAGCAATTCCTCCGCCCTGCAGGCCCACCAGCAGGTCCACACAGGGGAGAGGCCGTTCCCCTGCACTGAGTGCGGGAAGATCTTTAGCAATTCCTCCATCCTGCTGAAGCACCAGCGGGTCCACACGGGGGAGAGGCCCTTCAGCTGCCCTGAGTGCGGGAAAACCTTTACGCAGGCGTCTATCCTGCTGACCCATCGGCGGATCCACACTGGGGAGAGGCCGTTCTCCTGTCCCGAGTGCGGGAAGGGATTCAGTCAGGTGGGCAACTTGCGTACGCACCAGCGGGTCCACACTGGGGAGAAGCCCTTCACCTGCCCTGAATGTGGGAAGGCCTTCAGCTATTCCTCGGACCTGCTGAAGCATCAGCGCGTCCACACCGGGGAGAGGCCCTTCAGTTGCCCCGAGTGCGGGAAGGGCTTCAGCGATTCCTCCGACCTGCTGAAGCACCAGCGCGTCCACACGGGGCAGAAGCCCTTCAGCTGCCCCGAGTGTGCGAAGGCCTTCAGCGATTCCTCTGCCCTGGTGAAGCACCGGCGAGTCCACACGGGGGAGAGGCCCTTCAGCTGCCCCGAGTGTGGGAAAAGCTTTGCCCGGGCCTCCAACCTGCTGACCCACCGGCGGATCCACACGGGGGAGAGGCCCTTCAGCTGCCCCGAATGCGGGAAGGGCTTCACCCGCTCCTCCCACCTCCGGAGCCACCAGCGAGTTCATGTGCCATCGCAGGGGGATTGAAGGAGTGACGGTCGAGTGCCATTATCCACTGGACTCTCAACCCAGTTCCAGGGATCCCGAGTTCGATTCCCACCGCGACAGATGGTGGAATGGGAATTTGGTCAGAAATCTGGAGTTCAGAATCTAACGGTGAAACCAATGTCGGTGGGGTGGGGGTGGAAGAAAACCCCATCTCATTCACTCAGTTGTCCCAGCTGCACCCTTTACCCGGTCTGGCCTGTACGTGACTCCAGACCCACAGCAGTGCGGCTGATTTCCCCCCCCTCCCCCCTCAAAAAGCCCCTGGCAAATGAGCGGGGAGAAACACAGGGTATGGGTTGAAATTGCTGAGTGAGGCAATACTTCCTCCAGGTTACGGTTGTACCAAGGATCCAATTACAAAGAGACAACTCCATGCTGACCAATATTAAAGGGGGGGCGGGGGGTGTGATGTCTGTGTGCACTTTGATCTTGAGGTGTTTTTTAAAAAATCTGCTATGTTTTCTTTGCCTGTTTGCTGGGGAGAATCTGACGCTGTAACAAAGTTGGGTCACAATAAAAGGTACTTGGACTAACCACCGGGCTCAGACTCTCATTGAAAGCTTTGAGCTCCAAGAGGTTTTTGTTTTAAAGCTGCTCATTCCTTTCAGCCTCCTGCACTAAGTTTCCAATGTTGTGTATCAGATGGAGCAGTGAATGAGCAGCCAGTATTGTTAGAATTTTTTCAGGAGTGCAGAGTGCGCCATGTCATCGGCATTGTTAGGTTTCCTGGCAGCACCAGGAGCTGTGGGCTGTGTTCACTGGAAACGATGTGGAAGTGCTGGTGTTGGACTGGAGTGGATAAAGTGAAAAAATCACACAGCACCAGGTTATCATCCAACAGATTTATTTGGAAGCACTAGCTTTTGGAGTGCTGCTCCTTCATCGGGTAGCTATGGAGCAGGAACATCCAGCAACCGATCACAGTGTCATACTACTGATAGGATATATTGAACAAATCAAGATTGTGGTTTAGTCTTTCATCTTCTCGAATGGGTTGCGGGTTTTGGTTCATTAATATGTAAAGCTTAGAAGTACTTTTGAGTCACATTCTTGAGATGACTTAAGGTTTTATAAAAAATCAGTGATATCTCAGCTCAGTACATGAAGGATGTGAGGTTTGACTCTGTCTGTATCCCAATCTTGAATCAGACTGGTTCCATTTCCAAAGTAGGAATTTATAAGATATGACATGGATTGACTGCCTGCAGACTGTGTGCTTTTTTTGATCAAAATTGAATGTATCTGCAAATGCAAATTTACCCCATAGACCTGTGTGTGTCTGTGCATGCATCAGAGAGTGTGTGTATGCATGTGACTGTGTGTGAGAGTTTGCCCAAGAGTATATGTTTGCCTGTGTGCATGCTTGGTAATGTATGAGTGTGATGGAGTATAAGCCTGAGAGTGTTGGGTGGTGTGTGTCTGTGCCTGAGAGAGAGCATGTGTATGAGAGAGGTATAGATAAAAGTGAGGAATTGCATTTTGCTTTCAAGAAAAGGGAAGGACTTGTAGCAGTTACTGGCGGGGCCCTGGGTTATGTTGTAGAACAGAGACGTGGGGCTGTGGTTCAGGTACATAGTTCTTTGAAAGTTGCATCACTGGTAGACAGAGTCGTTAAGAGTTGATTAGCCCACTTGCCTTCATTGTTCACACCGTTGAATATTGGAGTTGGGACATCATTTTGAAATTGTACAGGATGTTGGTGAGCCCACTTTTAGAACACTGAGTACAGTTCTGGTCGCCCTGTTATAGGAAGAATACTATTAGAGAAGGTTCGGTAAAGATGTACCAGGATGTTGTTAGGACTGAAGGGTTTGAGTTATAAGGAGAGGCTGAGACTTTATTCACTGGAGTGGAGGAGGTTGAGGGGTGACCTTATTGAGATTTGTAAAATCATGAGGGGTGTCGGCAAGGTGAGTAGCAAAAATAGTGAGGAGCATGTTTGGTTATGTCGAGTCCTAAATAAATAAATATTGACTCTACCGTTTCTTTTTCTCCTATTGGCATTTGGACACTTAAATTTGTCAGTAATCGCAGCATTGCCACAGAGTGTACAGCGCATGCTCCTCGGTGTCAGCAAGAACGGCGCATGCTCCTAGCTGTCCGCTGCAACGGGGCGTGACCTTCTTTAGAAGCTAATGGGGAGCCTTGGAGGACCGGAAGTAGGGTAGTCCTCCTGCCAATGAGAACATCCACTATTGTCTGAATGCGGAAGTTGTCCCATGAGCTTCTGAAGCTGCTGCACCTCTCTCTCTGAAAGAAGATTGAGCTTCACTCCAGACTACAACTTCCTTCCTCTGTTTAACATTGTGAGTACCGCACTCTCTTTTCCATTTCTTTATTTCATTGTGGGCTTCGATTGTTGACTCGCAGCAACTGAATGTAAAGACAGTGAATCCAGGGAGGAGCAGACTCAGGAAATGTTGATCCAGATCAGTGTCTCAATTGGCAAAAACAGTCCCACAGTGTGAAGTTATAGCCTTTGCTGTGGGGGGAAAAACAGCAGAAAGGAAGTGCATTGTTTTAATGGTGATATATTGGGATGTGGGGAAAGTGAGGACTTCAGGTGTTGAAGATCAGAGTCAAAAAGTGTGGCAGCTTCCAAGGAGCTGGAGAGTTAACGTTTCGGGCCCGAGCCCTTCATCGGGAATGCCGTGTGGATGTACAAAGGGGCCTCAGCGTCCTCCTACACCAGTCACTGCCTGTTGTGGGACAGGTGCAGCAAGCAATCAGCAAGGCAAGTGTAATATTAGCAAGAGGAATTGAGTTCAGAAGTGGGGATGCCTTCCTGCTTTTCGGGGGAGGGGGGGGGTGTCATTAAATATATTCAAGGCTGAACTCCTCTGATTTTTGAACAACAAAGAGGTGGATGTTTCTGGGGGAAGGCAAGAAAATGGTTTCAAGACCAGTATAGAACAGTTACAGAGTCAGACAGCACAGAAACAGACCCTTCAGCCCAAATAGTCTGTGCTGACTATGTTCACAAACTAAACTCGTTCCACCTGCCTGTGTTTGGCCCATATCCCTCTTACCTTTCCTATTCATGTCCTTATCCAAACATCTTATAAACGTTGTTACTGTACCTGCATCCACCATTTCCTCTGGACATTCATTCCACACACAAACCACTCTCTCAAAGGAAAAAGGTGCTCCTCATATCTATCTTAAAATCTTTCTCCTCGCACCTTAAAAATTTGCTCCTAATCTTGAAACAACACCTGCCATTTACCTCATCTATGGTTTTATAATTCTCTATAATGTTGCATCTCAACCTCCTGTGTTCCACTGAAAACATCCCAGCCTATCCACCTAGATGTAGGTAGATTAATATCTAGTTATGATCTGTTCAAAGCTGGTGCAGGCTCGAAAGACCAACTGACCTACTCCTGCTCCCAACTCTCTCACTATGTCCAGGACAGTAAGGGACTATAAGACAGGAGCAGACATTTGGCCATTCACCACATCAGGTCTGCTCATACCATTCAATTGTGGCTGATCAGTTTGTCAACCCCATTCACCTGCCTCCCAATACCTCTCGATCCCCTTGATACTCAAGAACCTATCTATTTCAGTTTTAAATATCCTCAGTGACCTGGCCTCCACAGCCTTCTGTGTCAAGGAATTCCATAGATTCACCACTCTCTGGCTGAAGTTTTTTCTTTTCTCCATTCTAAAAGGCCCTCTGGTCCTAGTCTCTCTTACCAATTGAAACATCTGTCCAATGTCCAGGTCGTTCAGTATTATGTATGTTTCAATTAGATCCCCCCCCCCCCCCCCCCCCCTGGTGAGTGCAGGCCTGTTAATCAGCATGAACCAGACTCTTCAGGATGAGGTACAGCAGGGATTAGGTTCAGCAAACTGAGAATGGAGGGAGAGTGTGTGGGATGGAGATTTTCAGCCTCTCTGGAATAAGGGAGAAAAAAGCGATAAATCAGAACTGATCGGATGGGCTGATCGGCCAAAGAGTGGCAGGTGGAGTTTAATTTAGAGAAATGTGAGGTTTGCATTTTGGTCAAGCAATCCAGGCAAGACTTACACAGTTAAGGGGAGTGTTGCAGAACAAAGAGACCTTGGTATGTTTTCCTTTATTGGTCAGAGCATTGAGTACAGGATTTGGGAAGTCCTGTTGCTGTTGTGCAGGACATGTGGTTAGGCCACTTTTGGAATACTGCATTCAGTTCTGGTCTCCCTGCAATAGGAAAGATGTTGTGAAACTTTGAAAGGGGTGGGAAAACTTTTATAAGGCTTGTTGGCAGAGTTGGAACGTTTGAGGTACAGGGAGAGGCTGATAGGCCAGGGATATTTTCCCTGGAGCATCAGAGGTTGAGGGGTGACCTTATAAAAATATATAAGGGGCATGGATCAGGGCAAGGTCTTTTCCCCAGGATAGGGGAGTCCAGAACTAGAAGAACATCGGTTTAAGATGAATGGGGAAAGGGAAGTGAGTAGAAACTTTTTCACGCAGAGGGTGGTGGATGTATGGAACCTGCTGCCAGAGGAAGTCGTGGAGGCTGGCATAATGACACAATATAAAAGGCATCTGTCTATATGAATAGCAAGGGTTCAGAGGGATATGGGCCAAATGCTGGCAAATGGAACTACGTTAATTTAGGATGTGTGGCTGGCATCTGTCTAGGTTAGGGTGGATTAGCCATAGGATGTTCAGGTTATGTGCATTAGTAAGGGTTAAATGCAGAGCAATAGGGGTTTGGGAATGGGTGTGGGTGGGTTACCCTTCGGAGGGTCGGTGTGGACTCCCTGGGCCGAGTGGCCTGCTTCCACACGATGGAGCTTCTCGGAAGGGAAGATGTTTTGCAAACTGCGCAGGCGCACTGCGGACCAGACGGCCGCCGTCCGGAGCAGGGCTCAGAGGGATATGGGCCAAGTGCTGGCAAATGGGACTAGATTAATTTCGGATATCTGGTCAGCACCAAAGAGTTTGATCCAAGTGTCTGTTTCTATGCTGTATATCTGTGACTCTGGCTTTCCACAAACATTTGCCACATCTTTACGTTCAGTTTCTCTCTGGTGTCTATGTTAATACCTTGATGTCTCACTTTGCTCCCCCGCTTCCCGGGGACGTTAACCATTTTGTGTCTGGGTCTTCTTCAAGAAGCTGCATTGCAGGTTCACCCTGAATTGACACTCTTCCCAACTGCCCCGAGTGTGGGAAAGCCTTCAGGAATTCCTCAAACCTGCTCAGGCACCAGCGGCTCCACACTGGGCAAAGGCCCTTCAGCTGCCCCGAGTGCGGGAAGGCTTTTGTCCGGGCCTCCCACCTCCTGACCCACCAGCGGGTCCACACGGGGCAGAGGCCCTTCAGCTGTCCTGAGTGTGGGAAGAGATTTACCCAGGCCTCCAACTTGCTGACCCACCAGCGGGTCCACACAGAGGAAAGGCCCTTCAGCTGCCCCGAGTGCTGGAAAGGCTTCACCTGCTCCTCCCACCTGCGGAGGCACCAGGTGGAGAGAAACTTACTTGGAGACAAGGTATGGGTTGAAATTGGTGAGTGAGGCAGTATTTCCTTTGGGTTACGGCTGTAGCAAGGAACCAATTACAAAGGGACAACTCTGTGCTGACCAATAGTAGAGGAAGAGAGGCGGAGGGGGGTGGCAGTGTGAGCGCTTTGACCTTGAGCTGCTTATTTAAAAAAAACAGCAACTTTTTCTGTGTCTTTTTGGTGAGGGGGGTGCGGGGGTGGAATCTGAAGCTGTAATAAAGTTGGGTCACAATAAAGGTTACCTGAACTTACTTACTGCAAGACTCAGGCTCTCATTGAAAGTTTTGAGCTCCAAGAGGTTTCAGTTTTAAAGCTGCTCATTTTTTGCAACCTCCTGTACTGAGTTCCCAATGTCGTGTATCAGATGGAGCAGTGAATGAGGAGCTAGTATTGTTAGAAATTGTAAATTTTTTGTGAGTGCAGGTACTGCATCGTTTCATCGGCATTGTAAAGTTTCCTGGCAGCACCAGGAGGTGTGGGCTGTGTTCACTAGATACGCGTATCTTTACAATTAAGAATACCTAAAATGATATATTCAGAAACATAGCTGAAGTCTGAAAGCATGTTAAATTTTTTAAGAGCTGTTGAAACCTTTCTGAAACTTGCACTGAATTATATGCAGTTTAACCACAGCTCAGGACAGGTTGGAAGGGGTGAATGGCCTTTTCCTAGTCTTGTGATATTGGTTCTGACTATGTAGAAATAGAGTCATAGTGTTGTACAGCATGGAAACAAGCCCTTCAGTCCACGCCGACCAGATATTCTAACTTAACCTAGTGACCCATTTGCCAGAATTTGGCCAATGTCCCTCTAAACCCTTCCTATTCATATCCCCATCCAGATGCCTTTTTAAATGCTGTAATTATATCGGCCTTCACCACTTCCTCTGGCAGCTCATTCCATAAACGCACCACCCTCCGCGTGAAAAGGTTGCCCCTTAGGTCCCTCACAAATCTTCCACCCCCCCCCCCCCACCCTAAATCTATGCCCTCTAGTTCTGGACTCCCCCCTACCCCCAAACCTGGGGAAAAGAGATACAAAAGTTCATTTTCTCCCCCCACAGGATAAAGAGTTGCCCAGAGGGGGAGGGGGTTTCACTCTGAACCTCACAAGACCAGTTCTGCGTAGTGACATCAACAATGGAACGAGGGGTTGGGGTAAGGTGTCTGGGTAATGGGGTGGGGCCAAGCCGAAAGCAGTCCCTGCACCATTTGCAAAAATCCCAACCCGAGGAATCCACCCGAGGCAGATGGGAGACGGAAGCCTTTCCCACAGTTGCCACACTTACACGGTTTCTCCACGGAGCGGGATTCCACGGGTTTCTCCATGGCTGAAGCTTCAGATGTACACAAACGTGTGTGGAGCCCTTTCCCAGGCCATATAACTGTTTCAGACTCCACACTCAGTGCGCTGCAACAGTAGGGTCTCTCATCCAGTCCCACTGATGCTGAAAATCTACTCAAACAGGAATCAAAAAGCTTTGTTCCTTCTCACAGACTCATAGTTGAAAATTGTTGTGGTCCCGATGGATTGAGTGACTGTCGGGCATTGACGTCAAAATAAGGACTGCAGACGCTGGAGAATCAGAGTCGAAAAGTGCAGCGCTGGAAAAGCACAGCAGGTCAGGCAGCCTCAGAGGAGCAGGAGAGTCAACATTTTAGGCATAAGGCCTTCATCTGTTGATTTTGAAACTTCTGTCTTCAGATCTTCAAATACTCTGTAAAGAGAGATTACAAAGCTCATCACTGTCATTGCAGGGTAGAAATTCTGAACAAGCAATTCTACTTTCTATGGAATATTCTTGTGTTCTGTTATTCCACAAAATTGAAAGCACCATCCCACTCTCTCTCCCCCTCTGTTCTCACTCCGCTCTAGCTAATTCTCCTGAAGGTGCTGATTCAGGATCTTACAGGGGCAGAAAAGCAAAAACGTCAAGACTGACTTCTCTCTGCATTTTGGATAATTCCACCTGAAAGTTAATATCTTTCACAACACTGGGATACCGCTGAGAGTGAGCAGGTCTGATTTTGGGAAGCAAAGAAAAGTGTGTCAATTCAGGGTGAATCGGGAATGCAGCTTCTTGAGGAAGAACCAGACACGAAATGGTTAACGTCCACAGGAAGGTGGGAGCAAAATGAGACATCAAGCCATTAACACCGACATAAGAGAGAAAGTGGACCTATTGACGTGGCAAATGGTCGTGGAAAGCCAGAGTCATAGAGATGTACAGCACAGAAACAGACCCTTTGGTCCAACTCATCAGTACCAACCAGGTATTCTAAACTAATCCAGTCCCATTTATCAGCACTTGGCCTATGTCCTCTAAACCCTTCCTATTCAGATACCCATCCAGATGCCTTTTAAGTGCTGTAATTGTACCAGCCATCACCATTTCCTCTGGCAGTTCATTCCTTACATACAGCACCCTCTGAATATAGGAGTTGCCCCTTAGGTTCCTCTTAAATCTCACCCTCACCCTGAACCTATGACCCATCCAGGGAAAAGACCTTTTCTATTTCCCCTATCCATGCCTCTCATGATTTTATAAACGGTTGTCGGGTCACCCTCAGCCTTTGAAAGCTCAACAGAAAACAGCTCCACCCTGTTCAGCTCAAACCCTGACAACGTCCTTGTCAATCTTATCTGAATCCTTTCAGGTTTCACAACATCCTTCCTCGAGCAGAGAGACCAGAACTGCACACAATACTCCAAAAGTAGCCAAACAAATGTCCTGGAGAGTGCACAACGTAACCTCCCAACTCCAATCCTCAGAGGACTGGGAAAGTTTTCAAAACCCACAAAAAACAACCGGGAAAGAATGGAGGGACAAACGGATCTTTTGCGGGTCAGCTTGGAACATCAGGGCGGGGGGGAATGGGAATGAAGGAAAGAAGCTGAATGTGCTGGAGCAAGGTGGAGGAAGAACAGAGGATGCAAAACCGGTTAGAAGCTGCAATGAGGAATATTGCATGTGCTGTACTTGTACCTGTTGCAGTTACTGGTGGGAATCGGGTGCATTTTAAACATTAAAACAGAACAGCTATCTACTCCTCCCGCCTTCCCAACGTCGATCCCTCTGTCCCTCCTCACCCAGGTAACTAAGACACATACCTGAGTTTGTGGAGTCTCCTCCCTCCCTGCATTCACTCCAGTTGCTACAAGTGAATAGATTTCCCCTCCCCCCATCTCTGTCTCCCTCCCAGGATGAAGAGTTGCCCAGACAGAGTGAGATTCACTCAAACGGACAGGGCCACTTCCCTGCTGTGACATCTACATATCAAGAGGTGAGTCACAGTTTGCAAAACCCCTTCCCTTCAGAGAACCCTCAGTGTGGAAGCAGGCCACTGGGCCTAAAGTCTCCATACCGACCCTCTGAAGGTTAACCCACCCACACCCATTCCCCTACACCTGTTGCTCTCCATTTACCCCGTCTAACCTGCACATCCCTGGGCACTAAATAATTCAGCATGGCCAATCTACCCTAACCTGCACGTGCCTGGGCACTATGGAAAATTTGGCATAGCCAATCCCCCCTCCCTAACCTGCACGTGCCTGGGCACTATGGGTAATTTGGCATAGCCAATCCCCCCGAACCTGCACATACAAATTCACCCCCATGGACGTGTGTGTGTGTTTGCACAAAAGAGAAACAAAAATCTACATCAGTATATCTCTGCCTATTTGAGAACAGGTGCCTTACTTCTGTTGTAAATATTGTTGTAAATCATAGCTGGGTGCTAATAGTTAGATGGAAGGGAGACAAAATTCCCCAAGTAGGGCACCATGAGAATCCTGGGAGAGCCCTATTTATGGTTTACTTCTGAATGAACAAACATTAAGCATAAGCACCTATTTATTTCTAATTTTGTTTCATTTTTCTTGTTTAATTCCCTGTTATGACTACACTCTGTGCCTGGATGGTTGACAGGCTGGGAGATTGTGGGTTGGGGCATGATGACTGAATGTTTTATTGTTCCAGAAGGGGTAATAGGGAACAGGGAGATCAACAGAGGACGGAGAAATCAGGACCTGAAATCCGAGGTGACACCAGACTACCCTGTGATCAGTGCTTTGATTAGCAGTGCTAACCCTCTACCTTTACCGAGCTTCCCATCTGACTATCCCCTTGATATTCAGGATCCAATCCTTGCCACCCTGAAGCCATGTCTCTGTAAGGAGTCTCGGATCATAATTATTCTCTTCAATGTGTGCAGTCAACTCATTCACTTTTGTTACAATGCAGCACACATTCAGACACACTGTTTTTAGTTTCAATTTTTGTGACCTTTAAAATCCAGTTTTGATTGCTGGTACATTTACTCCCCTTGTCCCTTTCTATCACTCTCTGATGTTCATTTTCCACATCACTATACTGCTCCCTGGCCTTGATTTGGATTGGCCATGCTAAATTGCCCAGAATGTCCAGGGACGTGTAGGTTAGGTGGGTTAGCCATGGGAAATGCAGGGTTATAGTTTCATAGTAATAGAAGCAGGAGTCGGCCATTTGGCCCATCCAGCCTGCTCCACCATTCATTAAAATCATGGCTGATCTATCCATCAACTCAGCTCCTCCTCCCTGCATTGTCCCAACTACCCTTCATTCCCCTACCATTGCAAATACCCATTCAACTGTGTATTGAGTTTAGAGTCATAGCGATGTACAGCATGGAAACAGACCCTTTGGTCCAACCCGTCCCATGCCGACCAGATATCCCAACCCAATCTTGTCCCACCTGCCAGCACCCAAACAATATCTGTCCAAACCCTTCCTATTCATATACCCATCCGAATGCCTCTTAAATGTTGCAATTGCACCAGTCTCCACAACTTCCTCTGGCAGGTCATTCCATACACACACCAGCCTCTGTGTGAAAAAGTTGCCCCTTTGGTCTCTTTCATATCTTTCCCTTCTCACCCTAAACCTATGCCCTCTAGTTCTGGACTCCCCCACCCCAGGGAAAAGATTTTGTCTATTTATCCTATCCATGCCCCTTATGATTTTATAAACCTCTATACGGTCACCCTTCAGCTTCTGATGCTCCAGGGAAAACAGTCCCAGCCTATTCAGTCTCTCCCTGTAGCTCGGATCCTCCAACCCTGGCAACATCCTTGTACATCTTTTCTGAACCCTTTCCAGTTTCACAACATCTTTCTGATATGAAGGAGACCAGAATTGCACGCAATATTCCAACAGTGGCCTAACCAATGTCCTGTACAGTCACAACATGACCTCTCGACTCCTGTACTCAATACTCTGACCAATAAAAGAAAGCATACCAAACGCCATCTTCACTATCCTATCGACCTGTGACTCCACTTTCAAGGAGCTATGAATCTGCCCTCCAAGGTCTCTCTTCGTGAAAATGCCTCTACTGCTTCCATGGTCAGAGAATTCCATAGATTCACTACTCTCTGGGAAAAGCAGTTCCTCCTCATCTCGGTCCTAAATCTGCTTCTCCTAATCTTGAGGCCTGGTCTCATCCAGCAGCAGAAATGACTCGATTGGGTAGGGCTTCATCCCCACAGTGCAACAAATTCCCACCTTCCATCAAAATCCCGGATGTACTTAACTTACTCACTCAGTTGCTGTCTCACCAATGCAAGATTTCATTGTAACTTCTGCTCCCATTAAGGGCAAAACATCTCTGAAAGCTGCTCTGAAACTTCAGCCTTCACAATCACACCTCTGCTTTCACCGAAGAAGATTAGAGTCATACAGCACAGGAACAGCCCATTTGGTACAACTCGTCCATGCCGACCAGATATCCAAAATTCATCTTGTCCCATTTGCTAGCATTTGGCCCACATCCCTCTGCATCTGGATGGGTACATGAATAGGAAGGGTTTTGAGGAATATGGGCCACATGCTGGTAAATGGAATAGATTGAGTTCGGATATATGGTTGGCATAGACGAGTTGGGCTGAAGGATCTGTTTGTGTGGTGTATGACTCCAACTGTCTTCGGTGAAAGCAGAAGTGTGGTTGTGAAGACAGGGCTTTCAGAGCAGCTTTCAAAGAAGCTTTGCCCTTCCTGGGACCGGAAGAAGTTACAATGAAGTCTTTCATTTGTGAGACAGCAAGCAACTAAGTGAGTACATCCGGGATTTTGGTGGAAAGTGGGAATTCATTGCACTGAGAGGATGAAGCACTACCCTATCCAGTCACTTCTGCTGGTGGCTGAGACTAGGCACCAAGCTTTGGGGGAGTAGGTTTAGGACAGAGATGAGGAGGAGGAAGTGAGGGCTGCTGGTTTTCCCAGAGATTAGTGTATCTGCGGAACTCTCTGCCCGAGGAAGCAGGCTCCAATATGCCCCGGTCCTAATTCTTCAGCTTGACGTACCCGTGACTGTAAACTTTGAAGTGCTTTGGTTAACTGCAAATATTTCCCACTTGTCCAACAATGCAGTGTCAGCTGTTTCAGACATTGGGATGGTTTTGATTCAGCTAATAAATACATCTACTCTTATTAGACAATGTTCATAACAATGTACGCGAGGTGATACTATATACGCAAGTTGTAAACCAGTACAAAAGCTGACCAGACAAGGAAGTGGTTAACAAACACAGAGCATCCCTCTTCGAGTATGCACCTTGTTTGTTTACAAATTAAACACGCTTCAGATCTTTTCCGAGCTGCTTTCCGAAAATCTGGGTGCCACAATAATGGACATCATCGACTGAAATAGGCAGCAGCAAAGAATGAACACAAACCAGTCCAGCAGGGGGCACCCATGTTTTGGTTTGAGTATTGAGGGAGTACCCTTTTTGAGACCCATGTGAAATCAGTACCATACCCAGGCTAATGTGCATTGAAACCAGATTATGAAGTGTTAACTTTCCTGCAAACTTCTGTCTGTGTGTGTCTCTCTGTAACATTTTCCAACTTGCTTCATATCTCAGTTTGTCAGCTTTTGTTTATTCCTTCCTTCCTTCCAAGGCTAATGAGGCACTCGCATTCCAGAGCAGCCCAAGTTAGGGAGTTGAGCCTCATAAATCCTGGCTGTGACACATTGCTGCTTAACCAAGTGTGCAAACTCTACATACCTCTCCTTTGTTCCATTTGCAAATCGAACACTTTTCAACACAAGTTGTTTGTGTCTCTGCATGAGTCCATAACCCAGGGAAATACAACAGAGTCTTTAATAGTTGCCCAATGTGTCCTGTATGCCAAATTCATTCAAATAGGGTTTCACCTCTCGTAACCCTGGAGTAAGCAAATTCACTATTACTAACTTTGTAAAGCACAAGTGCTCTCAGCAGTATTACGTCCAGACGCTAGGACCCTGTTGAGTTCTCTCACTAGTATCTTGTGGCTGAGTAGGGAGAATTGTATCAACATTTGTTAGAAACGAAAATCGCTTCTTAATAATCGCTCTAGACAAATTCAGGAAAACAAAGTTTTATTAGCAAGTCTGCAGAGTTGGGCACCCTTCTGAGAAAAGCGCGCCGAGGCTAACAATGTTTCTGATTAAATACAGCACAAGTCCCTCCCCTCTATAGCTCTGAAGAGTCACGAGGTTCACATTCTAAACAGTCAGTATTTTTCCATTCTGGACCCTTATCACAAAGTCTGCAGCAGACGTCTCCCTAGTTGTTTTTCTACCCTGTAGTCTTATCAGTCAAGGACTTATTCTTCTCTGTCAGAGTTAGTGGTCCTATCAATCAAGGACTTGTTTTTCTACTCTGTCAATGTGAGTGGTCTTATCAATCCGTAGCAGCAGATGTCTCGTCCTTTATTATAGAGAAGCATGTTTTACCCTACCCCTATGGCTCTATTCCCCTTAGACTTTGGGGTCATGCACATCTCAATTGTTTGTACCGAAATCGTCTCTTGCAATTCCACCCTTTCTGTTTTTAAGATGTGCATGACAAAGATAAGCCTCCTCCCATCAAGGGCCCGGGAAACCCTTGGTCTTTCGCAGCAACAGCACCTTCAGTTCCTGCGTTCCATGTTGGGGTACCGCCACTGCCTGGAGTTGGGAAATATTTTTCTGGATTAAAGATTGAACACAGGGGGTCAGGCAGGGTAAGATGAGTAGAAGCATTACGCCCCCCCCAGCCACCAGTAACGCCGTGCGCCACCAACTACCACCTAGGAGACCATCCCACCATCCGATGTCACCAAGAGGACGCCAGGATTGAACCGGCACATGGGCCAGTTTCCGAATTTTATCGGAAATCTTCAAAACCGCTTTACCATTATCGTCAATTTTCAGACAGCAGTTAGTCAGGTTAAAATTCCCGCACACGCCCCCTTCCGAGGCCAACAGATAATCCAAGGCAAGCCGGTTTTGGTATATAGCAGCCCTCATCTGATCCTGCTGCTTAGCCAGCAACTCCAGGGCCAGGGCGGTCTGATTAGTAATGACCTCTACGACTGCTTGGAGCCTGATAATTCGATTTAACATATAGATAGGAGTACGGTATCCCCATGATCCGTCCTGTGCCTACGTAGCAGGCCCGTAGTATTCAATAATACGGGCCGGTGGCCATTCATCCCCCCAATCACCAACTTGGATATCCCTTGTTGGCCTCTGCAGGGAGTCAAATAGTTTAACCCCCAAGTCGTAGCCCTCCTCCCGGGGTAATAAGAAGAACTCTGGTCTAATTAGACCCAGGAAGCATACCCCAGCCCATCCCATGGGCAACTTGGCATATGCCTGATTATCGCATATCCAGAATAGGCCATCTGGGGCAGGGCCCCCCTGTTTCGCAACTTCGTTCCACACCTCTTTTATCCCAGGGATGCCCTCATAAGGGCCGGAGCCGCTACAATTCCAAAACCGAGAGTCATCACCCAGCCTCACACAATTGCGGTTCTCCTGTTTCGCAATGTACCATGTGATATCCTCAGGCCACCAGACTTGTGTGGTTGCATTCAACACACTCTGACAGGGGCTGATACCCACCTCAACCTTCCCTTTCCCTTCAACACACAACTGGCCTTCCGGGCTGTTAGTCAGTCTCCACACCTGCCCTTTCCTTTCGTTGACATGTGTCCAATTATACTGAAGCAACTCCCATATATCTAAGCTTTGACCAGACCACGGCCATTGTTCAGTCATATGTGGCCCCCCACAAACCCAGCAATTGCTAATATTTAACACGGTGGCTACCCTCGACGTAAGATCAATAAACAGGTTCTGTGTTACATCGGGGAGTTTGATCTTTTCTTCTACCTCCTTGTATATAGACGGCACCTTGGAGACAACGACCGTCCTTTGACAGTCGTGCTCTTTCTCTAACTTCCGTTCAGTGTTCTGTACTATTGTCTCCTTGACTCTGTCCACATGTTCTTTGAGCAACACGGAGGGTAGGCCCCACTGCCCAGCTTTGTTAACACACACCCAGTGGTCATTGTTAGGGCATCCACGGACTTTGCCACCGTACCCTTTATTATACACCTGATAATAGGGTTTTCCACCCTCCCAACATTCTTGCCGTGCATTCACATCGTAACACCGATCGTTCACATGGGAGTGAGACACAAATGACCCCGAGTCGATCTGACTCCCAAGCCTCACCGTAGTCCGACATTTGTCACATCTCCCCTCGCCCTCCCCCACATACAGGAGTAAACCGATCAATATCCCCACCAATACAGTCCAGGTAGAGTTCATTGTCGCTGTCTTTTTAGCTTTATCACCAACGGCTTGTCCCCTGGCCCGCATGTCCAAGTGCTCCCTCCTTCTGGCGGAACAGGCCCCTTTATCCTCGATGCGTGGGCCCACCCTTTTTCTTTCGTCCGAACAGCGGCTTCAGTTGTTAACAGGACCAGGAACGGTCCTTCCCACTGCGGCTGGAGCTTTTCGGCCCTCCAGGTCTTTACAAGTACCCAATCTCCGGGCTCCACCTTATGCAAGAGGAAGTCGAGCGGCGGAGTCTGAGCCAGGAGACCCTTTCTCCGGAGTTCTGCAAAAGAACGGGATAAGGCCAGTAAATAGTCTCTGACGAATACATCTCCCCCTTGTAGAGTGGGACACCCATCAACCTTACTCCAATATGGTAATCCGAACAGCATCTCATAGGGGGAGACCCCGATATCCTGGCGAGGTGCTGTAAGTATCCTCAATAGGGCAATGGGAAGGCACTTTGGCCAGGGTAACTTAGTTTCTAACATCAGCTTAGTCAATTGGGTCTTGAGCGTGCCATTCATTCTCTCAACTCGACCCGAGCTCTGGGGATGCCAGGGTGCATGGAATTTCCATTGGATACCCAGGGCAGTACAGATCAAATGGTGTAGCTTAGAAATAAAATGTGTCCCGCAGTCTGAGTCTATAGATTCCATCATGCCATATCTCGGGATTATGTTCTCGAACAATAGACGGGCCACGGTTGGTGCATCGTCTTTGGCGGTTGGGAAAGCCTCTACCCAGTGGGTGAAATGGTCTACTATTACTAGCAGATACTTCCATCTCTGTACTGGGGGTAAGTCTGTAAAGTCAATTTGGATCCTCTGGAATGGCCTAATCGCGAGAGGCTGACCACCAGCTGGCATAGAACGCATGGCTTTCTTGTTAATTCGCTGGCAAGTGGGGCATCCGACTACTTCTTGTTGGGCTAACGTGTATATCCCCCTGCATACATAGTCTCTCAGGATCGTGTCACACATGGCTTGCACCCCCCAGTGGGTCTGATGGTGTAATCGGTGCAGAATACTCCGGGTGATCTGTTTGTTCAGTACTTGTCTCCCATCAGGAACCGTCCACTTCCCGTTAGTTTCTAGCCGGGCACCCAATTGATCCATTTTATCAATCTCCCCCTGGGTGAAGACGGGTTGTTTAGCGAGCCCTTCCCTCAACGGTATTAATGTTAATAATTGGACGTGTTTTTCGACCGCTGCCCGCTTGGCTTCCTCATCTGCCAGCCGGTTTCCCACCGCTTCCGGTGTCGACCCCTTCTGGTGACCGGGTACATGGACTACTGCGAGTTCTATAGGTAACGCCAGGGCTTCCAATGTTAGGCTGATCATTTGTTCGTGAGCTAATTCTTTTCCCCGGGAAGTTATCAATCCTCGCTCTTTCCAGATTTTCCCGAAAGTATGAACGATTCCGTATGCATACTTTGAGTCAGTATATATGGTCCCCACTTTCCCCTCCAACAACTTCAGGGCCCTCTGGAGGGCGTACAACTCACAGGATTGGGCTGACCACTTCCCGGGCAGTCGTCCGGACTCGATCGTCCGTTTCGTTGCGCCATCTACGACAGCATAGCCACTGTACCGTACCCCACTGATGCACTGGGAGGACCCGTCGATGTACAGTTCCTGTCCCTCACCCAGCGGGGCCTCTTGCAGGTCCTCTCGGCTTTTGGTCTGTAAGTCTACAAATTCCACACAATCATGCTCCTGTTCCCCATCTGCAGGACGTCCGTATAGAAACTGGGCAGGGTTGCAACTGAGATCTTTTGCAAAATTGAGATCGTCTCCGGTCATCAAAATCGTCTCATACTTCAGGATGCGAGAGTCTGTTAACCAGCGGTGAGCCTTTTGAGCCAGTATGGTACTAACCAAATGTGGGGAGTATACTGTGATTCTTCCTCCAAAGGTAAGTTTCCGGGCCTCTTCTACTAACATTGCCGTAGCTGCCACTGCCTGGATACAGGTCGGCCATCCACGTGACACAGGGTCTAACATTTTTGACAAAAATGCAACCGGCTGACGTTTCCCTGCCCGCAGCTGGGTAAGCACACCTTGGGCAATTCCGCCGGCGCTATTAACATATAACTGGAACGGTTCCTTCAGGGTGGGTAAAGCCAATACCGGAGCTCGGATCAGTTTACTTTTAATAATATTAAATTGCTGCTCCTCCTCATCTGACCAGTCCAGTTTTTGTTCTTCTTGTCCCAGTTTGTCGTACAAAAACTTTATTAGAGTGGTGTAACTTTCAATCCATATCCGGCAATACCCTACTAGCCCCAGGAATTGTCTGATTTCCTTCTTCGTCCTGGGTATTGGCATACCCGTAATCTCCGATATTCGTTCTGGCGTGATATGGCGATGCCCCTTACTGACCTGATGGCCCAGATATCTTACTTCTTGCTCCACAAACTGGAGTTTTGTCCTGGAGACGGGTAGGCCCTGTTTCCCCAGGAAGTTCAGCAGGGCAACGGTGTCTGCTCGTACCTCCTCTTCTCTCGGTCCTGAGAGTAAGAGATCATCAACATATTGGAGCAATTGATTCTCCGCGTTACACCGAAATCCTCCTAAGATCTGCTCCAGTATTTGTCCAAACAAGTTGGGTGACTCTGTGAATCCCTGCGGCAAGACTGTCCATCTTAACTGTCGCTTTCGTCCTGTGAAGGGATTCTCCCATTCAAATGCAAAAAGGTTCCGACTTTCTTCGTCAAGGGGGCAACTCCAGAAGGCATCCTTCAGATCTTCCTCTTGTAATTCCGTACTTCAGTACTCGTTAAGGGGACGTTCACATATCCCGTCCCTCCTTCCGCGCCTCCCATGGGCACTTCCCGGAGTGGATTCATTCTTGCAATCGGGACAGAGTTTCGTCTGTGACTCTTTTCAGCTTGAGATCTAGTCTGTACTCCTGAGGCACCTGGTGGTTCCTCCCCGCTTTCTTCCCCTTCCCCTGAATCGTCGCCACCCGAAGGACTATTTTGCGGGGCAGACAGGGTCACGTAGGGCGGCGGTAAGTGATCTAAAGGTTCCCATTCTTTCTGCCCTTTCGAGTCTTCATTGGTTACCTTCATTTTGCAAGATAGTGTGACTGGCAGCCAACAAAGGGCGTAATCACTTTCCTCCCGAGTAACATTAGGTTTCGAATTGACATATAAAATTAGAGCTTGCCGGACCCAGTCTTCGTCAGTGCCGAATTTAGGCCACCACACTGAGTCTCCCTGAATAGGTTTTTGGGACCACGTTTGACAGTATTTCACCATCTTCTTTCTAGATTTTCCTTTTTCCTACCCTGATCCCAATTATTTAACATTATTCCTAACGGACTATCGTCAGGTACCCCGGGGTATTTTTCATTGTCTACGCTCAAGCCTATCTTTCCCTTATTCGCCTTGGATCCCTTATTTCCCATTGCCGAGGACTTTGTAAAATCGGAGATTTCTGTATTATCCCGTGATAATCTATCACTATTTAGCCAATTCCCGGACCTTCAGTCCCGTGATCGCCCAGGTCCCTTTGCAGGCACCCCCGGTCTTTGGATTCCTGTGTCCTACGTCTCTGTGAAACAGATCACAGGCACCCCGTAGGTCCACGTTCCTCCACAAACACGGTCTCTGCAAAATCCCGCACAGACGAGCCCCGGTCTCTAGATTCCTGAGTCCCACGTCTCTGTAGAAAAATCTACAGGCACTCCGCAGGTCCCCAGTCCTCCGGAAAGACGGTTCCCGCAAGTCTGTTCTTACCTGGGTTCGGTGCACCGAAATTACTCGATCGTTAACCGTCCCCACTGCCTCGGCCACACCCCTCCTTTGTTCTCCTGAGCCTTCTGGATATCACTCGCTCAAGCCACGGGGGGCGACAAGCAAGGAATCAGGGACTGCCGAACTCGGCAGGGTGCACCTTCTCCGATGTCCTTCCTCAGCCACCCCTCGCGGCCGGAGTGTTGATCGGACGAGCCCCCAAGTTTGTTAGAAACGAAAATCGCTTCTCAATAATCGCTCTAGACAAATTCAGGAAAACAAAGTTTTATTAACAAGTCTGCAGAGTTGGGCACCCTTCTGAGAAAAAGGCACCCGAGGCTAACAATGTTTCTGATTAAATACAGGACAAGTCCCTCCCCTCTATAGCTCTAAAGAGTCACGAGGTTCACATTCTAAACAGTCAGTATTTTTCCATCCCATATCACAAAGTCTGCAGCAGACGTTTCCCGAGTTGTTTTTCGACCCTGGTGTCTTATCAGTCAAGGACTTGTTTTTCTACTCTGTCTATGTGAGTGGTCTTATCAATCCGTAGCAGCAGATGTCTCGTCCTTTATTATAGAGAAGCATGTTTTACCCTACCCCTATGGCTCTATTCCCCTTAGACTTTGGGGTCATGCACATCTCAATTGTTTGTACCGAAATTGTCTCTCACACTGCCTGAACTGCTGTGCTTTTCCAGCACCACTCTAATCAAAAGTGGATTGGCCATGCTAAATTACCCACAGTGCCCAAGGATGTGCAGGTGAGGGTGGATTGGCTATGCCAAATTACCCATAGTGCCCAGGTTAGGGTGGATTGGCTATGCTAAGCAGGTAAGGTGCATGACTCAGGGATAAATGAAGAGCAATGGGGATAGGGGAATGAGTGTGGGTGGGTGACACTTGGGAGGGTCGGTGAGGCCGAGTGGCCTGCTTCCACACTGTGGGGATTCTCTGAAGGGAGGGGTTTTTTGGAAAGTATGTTCTCCTCCCCGTGTGCTGCAGGCGCAGCGCATGCGCAGTGCGGCGTCCCGCTGTTGGCCATGCCCCGCCCCCTAAACCGTCACTATTCCTCGCCCCGCCCCTAGTTTCTTTGTGACGTCACAAGGCGCATCCTGGGAGGGAGGCAGAGATGGGAGGAGGGGAAATTGGTCACTTGTAGCAACTGGAGTGAATGCAGGGAGGGAGCAGCCTCCGCAAACTCAGGTATGTGTCTTAGTTACCCGGGTGAGGAGGGACTGAAGGATAGAGATTGGGAAGGGGGAGGGCTGGATATCTCCTGTTTTGATGTTTAAAATGCACCCGATTCCCACCAGTAACTGCCACAGGTACAAGTACAGCACATGCAATATTCCTCATTGCAGCTTCAAGCCGGTTTTACATCCTCTGTCCTTCCTCCACCTTGCTCCAGCACATTCAGCTTCTTTCCCTCATTCACATTCCTCCTCTACCCCCCCCCGATGTTCCAAGCTGATCCGCAAAAGATCGGTTTGTCTCTCCATTCTTTCCCGGTGGCGCCCATTACTCTTGTCTATTTCTTGCCTTCTTCAGCCTTGTGCGTGAACAAAGTGTTAGCGTATATCCTCTCACTGCCAGCTGCTTCCTTGTTGGCGAAAGCAACATTTCCTCCCATTTTTCGCCGACACTGAGCCTTCTGACCTCCTTGATTGTGGCTTTTTTTTTGTTTTGGCAGAAGCAGGGAACAGATGCTTATTACTATTAGTAAGAGGAATTTAGCTTAACCTACACCCTCTCCCCTCACAGCACCTTATCTGTTTGTAACATCTACCATTGTTTGCAGGCACATTTCATTCTTGTATGCACATTTTAGCTAATACAAAAGTAATTATATATTTCCTTCACATTGCTTTCATTCTTGTTAACTCCACTCTTGGCTGAAACAATTATACCCTGGCGTTAGTTCATTTACCTCGCAGAAGCAATTATGGTTGCAGAAGTAACACTGCTTTCCCTATATCCCACAGGGGTGACCCTACAACCTTGTATAAAATAATGTGGGGCATGGCGAGGGTAAACAGACAAGATCTTTGATCTGGGATTGCTCATAGGTTTCTTTTAAATCTCACCCTCACCATAAACCTAAGGGGCAACTCCTATACACAGAGGGTGGTGTGTGTAAAGAATGAGCTGCCAGAGGAAGTGATGACTGCTGGTACAATTACAATCTTTTAAAAGGTATCTGGATGGGTATATGTCTGGAAACATTTAGAGGGACATGGGCCAAGTGCTGGCAAATGGGACTAGATTGATTTAGGAGATCTGGTCAGCATGGACTGAAGGGACTTTCTGTGCTGTACATCTGTGATTCTGGCTTGCCACTAATGTTTGTCACGTCTCTATGTTCAGTTTCTCCCTGGTGTTGGTGTTAATGCCTTGATGTCTTATTTTGCTCCCCACATTCTGGGGATATTAACCGTTTCCTGTCTGGTTGTTCTGATCTGGACTGCTGTCTGGATCTTCGGATTTCTGGGATTGGTCAATAAACACACCTGGAAATGACTCTTTTGTCAATCACACAAAGAATAGTTTATTCTTTGATACAGCCGGGTCAGTAGACTCTGATCAGCACAGAAGGATTAGATTAGATTCCCAACATGTGGAAACAGGCCCTTCGGCCCAACCAGTCCACACCGATCCTCTGAAGAGTAGCCCACTCAGACCCATCTCCCTCTAACCAATGCACCTAACATTATGGGCAGTTTAGCATGGCCAATTCACCACATCTGCATATCTTTGGATTGTGGGAGGAAACCCACGCAGACATGGGGAGAATGTGCAAACTCCACCAGCCAGCCCCCCGAGGCTGGAATTGAACCTGGGACCCTGGTGCTGTGAGGCAGCAGGGCTAACCACTGGGCCACCGATGAGTACTTCTAGTGTGCCAAAAGAATCCGCTGACTTTTACAGAGTTTGGATAGAACTTATGTCCATTGTTTAGAGTCAGACATTGAGCATGATCACATAGTAACAACCAATCAGATCCTGCCATGTCCTCGCGCACATTTGACTTAGCCTAGGGCGGCACAGTGGCGAGCACTGCTGCCTCACAGCACCAGGGTCCCAGGTTCGATTCCAGCCTTGGGTGACCGTCTGTGTGGAGTTTGCACATTCTCCCGTGTCTGCGTGGGTTTCCTCTGGGTGCTCTGGTTTCCTCCCACAGTCCAAAGATGTGCAGGTCAGGTGGATTTGTCATACTAAGTTGCCCATAGTGTTTGATACATTATTAGTCAGAGGGAAAATGGGTCTGGGTGGGTTACTCTTCGGAGGGTCAGTGTGGACTGGTTGGGCCAAAGGGCCTGTTTCCCCACTGTCGGGAATCTAATCTAATTAGATTAGATTAGATTAGATTACTTACAGTGTGGAAACAGGCCCTTCAGCCCAACAAGTCCACACCACCCCACCGAAGCGCAACCCACCCATACCCCGACATTTACCCTTTACCTAACACTACGGGCAATTTAGCATGGCCAATTCACCTGACCTGCACATCTTTGGACTGTGGGAGGAAACCGGAGCTCCCGGAGGAAACCCACGCAGACACGGGGAGAATGTGCAAACTCCACACAGTCAGTCGTCTGAGGCGGGATTGAACCCGGGTCTCTGGCGCTGTGAGGCAACAGTGCTAACCACTGTGCCACTGTGGCGTCCATCTATCATAATTTCTTGTAGACAACCTGTTTTTGGAATCGTATTTGTTCTGTCTGGTAGTTAGCATTAAACTGTAATTTCTACGATTAATGGTTAGGTTTACATTTGTTACTTCAGCATTTGCAATTTTTTTTCACCGGATTTACACCAGTCTGTGGATCCTTATTTGTTCTGAGTCACGAGTATCTGCCTGACTCAGTTCTGACTGAGTGAGCCAAGCAGAAGCCATTTTGTCCTACCTCCCATGTTAAAGTGGAGATTTGATGCAGCCCAGGGAATCCTTTGTGGAGTCAGACCTGTAAAGCCTCTCTCTTGGTTTGTCCTGGAGATCGCACTCTTTGGAAGCCTGGAATAAAAACCTCTCATCATAAAGTCCCAAAATGCAATTCAATTCTGTGTCTGTCTGTGTCTCTCCCTTTTGAACTCTCACGACAGCAAAGATTTATTTTGTGAAAGCCCCGCTTGCAATGGGTAGTAAGAATATGTTATAATGGACAAGATCCAACCATTAATTGCAAAGCTATGGATAGTACCGAGTCTTGTTTCAGGGTCAGATTCAAAGACTTACATTCATTTCACAAGGGAACGGCTGTGAATGTTATCACTTGGGATCCTGTTCACACAGATTCACCGATGCTGAGGCAAACGTTCTTAATTGCCTCACAGCATCTTGTTATCACTTGGTGAGCCCAGGTGTCCCTATCTTTAAGTTCTGCCCTCTTTCTGAGCCTTCCTGCCTGTTTATTTTCTAGTGCAGTAAATGTATTCAATAATTCAGCATTACATTTTAATCTGAATGTTTAAAGACAAGTTTTAAGGCTATAGACTTTATCACCCAGATGCCCACACACTCATTCCTCCCTTTAATTGCACCACGATCACTGAAAGAGAAGGCTAGTCCAAACGAATGCCCTTCAAGGTGGTCCAGCCATCAACATCCTGTAGAGCGGCACCACCATCTTCGCAGCTCATCTGGTCATATTTATCATCGCCATCGACACGTGTGGGTGAGCCATCGGATCACAAAAGGAGCATCTTCTGGGGCAAATCTATATCACTAAGGGACCTCATAAGCCGAGCAATTAAATACCTAACAATACCAATACTGACAAACAAACATAGCTAAATTGATAAGCCAATTGTACCATCAGCCCGATCTGCAGTTTCCCCAACTGGTCCCTTCAGTCATTCTGTCAAGGAATACCTGGATCTCTTCTTGTATCTTAGTAATATTGCCAGTGAGATCGGGAACGCCCATAGTGCATTTATCTTGGACAATGGTGCAGACCTCACCCTCCTGGGGGAGTATATAGTCTAAGGCAGACCGATTCTGCACAGAGTAAAGACACAGGTCTGATAATCCCAGTTTACTCTGTTTCAGAGCCTCTTTAGTCTTATTTCCTCGAATGGTCAGGCCGTCAAAGAGGGAATTGTGGTTCTGTTGACTTGTCACCCCTGCCAATCCTTCCAACCCCAGGGTACTCTGGATTCCCCAGCCTATCGGGTGTCCTGTATTGTCACCCAGTCCCTTGGGGTCCTTCCAGTTGGAGCAAGGTTGGCTGAAACCGACCGCTGCATCCTCCTCAGATGGAGGTTCCATCGACTTGTCCACTGGCCAGGACAAGGTACTGTTGTGGGAACAAGGGCTCTGATAGTGACCTTATCAGGGACATCTTTGTCATCAAGGACAAGGAAATTGGTAGCTTTACCTTAGCTGAAGAAATAATAGTCTGGTTTGATTTATATTATGGAGAGTTTGTCAAAATAGGTTACTGAAATGTTGCAGCAGCGGGTCTGGTCAGGTCTACAGGAGTAAAGGGTCGACATTTTGCAAGAGGAGTTGCTTGAGAGCTGTAAAAAATGGGCCAAGTGACTCGAGCACTCGCACTGTATGGGAGACAATGGTCCTCAGAATGCTGTTCCCATTGGGCTCTCCCTTAGCTCTATTGTACATGGTCTTGGTGACAGTATCAGGTTCTGAAAAGAGAAAAGGCCTATAAATGCACAAGGGAAGGGTTCCGTTCCAAGTCCATGTGCCACATAAGGCCTGCTGTACCCCAGCCAGTGTTACACCAGCTGTTTGTATACACAGACCGGAGGTATTGGAAAGTGATATTTCTCTTCGCAGGGTCGGCAGCAGGAAGTCTGACAAATGGAATGGAATCGGGGATTGGGGACGGGGCAAGTAAGTCATCTCCCGATAGAGATGAGTAACATGCTACTGCCTCTGGGGTGAAGAGCGTTCTGTGGGCCTGTATCAATAAGTTGTTTGTGGATTGAGGAGTTTCCCCTATCAGGCTTCCCTTTTCTCAAGTTGGCCCGACCTGCAAAAAGGGATGGTGTTCCTGAGTTGATAATTTTTATCCTCACTAGGCTTGCATCTGCAGGTAAAATCAAAAAAACATGGTAACGACATGGTAACTCCCACTGATTTCTACTGTCCAGATGGACCATCTGGTCTTTCTGATGTAAGAGACCATTGCAATAATCAATCTTCGTCACGTTCCACACGTCAAAGGCGTCTGGTCCGGTGCACTGGACAACATCATCTCAGCATAGGTGGTGGATAATCTCTGATCATTCCTGGTCGCATCCATACTTAGTAGCTTTCCCCATCAGGATGTTGTATGTGATCAGAAAGGTGAGGAGATAAGCGATCACCCACATGTCCCTCCTCTTAGTTCAAGTATCTGTCATAAGATTAACATGAAAATAACAGCAAGATTCAAAAACCCAACTGGACAGGGTCCACTCCTTTTGTTGGGATTCCAGGATTCTCTCCTCCTCTTCCCTCCTCTTGATTGGTGCGGTCAATCAATTTACAATGGTGCAGTTGGACCCAAGCTGAGCACCCAACCACTGTGACCGCTGTAGGGGTGGGAAGTAAAACCTGGAAGGGGCCATCCCAACGAGGTTAGAGACCTTTGCCAGTCCAGTTCTTGACGAGCACCAACGAACCAGGTTCTACCCGTGACGAGGCTGAAAGGGAGGGAACATCGCTGTATGCCGCACGCTCCTGGGAGTGAAAGGCACGCATAACACTAGTTAGAGCAAGAACATAACCAATCATTGTTTCGGTCATGTGGTGGAAGTGGACTGAGAAGGGAGCCGAATCGTTCCAAGGGGTACGGAGGGGGTGACCAGAGAGACTCTCAGCTGGAGACAGTTGTATCTTGCCCACAGATATGGATCGCATCTGGAATAAGGCCACAGGGATTAGCATAACCAGGAGAGGCCAGACTGGGCCATTAATTTGGCAAGTTTAGTCTTGAGTCTGGTTAAAACATTCAACAAGTCCGGCCGCCTGAGGATGATAAGCACCATGCAGTTGCCAACAAATACAAAGCTGGGAACAGAGTTCTCCGTTAATATTACCTACAAAGTGTGGTCCATTGTCCGAGCTAATGCACGCAGGTATACTGAAGCAGGGAATTATTTCCTTAAACAAAATCTACACCACAGTCTCAGCAGTAGCGTGAGGAGGAGGGTAGGCTTCAATCCACTTAGAAAAGACATCAGCAATAAGCAAAACATATTGATAGCAACTCAACTCATTTCTACAACTCAATGAAGTCCAGTTGAAGTGTCTGCAAGGGACCCTTCAGCAAGGGAGTTCTCGTAGAGATACTTGAACTAAGAGGTGGGGCATCGCCTACCCACTGACCTGTTTGATCACGTACAACATCCTGATCGGGAAAGCCACTGACTGAGTATCGATGCGATCTGGAACGATCTGAGATTATCCTGGTGTCATCTAGTGCACCAGACCAAACGTTTTCAATGTGGGTCACTTGAGCGATGGCATGAGCTGCCAGAGGAAGTGGTGGGTGCTGATACGATGACAAGTTAAAAGGCTCCTGGACGGGCATCTGAATATGAAGGGTTCAGATGGGTCAGGGCCAAGTGATGGCAAATGCAACTGGAGTCATAGAGATGTACAGCACAGAAACAGACCCTTCGGTCCAACTCGTCCTTGCTGACAAGATAGCCAACCCAATTTAGTCCCAGCTGCCAGCACCCGGCTCCCATAGGGGCCAAGTGATGGCAAACGTGACTAGATTAATTTAGGATATCTGGGCAGGTTGGGCCAAAGGGTCTGTTTCCGTGCTGTGTGACTCTCATTGTCTTCAGTGGAAGTAGAAGTATGGTTGTGAAAGCTGGACTTTCAGACCATGTTTTGCCCTGACTGGGAGCAGAAGAGTTTGACTGAAGTGTGTTGGTGTTAATGCCTTGATGTCTCATTTTACTCCCACTTTCTCGGGGTCATTAACCATTTTGTGTCTGGTCCTTCCTCAAGAAGCTGCATTGCAGATTCACCCTGAATGGACACTTTATTTTTGCTTCCCAAAATCAGACCTGCTCACTCTCAGCAGGATCCCAGCGTTGTGAAAGATATTAACTTTCAGGTGGAGGTATCCAAAATTCAGAGAGATGTCAGTCTTGATGTTTTTGCTTTTTCTGCCCCTGTAAGGTCCTGAATCAGCACCTTCAGGGGAATTAGTTAGAGCGGAGTGAGAACAGAGGGGGAGAGAGAGTGGGATGGTGCTTTCAATTTTGTGAAACAACAAAAGAATATTCCACAGAAAGTAGAATTGCTTGTTCTGAATTTCTACCCTGCACTGATAATCCCTTTTGTAATCCCTTTTTGCAGAGTATTTGAAAATCTGAAGACTGAAGTTTCAAAATCAAAGAATGAAGGGCTTACGCCCGAAACATTGACTCTCCTGATCCCCGGACGCTGCCTGACCTGCTGTGCTTTTTGACTCACTGTCCAGCGTCTGCAGTCCTCACTTTGATGTCAATGTCTGACAGTCACTCAATCCAATGGGACCACAACGATTTTTGACTGTGATTTCTGTGAGAGGAATCAATGCTTTTTGGTTCCTGTTTGAGGACGTTTTCAGCATCAGTGGGACTGGACGAGAGACCCAATTGTGGCAGCACAGTGTGTGTGGAGCCTGAAACAGTTTTACGGCCTGGAAAGGGGATTTCACAGCAGGGAGGGGCTCCCCATGTGTTTGTGAGCAGCTGAAGCTGTGGCCATGGAGAAACCTGAGGAATCTCACCCCGTGGAGAAACCGTGGAAGTGTGGCGACTGTGGGAAAGGCTTCCGTGTCCCGTCTGCCCTGGAGACTCATCGGCGCAGTCACACCGGGGAGAGGCCATTCCCGTGCACCGACTGCGGGAAGGCCTTCAGACATTCCTCCCACCTGCTGGCCCACCAGCGGGTCCACACAGGGGAAAGGCCCTTCAGCTGCCCAGATTGTGGGAAGGCCTTCAGACATTCCTCCACCCTGCTGAGACACCTGCGTGTCCACACCAGAGAGAGGCCCTTCAGCTGCCCAGATTGTGGGAAGGCCTTCAGACATTCCTCCACCTTGCTGACACACCAGCGTGTCCACACCGGGGAGAGGCCCTTCAGCTGCCCTGAGTGCGGGAAGGCCTTTGCCCAGGTCTCCTCCCTGATGAGGCACCAGCGGGTCCACACTGGGGAAAGGCCCTTTAGCTGCCCCGAGTGCGGGAAGGCCTTTACTGACATCTCCTCCCTGATGAGGCACCAGCAGACCCACACTGGGGAGAGGCCGTTCACCTGCTCTCAGTGCGGGAAGGGCTTCACCCGCTCCTCCAACCTGCGGAGCCACCAGTGGGTCCACACGTGGGAAAGGCCCTTCAGCTGCCCCAAGTGTGGGAAGGCCTTTACCCAGGTCTCCTCCCTGATGAGGCACCAGCGGGGCCACACTGGGGAAAGGCCCTTTAGCTGCCCAGAGTGCGGGAAGGCCTTTACCCACGTCTCCTCCCTGATGAGGCACCAGCGGGTCCACACCGGGGAAAGGCCCTTCAGCTGCCCTGAGTGTGGGAAGGCCTTCAGCAATTCCTCCACCCTGCGGAGCCACCAGCGCGTCCACACGGGGGAGAGGCCCTTCAGCTGCCCCGAGTGTGGGAAGGCCTTTACCAACGTCTCCGCACTGCAGAAGCACCAGCGTATCCACACGGGGGAGAGGCCCTTCAGCTGCCCCGAGTGTGGGAAGGCCTTTACCAACGTCTCCGTCCTGCAGAAGCACCAACGGATCCACACGGGGGAGAAGCCCTTTAGCTGCCCCGAGTGCGGGAAGGCCTTTACCGACGTCTCCTCCCTGATGAGGCACCAGCGGGTCCACACTGGGGAAAGGCCCTTTAGCTGCCCAGAGTGCGGGAAGGCCTTTACCGACGTCTCCTCCCTGATGAGGCACCAGCGGACCCACACTGGGGAGAGGCCGTTCACCTGCTCTCAGTGCGGGAAGGGCTTCACCCGCTCCTTCAACCTGCGGAGCCACCAGCGGGTCCACATGGGGGAGAGGCCCTTCAGCTGCCCCGAGTGTGGGAAGGCCTTCAGTGATTCCTCCTCCCTGCTGAGGCACCACTGGGTCCACACGGGGGAGAGGCCGTTCACCTGCTCTCAGTGCGGGAAGGGCTTCACCCGCTCCTCCAACCTGCTGAGCCACCAGCGGATCCACACGGGGGAGAGGCCCTTCAGCTGCTCTCAGTGCGGGAAGGCCTTCAGCGATTCCTCCAACCTGATGATCCACATGCGTGTCCACACCGGGGAGAGGCCGTTCACCTGCTCTCAGTGCGGGAAGGGCTTCACCCGCTCCTCCAACCTGTGGACCCACCAGCGGGTCCACACGGGGGAGAGGCCCTTCAGCTGCCCCGAGTGTGGGAAGGCCTTCAGCACATCCTCCACCCTGCTGAGACACCAGAGGATCCACACCGGGGAGAGGCCGTTCACCTGCTTTCAGTGCGGGAAGGGCTTCTCCTGCTCCTCCCACCTGCTGACCCACCAGCGAGTTCACGTGCCATTGCAGGGGGATTGAAGGAATGATGGCCGAGTGCCAATATCGATTGGACCATCAACCCACTGTGGTGTAAAATTATGTCCCAATACATGTGTGAATCATAATGCAACACATGTATTGGGCCAAGCAGTGGAATGTGGTGAAAGGGTTAAAATTGTGTCCCAATACATGTGTGAATCTAACCGAAAATGGAAGGTGTCGCTTAGTCCCGTGTGAATCTTATTATACACCTTCCCGTGTGAATCTTCTTATCTGTATGTAACCAGAATGGAATGTGTTTTTTAGCCTTGCTCTGCTGTTCACATGAATGTTTATATCTGGAAAAGAGTATATCAGCTGGAAAAGTCTCCAGTTCGGTAGAGTCTGCTCCGGGGTTGCGTTTAACCGCCGAGCGTGGGTTGTTGGCAACCGCTCTACGAGAACTGACGGCTCCCAGTTCCGGTAACACGTAGAGTGAGTATAAACCAGACCCGTTGTAAGTACGAGACCTGGTTGTGGCGACGCTGCGGGGAATAAAACACTTATATTCTAGCAGACTCGCCTCTTGGCTGTTTGTTCTGTGTCAGACTACTTTCCTGCGAGCCTGGTCCTTGACCTTGAGAATTTTTTAAAACATTTTGGCGTAGCCGGCAGGATCAATCGCAATTGAGGAAAGATTTTGATACAGAACAATGTTTTGGAAAAAGGCTAAGAAACCAGAGGAACAAACTGTGGAGGTCCCGACCGTCCCGGGATGGCATGGACCGTGGCATGGCGTGGCAGTTTGTTTGAGAAATGGTGGGGGGCGACCGGAGAACTGGGAGGCCGAGGGCGTAGGAACCCCAGGGTCGCTGCTGTCCACCCTTGAGAGGATCCCAGTCCTGCCGAAGAACCCCTTGCCTGGGGTACAGCGGAGGATGTGGGCCTGTGCGGCGGCTTGTAGACAACAGTCAGACAAGCGCCAAAAAGCTGAAGCAGAATTAGCCCTCCTGAAACATGAGCAGGGACTCAGTTCAGGAGATGCCTCTATGTTGAGGCAGGAAATTATGAAGTTAAAAGCTGAATTGACAGCATTAACTGAACTAGCAGGACGAACTATTATGTATCTGTCTGCTAAGAAACGGAAAGAGAAAAGGAAGGTCCCTCGAACCCCGGACCCGGTACAAGTACGGGCGTTTGTAGCCCAGTTAAATAACGGGGATCGGTGGGATATCGATCATTGGGATGGGAACATTTGGGGAGATTCAGATGATCAGTACGAAGAGGACCCACCCGTACTCCAAGCTAAACCAGTGGTTAGGAGAAAGCAGGTTCAGAGACGTCTCCCAGTGCAACGGGAGGTAATGTTAGATGAGGAAGGAAACCCTATACGGAATGAACAAGGGGAGGCAATTATGCATGAATTACCGCGGGCTCAGCCTCCTGCAGAATTCTCTGAATTAACGGAAGACTTCACTACCGATGAGGTGCTGTTTATCACCCAGAAAACCCGACGTAATCCTGGGGAGCCGTTAGAGCTATGGCTAATTCGGCTCCTCGAGGAAGGGGGGCAACAAGTGCAGGTAGACTATCAGGATGCTCCCAAGTTTGGTGGATTAGCAAAGGATGCTGCCATAGACCTGGGGTACCGCAGACAAGCCAAGGATATGGTAATAGATCGCAGTATGGGGACCTTATTTGGGATGTATGCCAGGGCAGTGGCTGAACAGTATCCCTTCCCGTCCGATTGGCCCCCCTTGGAAGGAACTTGGACAACAATTAAGGAAGGGGTTCAGAGGCTAACCCGTTTGTGTGTGCGGGATGCCCTGTTGCTGGGAGTGCTGGACGAGGTAGATAACACAAATGTTAGTAGACAGACTAAGAGACCACCTAGTGAAGACTGCCCCCCCCCATTATAAACCACTGTTATTAACCATAATGTTGAGTGGACGGGGAGAAACCCTAGGAGATGCCCGTAGTATGATGAGGGAGATGGGTGGTTTGGGGGATTGGGGACCCACAACCCGTGCTTCTCAGGGGGGCACGGAGGGGCGTCGCCCTGAGGCTCGGGCAGGGGGAAAAGTAAACCCTAATCAAGGAAGTAACCAAGGCCCCTCACGGCGTGCTTTGTGGCAAGCTTTGATACGGGCGCAGGTCCCAGCATCGGAGATTGATGGCCTACCTACACCGGAATTAAAAGACTTATGCAGACGAAAGGGACTGAAGGTGTCCCGGGTAGAGACGGAGTCCCGACCCACTATGGAAGACCTAGTGGAATTACTGACACAAAAATGTCAGACACGGGGTCCGGTTGTTAATGAGCCTCGAAGGGGTAGAACTTCCACTTCCCAGCGGTGGGAATCCTCGGAGGACGAGGAGGAGGAGGAGGTACGGCCTCCCCTCCGAGAGTGTTATAAAGTGGATAGGCGTGGCCGGAAACCTAGTAAGAAAGGCAAGAACAAAGAAGGGCGAGGCAAACGTCTTTACCCAGTGCTGTCTGGGGAAGATGAATGGGAGGAACAATAGGAATCGGGCCAAGCCCCAAGGGTTTGCCCACGAACGAGCCAATGGTCAGCAGACGACATTCGACCTCATGTATCATTGACTATCTATTGGCGCAAATCCGTCCAAACCGTTATGGCTCTAGTGGACACAGGGGCGGAGGCCACCTTAATCTATGGGACGCCCCATAAGTTTAAAGGAACCCCAGTCACGCTGGTTGGGCTGGGAGGTAATCTGATTGAAGGAAAAACAGTACAATTGCCCCTAAAGATAGGTACAATGCCCATTAAAACTTATTCAATTATCATTACACCGGTTAGAGAATGGATCCTGGGAATGGACATTCTGGCCGGTTTAACACTTCACCTCCAACAAGGGAAGTTTGAATTTGGAATCACGAAAATGGCTTTGCGCTGTAGGACGGTGTTAGTGGGAAAGGTTAAAATGGACCCCTTCCCCATCCCGATCGCCGATCGCGTAATAAGTCTTAGACAGTATAGGATTCCCGGCGGACATAAAGAAATATCTGCCACAATTAAGGATTATTTGGAAGCGGGAGTGCTTAGGACATGCACCACGGCGTGGAATAACCCCTTATGGCCCGTACATAAAGCCGATGGGTCATGGCGGATGACGGTAGATTATCGGCAACTAAACCGTCACACTCCGGCCTTGACGGCAGCGGTCCCGGATGCCGTCACTATTATAGGACGAATCCAACATCATCCAGGGGTGTGGTACGGAGTAATTGATTTGGCTAATGCCTTCTTCACAATTCCTATTCCCGAAGATAGGCAGGAACAGTTCGCATTCACTTGGGAGGGTAGACAATTCACGTTCACGCGATTGCCCCAAGGATATCTGCATAGCCCTACTATCTGCCACCGGATAGTTGCAGAACACTTGGCTGCCTTTAAAGTGCCTGACGAAGTGATGATCTCGCACTATATTGACGATATGATGATACAGGGGACAAGTCAGAAGCAGGTTCAGGAATTGCTGGACCAACTGGTTCAACATATGCGAGGATATGGGTGGGAGATCAACCCAGCCAAAATCCAGGGTCCCTCTCAAACGGTAAAATTCTTAGGAATCGTGTGGAACAAGGGGGAAAGGGAAATCACTGCGAAAGCTAAAAATAAGATTCAGGTCTTTGCCGTCCCTCACACCCAGAAGGACGTGCAGCAATTTATTGGGTTATTCGGATTCTGGAGACAGCATATTCCCCATTTAGGACAAATTTTAAAACCTTTGTATCGAGTTACGAGGAAAAAGGCAGCGTTCGAATGGACGGAGGTCCATCAAACTGCATTTGAAATGGCCAAGCAAGCGATACAGCAAGCTGTATCCTTGGGAAAGATACAGTCAGGACCTGTAGAACTGCAAGTCTCAGCACAGGGGGATTATGCCAATTGGAGCTTATGGCAAAAACAGGGAAGAACCCGTAAGCCACTGGGATTTTGGTCCCGAAAATTACCCCCGGCAGGGGAACGGTATACCCCCTTTGAGAAACAGTTATTAGCATGCTACTGGGGCTTGGTGGAAACCGAAGCCCTGACCATTGGACATGAAGTGATCATGAGAACAGCTATCCCTATTCTTCCGTGGGTACTTAGTGACCCCACTACCCACCGAATAGGAACTGCCCAAGAGAGCAGCATCATTAAATGGAAATGGTATGTGTCGGAGAGAGTGCGGACTGGACAGAAAGGAGTGTCAGTCCTACATGAGCAAGTGGCGGAGGCCCCTGAGGAAGGGGAAAAACGGTTTGAGGTGATTGAATACAAGGAATCACCCGTTAAGATGGGAAAACGGTATGATGAACTGACCCCGGATGAACAAGCCACGGCTTGGTTCGTAGATGGGTCAGCCCAATGGAAAGCGGGACAGCGTAGATGGAAAGCTGCCGCCTTTAACCCAAAACAAGGCACTACCCTAGAAGAATTAGGGTAGGGAAAAAGTAGTCAGTGGGCAGAATTAAAAGCAGTGCATATGGTAGTCATGCAAGCAGGGGTCATGGGAGTTTGTTTGTTCTCTGACTCGTGGTCAGTGGTTAACGGCATGACACAATGGATGCCAACTTGGCAGGCCAATCAGTGGATGATCCAGAATAGGGAAGTATGGGGTAAACAGTTATGGGAAGATATATGGGAGAAAGCTCAATACCTGGTCATATACATCACCCACGTAGATGCCCATACATCTCGAAATGATGTGGAAGCTCTACATAACCGATATGTGGATGGTATCGTCCGAACCATGATGGTGCAAAGGGGCACCTCAGTGGACCTAGCTAGATGGGCACACCTTAAGGCTGGGCACTGGGGAGTGCAAGGAACCTTGCAATGGGCTCGAGACCGAGGAATAGATCTTATGGTAGATGATGTTAAGACTGCAGTAAACCAGTGTGAGCAGTGTCAACATCAGCGGCAGGGAGTGCCCCAACACATGATGGGACATATCCATCGGGGGGATGGTCCGGGACAGAGCTGGCAAATGGACTTTGTGGGTCCCTTACCCTCCTCACAAGGATGTAACCACATATGTACAGCTGTGGACACTATGTCTGGGGTTTTGGTAGCCCATCCCTGTCGTCACAACAATCAACAGGCTACCTTGCGATGTTTAGATTTGATTGAACAATTTTATGGATTGCCCATACAGGTCCAGAGTGACAATGGCTCCCATTTCACAGGAAGGGCGGTAAAGCAGTGGTGTCACGATAACCACGTGGAATGGGTTTATCATGTACCCTATCACCCACAAGCTGCGGGACTTATAGAACGAATGAATGGGCTTCTGAAGTCCTCACTACGAAAAGCAGGAGGTTGCAATGACTTAACAGGTTGGAAGAAGCAACTAATTCGGGTGGTGAAACAAATTAATAACCGCCCATTAGGAAATGGGGTAACACCCTTGAATAGGATGATACGAGTATGTGATACCCCAAAGACTCAGCCTATTAAAATGTGGAAATTCGCTGAGGAAGCTGATATTCCCGTAAGGGCCACGCCGGCTTCGGCTGGACTGGACCTACGAGCACTAACTGCCCAGACTTTGATCCAACAGAAACCTACGGTGATTAAGACCGGATTAGGATTGATTTGTCCCCCTGGAACCTATGGGCATATCCTCCCACGGTCGGGACTGTCACTAAAGGGGATTGATGTGATGGCAGGCGTAATTGACGCGGACTACCAAGGGGAGTTGGGGGTGATCCTGGTCAACATCACCGCTGAACCTTACGTGATACAGAAGGGGGACAGAATAGCGCAATTGGTCATTAAGCCATGTAACCTTACAACGGTGGAAGAGACGGGAGCTCCCGTTACGGTTACTGAGCGTGGGACGGGGGGATTTGGGTCTACTGACACTAAGGGGGCCAAGGTATGGGTGCGCCAGACGACCGGCCCCCCCAGGCCGGCCGAAATCATAGCACAGGGGAAGGACAGTCTGGTCACCATTATGTACCCCGGGGACCCGACCTGGGCAAACGTCCCGGCGAACCAGTGCTACTTACGTGAGACCTAAATAATGTTGTAATTGCTATGCACCCGCAGGCTGGCCCTCCGCCTTGAACATGGGGTGGTCATGGGGATTGCGACTCCTATTGGCGATGTTCGCGATCGGATGGCCACTCCAGGGCATCGGTATCACGGCCTGGACGCTGGTACCGGTCGCCCGCCATGAGGTGCGGTGGGAGGCCAGTAGCCAGCGACGGACGCAGGACAATTTTACATGTGAACCCGGTCAGCAGTGCGTTGTTCTGACTCTCACCAGCGACTGTCAATTGTACACGTGTGCACAGTGCTACATGCGCCGGGATGGGGAAAAATATGACATATCGTTCATACCGCCTAATTGCACCCTGGTGGTAAATGCCCAAGTCAAGACGTGTTTGTGGGACCGACGCACCCAGACATGCGGGACAACGGGGACTCATTGGAGCGTCGCAGCTCGGGGGCAAGATCTGTGGCTGCGCAATGCCACCGATATTCGGAATCGTCATCGATTCATGTGGTTAATAATGGTACTGCCCTCGACGAACGCCCCGTCTGAGGCGTTATTAAACCCCACGCGGGGCGGGCCAGCCACGGGGGGCGTGCGGTCGCATCGAACACAGTTGGCCCCTATTATGTCAACTTGTCAACAGATGGCTCGGGCGGTACTGCACACTGATGTTCATTGGCGGGTTCAGTTGCCCCTCATACCCGAGTGTCATACCAAGAGGCGGCGACGAGCGTGGTACGACACCCTGCTGGGAGGCGCAGGAACTGTTATGGGTATCTCGAATGCCATTGACTCTGAGGTAACCCGTACTAAATTATCTAACACGGGACAGGCCACCTCACAAGGACTACATACTATTGGAAGGTGGATGCCATCCGTAATGATGACTCAAGGAGAGACAGCTGAAATAATGATACGATCTCTGCAATGGGAACTGGATGTCTGGGGTGCCACTCAGGAACTGTTTGAGAACATTACGGCTCAGTTAAATTGGACTGCCTGTCATATTCAAATGTTGCATGCTCAAATACAGAAAGAACGCTTTTTGCGTGTGGTAACATCCCCCAATGTACAAGCGTGGAGGGGACTATGGAATGTATCTGAGAAATTGTGGATGATAACCCATCCAGAGCGAACATGGTGTAACGCAACTATGTGTAACGGATACTTTGTTACCATGAATGTAACCCACACTGTTACGGTCTGTCGATATTATGTATTACCAGTGATTACATCTTCTGGATATTATTTTCTGAAGACAAGGGGACAGTGGTTTAGCCCAGATACCAATATTATCTATGATCTGTCCGCTTGTGAACAGACTGATCGGGGGAAAACTTGCCTACTGATGGACAGGTATCGGGACCCTTGCTTGACTAAGGGAACGGCCCTGTGCGAATGGACTGTTGAGACTCCAAGGGACATGATGTGGCAGATTGGGCCACACACGCTCTGTGTGGCTACCAATAATCCACATCCTATGCTTCCCTCAGCACCGTTCTCGGGATGCCTCTCAAATGTCTATCAGTGGCACTGGCAGAATCACACCTATTTGTTGACCACTTATAGCAGTGCTCGCCACTTTACCAAGGTGCAATGGAAAGTGCTGATGAATCCTTGGAACATTTCCCTGGATCGGTTTAAGCGAGCATTGGACCGATCCGAGGAGCTTAAGCAGATATTACGAAAGCATCAAACCAATGTCACCAAGGTTACGGTGTCTACCTTTATACATGGACAGGAGGTAGTACATGCTGCCCGTGTAGTGGACGTGGAGTCAGCTCATCATTGGTGGGACATATTGAGTGGTATGTCCTCCACTGCGGGGACATTCCTGTTCCCACCCTTGTCGATCCTGGTAGCGGTCCTGGTGATTTTAACATGCTGTAATGTCCTGACTTGCTTGTATATTTGGCGTGTACGTAGGCGCTTGTTAGAAAGAATACATATGGGCATAATGTAACACATGTATTGGGCTAAGCAGTGGAATGTGGTGTAAAATTATGTCCCAATACATGTGTGAATCATAATGCAACACATGTATTGGGCCAAGCAGTGGAATGTGGTGAAAGGGTTAAAATTGTGTCCCAATACATGTGTGAATCTAACCGAAAATGGAAGGTGTCGCTTAGTCCCGTGTGAATCTTATTATACACCTTCCCGTGTGAATCTTCTTATCTGTATGTAACCAGAATGGAATGTGTTTTTTAGCCTTGCTCTGCTGTTCACATGAATGTTTATATCTGGAAAAGAGTATATCAGCTGGAAAAGTCTCCAGTTCGGTAGAGTCTGCTCCGGGGTTGCGTTTAACCGCCGAGCGTGGGTTGTTGGCAACCGCTCTACGAGAACTGACGGCTCCCAGTTCCGGTAACACGTAGAGTGAGTATAAACCAGACCCGTTGTAAGTACGAGACCTGGTTGTGGCGACGCTGCGGGGAATAAAACACTTATATTCTAGCAGACTCGCCTCTTGGCTGTTTGTTCTGTGTCAGACTACTTTCCTGCGAGCCTGGTCCTTGACCTTGAGAATTTTTTAAAACACCCACTTTCAGGGATTCCCGGGTTCGAATCCCGCCACGACAGATGGCAGAATTGGTATTCGGTCAGAAATGTGGAGTGCGGAATCTAACGATGAGACCGTTTCAGGGAGGGGGTGGTGCGGGGGAGAAAGCCCCCATCTGTATCACTCTCTCCCTTGTTAGGGAAGGGAACCGCCGTTGTGGGAAAGGATTCACTCAGTCGTTCCAGCTGCATCCTTTACCCGGTCTGGCCTACACGTGATTCCAGACCCACAGCAGTCTGGTTGACTCTACACTGCCCCTTCCTGGCAAATGAGCGGGGAGAAACTTACTTGGAGACAGGGTATGGGTTGAAATTGCTGAGTGAGGCAATACTTCCTCCAGGGTATGGCTGTACCAAGGATCCAATTACAAAGGGACAACTTGGTGCTGGCCAAGAGTAAAGACAGTGAGGGGGGTGGGACAAGGGGAGGTGTGGTGTGTGCACTTTCACCTTGAGTTGTTCAAAAAGCAACTGCTTTTTCTCTGCCTTTTTGCTGGGGGGATCTGAAGCTGTAACCAAGTTGGGTTGCAATAAAGGTTACCCTGAACTTACCACCGGGCTCAGACTCTCATTGAAAGCTTTGAGCTTCAAGAGGTTTTTGTTTTAAAGCTGCTCATTTCTTTCAGCCTCCTGCACTAAGTTTAGAACATAGAACAATCCAGCGCAGAACAGGCCCTTCGGCCCTTGATGTTGCGCCGACCTGTGAACTATTCTCAGTTCGTTCCCCAACACTATCCCAAAATCAACCATGCGCTTATCTAAGGATTGTTTAAATCTCCCGAATGTGACTGAGTTGACTACCTTAGCAGGTAGGGCATTCCACGCCCTTACCATTCTCTGCATAAAGAACTTGCCTCTAACATCTGTCTTAAATCTATCACCCCTCAATTCGAAGTTATGCCCCCTGACATCAGCATCCTAGGAAAGAGTCTTTCACTGTCTCCCCTATCTAATCCTCTGATCATCTTGTATGTCTCTATCAAATCCCATCTTAGCCTTCTTCTTTGCAATGAGAACAGATCCAAGTCTCTCAGCCTTTCCTCATAAGACCCTCCCTCCAGACCAGGCAACAACCTGGTAAATCTCCTTTGCTCCTTTTCCAATGCTTCCCACATCCTTCCTGAAATATGGGGACCAGAACTATACACAATATTCCAAGTGTGGCTGCACCAGCGTTTTGTATAGTTGCACCGTGATATTGCAGTTCCAGAAATCAATCCCTCTACGAATGAAACCTAACACAACGTGTGCCTTCTTAACAGCACTATCCACCTGCGTGGCAACTTTCAGGGATCTATGCACCTGGACTCCAAGATCACTGCCTTCCTGTTATTCTTCCCAAAGTGAATCACCTCACATTTAGCTGCATTGAACTCCATTTGCCACCTCTCAGCCCAATTCTGCAGTTTATCCAAGTCCCCCTGCAACCTATAACATTCTTCCAAACTGTCCACTACTCCACCGACTTTAGTGTCATCTGCAAATTTACTAATCCATCCACCTATGTCTGTGTCTAAGTCATTGATAAAAATGACAAACTGCAGTCGTCCCAAAACAGATCCTTGTGGCACACCACTAGTAACCGGACTCCAGGCTGAATATTTTCCATAAACCACCACTCGCTGCCTTCTTTCAGAAAGCCAAACTGCTAAATCACCCTCAATCCCATGCCTCTGCATTTTCTCCAACAGCCTACCATGTGGAACCTTTACTGAGGTCCATGTACACCATGTCAACTGCCCTACCCTCATCTCCATGCTTGGTCACCTTCTCAAAAAACCCAATGAGGTTTGTGAGACACAATCTGCCCTTGATGAAACCATGTTGACTATCTGAAGTCAAATTGTTGCTTGTTAGATGATTGTAAATCCTATCTCTAATATTCCTTTCCAAAAGCTTTCCTTCAACAGAAGTAAGGCTCACTGGTCTATAATTACCTGGGTCATCTCTGCTGCCCTTCTTGAACAAGGGCACAACATTTGCAATCCTCCAGTTCTCAAGTACTAAGCCTGTAGACAATGACGACTCAAATATCAAAGCCAAAGGCTCTGCTATCTCCTCCCTCGCTTCCCAGAGAATCCTCGGATAAATCCCATCCGGCCCAGGGCACTTGCCTATTTTCACTCCTTCTAGAAATGATAACATCTGTGTGCAACTAACCTCGATCCTTTCAAGTCTAATATCTCATACCTCATTCTTCTCCTCTACAATATTCTCCTTTTCCTGAGTGAAGACCGATGAGAGATATTCATTAACACCTCTCCAATCTCCACAGGGCCCACATTCAACTTCCCCCTTCTATCTTTGACTGGCCCTATTCCTACCCTAATCATCCTTTTATTCCTCACATTCCTATAGAAAACTTTAGGTTCTCCTTTATTCTATTTGTTAAAGACTGTTCATGTCCTCTCTTTGCTCTTAACTGTCTCTTTAAATCCTTCCTAGCTGATCTGTAACTCTCCATCGCTTCTGAACCATCTTGCCTCATCAACACATAAGCCTCCTCCTTCTTTGGAACAAGAGATGCAATTTCTGTTGTAAACCACGGTTCCCTTACCTTATCACTTCCTCCCTGCCTGACAGGAACATATCTATCAAGGACACACAATATCTGTTCCTTAAACCAGCTCCACACTTCAATTGTTCCCATCCCCTGCATTTTGCTACCCTATTCTGTGCATTCTAAGTCTTGCCTAATTGCATTATAATTGCCCTTGCCCCATCGATAACTCTTGACCTGTGGCATGTTCCTATCCCTTTACATCGCTAAATGAAACCTAACTGAATTATGGTCATTCTCTCCAAAGTGCTCACCTTCCACTAAATCAAACACCTGGCCTGGTTCATTACCAAGCACCAGATCCAGTGTGACCTCCCCTCTTGTCGGCCCTTCAACATACTGTGTCAGAAAGCCCTCCTGCACACACGGGACTAAAACTGATCCATCCGACGTACTAGAGTGAAAGCATTTCCAGTCAATGTTGGGGAAGTTAAAGTTCCCCATAATGACCACCCTGTTCCTTTCACTCCTACCCTAAAAAATTTTGCTAATCCCCTCTTCCAACTCCCTGGAACTCTGCAGAGGCCTATAAAAAAAACTCCAAGCAGTGTGACCTCTCCTCTCCTGTTTCTAACCTCAGCCCACATTACCTGAGGAGACGAGTTCTCATCAAAGGTTCTGTCAGCCACCGTTATAATATCCTTGACTAACAAGGCCACGCCTCTCCCTCTTTTACCGCCTTGGCTGTTCTTAATGAAAGATCAAAACCCTGGAACCTGCAACATCCATTCCTCACCCTGCTCTCTCCATGTCTCCGAAATGGCCACAATATCCAAGTCCCAGGTACCTGTCCGTGCTGCAAGCTCACCTACCTTATTGTGGATACTCTGGCGTTGAAGTAGAAACACTTCAAACCACTTCGCTGTCTGCCAGCACATTCCTGTGACCCTGAAATCCTGTCCCTGTCCTTCCTACTCTCATCCTCCTGTACATTGCAGCTACACCCTCGGTTCCCATCCCCCTGCTGAGCTAGTTTAAACCCACCCGAATAGCACCAGCAAATTTCCCACCCAGGATATTAGTACCCCTCTGGTTAAAGTGAAGACTGTCCTGTTTGTACAAGTCCCACCTTCCCAGAATGAGTCCCAATTATCCTGAAAAAACCTGAAATCCTCCCTCCTGCACCATCCTTGTAGCCACGTGTTCAGCTGATATCTCTCCCTATTCCTTGCCTTGCTATCACGTGGCACGGGTAACAAACCAGAGATAACCACTCTGTTTGTTCGAGCCCTCAGCTTCCACGCTAGCTCCCTGAAATCCTGCCTTACATCCCTATTCCTCTTTATTTTGTGGTTAGCACTGCTGCCTCACAGCACCAGAGCCCCCGGTTCAATCCACTCCCACCGCCGCGTCTGCGTGGGTTTCCTCCCACAGTCCAAAGACATGCGAGTTAGGGTGAATTGGCCAAGCTAAATTGCCCAGTAGTGTTTGGTGACAGGGAATGGGGCTGGGTGTTTTGCTCTTCGGCGGGTCGGTGTGGACTTGTTGGGCCGATGGGCCTGTTTCCACACTGTAGGGAATCTGATCTAAAGTTCTGGAATTAATATATTGATGAACTGAAACCTGCAACCCCTTCTAAAAGATGAAGGACTCAGCAGCGGTCCAGGTTTGTTCCAAATATTGCATCGGTTGCATGACACTGTGATGTTTTGCTGTTAACTCTGTGTCTTATGATCCTGCAGCACAGCCACCGGCAGAAGGAGCAGCGCTGCAGAAGCTAGTGCTTCCAAATACACCTGGGTGGGCGGGGTTTACACAGAGGGGTGTGGTTTACGATCTGCATTTGGAGGGGGCGGGGCTTACGCGTCACCTTGGAGGTGGAGGGGCGGGACCAGGGAGCGTGGCCATCCCGAAGCCGGAAGTATGCCCGCGGCCTGTTTCCTCCGCTGGAGCTTCGGCTCCAGCAAGTAAGGTAAAGCTTTATCAATATTTCCTTTTACAGAGTTTGTATTTAATAACCAGTAATGGCTACTCAATATCATCAGAAAGTCCCAAAATGCAATTCATTTCAATCCAGTGCAGATAAACACTAAGAGTTAATTTTCTACGGGAATCAACAGCCTCAGCACTAAAATGGTCTCACAAGGGAACGGCTGTGAATGTTATCACTTGGGGTCCTGTTCACACAGATTCACCGATGCTGAGGCAAACGTTCTTAATTGCCTTACAGCATCCTGTTATCACTTGGTGAGCCCAGGTGTCCCTATGTTTAAGTTCTGCCCTCTTTCTGAGCCTTCCTGCCAGTTTATTTTCTAGTGCAGTAAATGTATTTAATAATTCAGCATTACATTTTAGTCTGAATGTTTAAAGACAAGTTTTAAGGCTATAGACTTTATCACCCAGATGCCCACATCCTCATTCCTCCCTTTGATTGCACCACGATCACTGAAAGTGAAGGATACTCCAAACGAATGCCCTTCAAGGTGGTCCAGCCATCAACATCCTGTAGAGTGGCACCACCATCTTCGCAGCTCATCTGGTCATATTTATCATCGCCATCGACACGTGTGGGTAAGCCATCAGATCGCAAAAGGAGCATCTTCTGGGGCAAATCTATATCACTAAAGGACCTCATAAGCCTAGCAATTAAATACCTAACAATACCAATACCGACAAACAGACATAGCTAAATTGATAAGCCAATTGTATCATCAACCCGATCTGCAGTTTCCCCAACTGGTCCCTTCAGTCATTCTGTCAAGGAATACCTGGATCTCTTCTTGTATCTTAGTAATATTGCCAGTCAGATCGGGAATGCCCATAGTGCATTTATCTCGGACAATGGTGCAGACCTCACCCTCCTGGGCCTGTATATAGTCTAAGGCATACCGCTTTCAACATGGAGTCGCTTGAGCGATGGCGTGAGCTGCCAGAGGAAGTGATGGGTGCTGATACGATGACAAGTTAAAAGGCTCCTGGACGGGCATCTGAAAATGAAGGGTTCAGATGGGTCAGGGCCAAGTGATGGCAAATGCAACTGGAGTCATAGAGATGTACAGCACAGAAACAGACCCTTCGGTCCAACGCATCCTAGCTGACAAGATAGCCAACACAATTTAGTCCCAGCTGCCAGCACCCAGCCCATATAGGGGCCAAGTGATGGCAAACGTGACTAGATTAATTTAGGATATCTGGGCAGGTTGGGCCAAAGGGTCTGTTTCTGCGCTCTGTGACTCTAATTGTCTTCAGTGGAATCAGGAGTGTGGTTGTGAAGGCTGGACTTTCAGAACATGTTTTGCCCTGACTGGGAGCAGAAGCGTTTGACTGAAGTGTGTTGGAGTTAATGCCTTGACGTCTCATTTTACTCCCACCTTCCCGGGGTCGATAATCATTTTGTGTCTGGTCCTTTCTCAAGAAACTGCATTGCAGGTTCACCCTGAATTGACACTTTTTTTTTTGCTTCCCAAAATCAGACCTGCTCACTCTCGGCAGGATCCCAATGTTGTGAAAGATATTAACTTTCAGGTGGAGGTATCCAAAATTCAGAGAGATGTCAGTCTTGACGTTTTTGCTTTTCTGCCCCTGTAAGATCCTGAATCAGCACCTCAGGAGAATTAGATAGAGCAGGGTGAGAACAGAGGGGGAAGAGGGTGTGTGAGTGCTTTGAATTTTGTGGAACAGCTAAAGAATAGAATATTCCACAGAAAGTAGAATTGCTTGTTCTGAATTTCTACCCTGCACTGATAGTGATGACTTTTGTAATCTGTTTTTAACAGTGTATTTGAAGATCTGAAGACTGAAGCTTCAAAATCAACAAATTTGAAGGGCTTATTCCTGAAACATTGACTCTCCTGCTCCTCTGATGCTGCCTGACCTGTTGTGCTTTTCCAGCGGCACACTTTTCGACACTGACTCTCCAGCGTCTGCAGTCCTCACTTTGACGTCAATGTCTGACAGTCACTCAATCCATCGGGACCGCAACGATTTTCGACTATGATTCTGTGAGAAGGAGCAAAGTTTTGGTTCCTGTTTGAGTACGTTTCCAGCATCCGTGGGACTGGATCATCGACCATACTGTTGCAGTGCACTGAGCATAGACCCTGAAACAGTTGTACGGCCTGGGAAGAGGAATTCACTGTGGGGAGGGGCTCCACACGCATTTGTGTGTAACTGAAGCTTCGTCCATGGAGAAACCCTAGGAATCCAGCCCCGTGGAGAAACGATGGAAGTGTGGCGACTGCAGGAAAAGCTTCTGTGTCCCATCTGTCCTGGAGACTCATCGGCGCAGCCACACCAGGGAGAGCCCGTTCCCCTGTCCCGTCTGCGGGAAGGGCTTCAGCACTTCCTCCACCCTGCTAACCCACCAGCGGATCCACACTGGGGAGACGCCCTGCAGCTGCCCAGTGTGCAGGAAGGCCTTCAGCGATTCCTCCACCCTGCTGAGGCACCAGCGGGTCCACATGGGGGAGAGGCCCTTCAGTTGCCCCGGGTGCGGGAAGAGATTTACCCAGGCCTCCAGCCTGCTGACCCTCCAGTGGATCCACACAGGAGAGAGGCTCTTCAGCTGCCCCCTGTGCGGGAAGGAAAATTACAAAGGTGGAAATGTGTTGCTGGAAAAGCACAGCAGGTGAGGCAGCATCTCGGAAGGGCTAATGCCCGAAACGTCGATTCTCCTGTTCCCTCGATGCTGCCTGACCTGCTGCGCTTTTCCAGCAACACATTTCCATCTCTGATCTCCAGCATCTGCAGACCTCACTTTCTCCCCAATTACAAAGGGACAACTTGGTGGTGACCAATACTAAAGAAGTGAGGTGGGTTGGGGATGGTGTAGGGTGTGCGCTTTGACCTTGAACTGTTTAAAAAGCAGCTACTTTTTCTCTGCCTTTTTGCTGAGGGGGTTTGAAGCTGTAACAAAGTTGGATCTCAATAAAAGTTACCTGAATTTACCCCCCGCTCAGACTCTCATTGAAAGCTTTGAGCGCCAAGGTTTTTGTTTTAAAGCTGCTCATTTCTTTCAGCTTTCTGCACTAAGCTTCCAATGTCGCATATCAGATGGATCAGAATGAGCAGCCAGTTTCGTTCGAAAGTGAATTTTTCAGGAGTGCATAGTGTGTCATTTCATCGGCGTTGTAAAGTTTACTGGCAGCATTGGGAGGTGTGGGTTGTGCTCACTAGAAATTATGTGGAGGAGCGGGTGGTGGACTCGCCTGGACGAAGTTAAAAATCACACAACACCAGGTTATAGTCCAACAGGTTTATTTGGAAGTGAGAGCTTTTGGAGCACTGCTGCTTCATCGGGTAGCTGTGGAGCAGGATCATAAGACACAGATTTTATAGCAAAAGGTCACAGTGTCATGCAACTGAAAGGATATATTGAACAAACCAAGATTGTTGTTAAGTCTTTCACGTTTTAGAATGCGTTGCAGGTTTCAGTTCATTAATATATAAATCCCATAACATCTTTTGATTCACATTCTCAAGATGACTTCAGTTTTTTTTTGAAAAAAGTCACAACTCAGCCCAGATAAAGGTGTGAGGTTCGAGTCTGTCAATGTCCCAATTTTGAATCAGACTGGTTCTATTTCCAAAGGATGAAGTTATAAAATATTACATGGATTGACTGCCTGCAGACTGTGTGCTTGTTGAGCAAAATTGAATGTATCTGCAAATATAATTCTGCCAATACAAATTTGCTCAAAAAGTGATATGTGAGTTTATGCATGAGTGCACATAAGAGTGTGTTGGGGGTGTATGTGTGCGTGTCTGAGAGAGCACGTGTGTATGAGTGAGGTATGAATAAAAGCAAGGGCTTGTGTTTTGCTAAAGCAAGGACGGTCAGGACTTGTACAGTTAATGGTAGGGCCCTGTGTCATGCTGTAAGAGAGACATGGTGGGGTTCAGGTGCACAGTTCTTTCAAAGTTGCTTCGCTGCGAGACAGGGTGGTTAAGAAGGCGTTTAGCACACTTGCCTTCATTGTTCACCCCATTGAGTATAGGAGTTGGGACATCATGTTGAGGTTGTACAGGATGTTGGTGAGGCCACTTTCAGAGTACTGAGTATGGTTCTCGTGTCCCTGTAATAGGAAGAATACTATTAGAGAGGGTTCGGTAAAGATTTACCAGGATGTTGCCAGGACTGGAGGGTTTGAGTTATAATGACAGGCTGGGACTTTTTTCACTGGAGCACAGGAGGTTGGGGGGTGACATCATGGAGATTGATAAAATCACGAGGAGTGGAGGTAAGGTGAATAGCAAAGGGCTCTTCCTGAGCGTTGGGGAGCTCAAGACTAGGGGGCATATTGCTTTAAAGTGACAGGAGAAAGATTTAAAAGGAACCTGAGGGGCAACGATTTGACAGAGGATGGTTGACATGTGAAATGAACTTGCTGAGGATGTGGTCAATGCAGGTACGTTTACAAAGTCTAAACGACATTTGGATGGGGACATGAAGAGAAAGGTTTAGAGGGATTTGGGCCAAACGCAGGCAAGTGAGGCTAGTTTAGTTTGGGAACCCTGGTCGCCATGGATGAATTGGACCAAAGAATCTATTTCTATGCTGTCTTCCTCTCTGAACCAGAAGTGATCTTATTGAAACCAGTAGAATTCTGAAAGGGGCTTGACAGGATAGATGCCAATAAAATGCTCCTTTGTGGTGGGAGTCATAGAATCCCAACAATGCGGAAACAGGCCATTCAGCCCTTCTATTCCACACTGGCCCTCTGAACAGCATCCCACCCCCTTATTCAGTATTTCCCATGGTCAATCCACCCTAAGTTTCACATCCCTGGTCACTATGGGTACTTTAGCACAGCCGATCCACCCGAACCTCTACACCCTAATCTGTAATTTACCTTCTCAAAAATGTAATTTAAATGTAGAAAAATGTGAGTCTGACTCAACATTCAGGCGCAGACAGAATTCACACTTATTGTTAGAAAAGCTCTGCATTTGAATGACATTCTTGAGAAGGTAACAAAAAACAAGTTCTGGGATTAACAAACCAAAGAGCAGAAACCAATTCTAAAAAATGAAGGATTTAATCTAAAATTGTTTGATGTGTCACATTTCCATGACGCTAGACTCCTTTGGATATAAATTGTGATCATGATCTCATTCTCCACAACTACCTGATGAAGGAGCGGCGCTCCGAAAGCCAGTGCTTCCAAACAAACCTGTTGGATTATAACCTGGTGTTGTGTGATTTTTAACTTTGTCCGTGGGAAACACATGAGTTGTGGGACTGCTAACAGTTCTTATTTTGTGATCTATTCCAAGTGAAATTTCTCCTCTGCACAGGCACAGTTTGTTTTTGTGCTTTGTGCGAGATCAGGCTAGCAGCTTTTAAATCCTTATGTGAAGCAACAGAAGTAAACTGTTGATCAGCAATTGTATTCTGAGAGTGGTACTTCCAGCTCTGGTAATCCTGTTGCATCAACAGAGAGAGGGTGAGGATGTCACATCTCAAGAGCAGACAGAAAAGTTATTTCGCTTGTTGAGTCGGTTCCTCACTCAGATGAGACTGGATACTGCTTTTAATGGATCATAATTAAATGCTACAATGGAACACCTTAAATTCAAGGAATTTTGAAAGGGCAAACGAACAGTAACTTTGAACAGAGATGTTCTTCCATTTCTAACCTTGGTTGAGCCATATGAAGCATTTTTACTGATAGCTCCATAATCACGTTCCTGCTGGATTTTTTTCAGGGCAAACAATTTCTGGTGGGAAATTTCTGCATCCTGGGAAGGCGGGGAAGTGAGAAAAAAAGCTGTTAAAAGCATTTGAACTGTGGGCCCATGAGCTCTCGTGGGAGCAGTACATTTGCCAAAAACATTTCGGAAGAATTCTGTGTAACTGTTGGACTGAAAATAGTTTCCCCACTGAACGTTAAACAGGTATTGAGAACGTTGCTCATTATAGATTGTGTTCCTGAGGACCGGAGGAGGATTGAATTTGCCAACGTGAACCACACTTTGCAGAGAGAGGAATTTTCTCTGGATGGAATAGGTTAATGGAAGTCAACAATTGTCAGATTATTTCGTGAAAATAACAGCTGGTATGGGGATCCCAGAAGAGAGGAGTCTGTAATGAGCGCACAGAAACAAACCCTTCAGTCCAGGCCAACCAGATGTCCTAAATTAATCTAGTGACCCATTTGCCAGCATTTGGCCCATATCCCTCTGAATTTTTACCATTCATGTCCCCATCCAGATGCATTTTCTTCTTTGGAGAATACTTGGGTGAGAGCCAAGATATGCAATATCTCAATGTATAATAATGAAGCAGCTCATTTATTCTGAAATTATTTCAATTAGTTGGTCAATTGACAAATAATAGCTGCATAACTGTTGTCAATATTGATACTCAGGAAAGCTATTTTGTTTAGTAATATTTCCTTTGTAAAGATCTTATCCAAATTATAAAATGAATGTATTTTCATATGAAATAAAATTTGCAGTGTTTTATTAAATGGTTGAAAGTAACTTTGCACTTAATTGCTCTATTTGGGATTAAACATTGCTCACCACTAATGATATTACCAAGCCAGGTAATGAAACGTCTAGATATCAAACCTACAGCTCAGCGAGCAAACCTGCACCCTAAACATTCTACTTTGCTGAAAGACTGCACAATCTACAGGCAGTCAGTACATGTAATATATTGTCAATTCCACTTTGAAAATAGATAATGAGCCCACTACTTTTTGGATGTGAGCATAAGTGGTGTAGTAAGTAAGTTTGCTGATGACACCAAAATTGGAGGTGTAGTGGACAGCGAAGGGAGGTTACCTCAGATTACAATGGGATCTTGATCAGATAGGCCAATGGACTGAGAAGTGGCAAATGGAGTTTAATTTAGATAAATGCGAGGTGCTGCATTTTGGGAAAGCAAATCTTAGCAGGACTTATACACTTAATGGTAAGGTCCTAGGGGGTGTTGCTGAACAAAGAGACCTTGGAGTGCAAGTTCATAGCTCCTTGAAAGTGGAGTCGCAGGTTGATAGGATAGTGAAGATGGTGTTTTGTATGCTTTCCTTTATTTGGTCAGAATATTGAGTACAGGAGTTGGGAGGTCATGTTACTGCTGTACAGTTGGAATATTGTGTGCAATTCTGGTTTCCTTCCTATCAGAAAGATGTTATGAAACTTAAGGGTTCAGAAATGATTTACAAGGATGTTGCCAAGACTGGAAGATTTGAGCTATAGGGAGAGACAGAACAGACTGGGGCTGTTTTCCCTGGAGCGTCAGAGGCTGAGGGGTGACCTTATAGAAGGTTATGAAATCATGAGGGGCATGGATAGGATAGATAGACAAAGTCTTTTCCCTGAGGTGGGAGAGTCCAGAAATAGAGGGCATAGGTTTACAGTGAGAGGGGAAAGATAGGAAAGAGACCTAAGAGGCAACCTTTTCATTTAGAGGGTGGTACGTGTATGGAATAAGCTGCCAGAGGAAGTGGTGGAGGCTGGTACAATTACAACACTTAAAAAGCAACTGGAGGGATATGGGCCCCGTGCTGGCAGGCGGGACGAGATTGGGTTGGGATATCATGCACAGGGATGTGCAGGTTAGGTGCATTAGTCACGGGTAAATGTTGAGCAATAGGGGTAGGGGAATTGCGTGGATGGGTTACCCTTCGGAGGATCAGTGTGTAGTCTTTGGGCCGAGTGGCCTGCTCCCACACTGTTTGGAGTCTGTGAAGGGGAAGGGATTTTTGTAAACTGTGCAAGGCAATGCAGGCGTAGTGCGGGGGCCTGCTGTTGGCCTTGCCCTGCCCCTTGCTCCTCCCCCTGTTGTTGAGCTGTCTAACAAACATCTCCTCTTTCTCTGCCTTTTTGCTGGGGGCAACTGAAGCTGTAACAATGTTGGGACACAATAAAGGTTACCTGAACATTCTGCCGGACTCAGACTCTCATTGAAAGCTTAGAGCTCCAAGCGGTTTTTGTTTTAAAGCTGCTTATTTCTTGCAGCCTCCTGCATTAAGTTTCCAATGTTGTATATCAGATGGAGCAGTGACTGAGTAGCTGGTTTCGTCAGAAGTTTACATTTTTCGGGAGTGCAGGCACTGCATTGTTTCAACGGCAGTTTACTGGCAGCACTGGGAAGTGTGGGCTGTGTTCATTAGAAAGGAGGTGGAGGTGCTGCTGTTGGACTAGGTGGGACACGGTTTAAAAATCACAACACCGGGTTATAGTCCAACAGGTTTATTTGGAAGCACTTCATCGGATAACTGTGGAGCAGGATCATAAGACACAGAGTTAAGAGCAAAAGGTCACAGTGTCATGCAACTGATATGATATATTGACAAATGTAGATTGCTGTTAAGTCTTTCATCTTTTAGAATGGGTACATCGCAGTACTACTATTCAGTCATATCCTCAAGATCACAAGGGTTTTTTTAAACTGGTGACATCTCAGCCCAGACAATGTATGTCAGTATCCCAATCTTAAATCAGACTGGTACTATTTCCAAACTAGGAATGTATAAAACATTACATGGATTGACTACCTGCATGTTGTGCGCTTTTTGTGCAAAGTTGAATATATGTGTAAATATAATTCTGCAAATGCACTCCATCGTTATGTGTGGGTGTGTGCGCGCGCGCGAGAGAGAGCATGTGTGCACATGCTTTGTCAAGGGAGTGTGATGGAGGAGAAGCCTGTAAGAGGGTGTGTCTCCATCTGAGAGAGAGTGTGTGTATGAGGGGTACAGATAAAAGTGAGGGATTGCATTTTCCTAAAATAAGGGCAGGACTTGTACAGAGGAATATGGGGGGGGGGGGGGGGGTTCAGGTACATACTTCATTGAAAGTTGCATCACTGGTTGGAAGGGTGCTTCAAAAGGCATTTAGCACACTTACCTTATTTGTCCACACCATTAAATAAAGGAGTTGGGACATCATTTAGAAGTTGTACAGGATGTTGGTGAAGCCACTTGTCGAGTACTGAGAACGTTTCTGGTGGCCCTGTAATAGGAAGAATACTATTACAGAGGGTTCAGTAAAGATTCACCAGGATATTACCAAGTCTGGAGGGTTTGAGTTATAAGGAGAGGCTGTGAATCTCTTCACTGGAGCACAGGAGGTTGAGGGGTGACCTCATTGAGATTGATATAATCATGAGGGTTCTAGGTAACATGATCAAAAATAGCGAGGAGCCTGCGCGGTGATGTCAAGTGACGGGGGGGCGGGTAGAAATTGTGGCAGTTGGACACTTTAAATCCATCAGGAACAGCATCTCTATACAGCATACTGTGCATGTCAGGTGAGATGCCAGAAGACTAGAGGTTGGCTAACATTGGGCCACTGTTTAAGAAGGGTGGTAAGGACAAGCCAGGGAACTATAGACCAGTGAGGCTGACGTCAGTGGTGGGCACATTGTTGGATGGAATCCTGAGGGAGAGGATGTACATGTATTTGAAAAGACAAGGACTGATTCGGGATAGTCAACATGGTTTTGTGTGGGAAATCATGTCTCACAAACTTGATTGAGTTTTTTGAGGAAGTTACAAAGAGGATTGAGGAAGGCAGAGCAGTAATGTGATGTATATGGACTTCAGTAAGGCGTTTGACAAGGTTCCCCGTGGGAAACTGATTAGCAAGGAGAGATCTCAAGGAATACAGAGGGAACTAGCCATTTGGATACAGAACTGGCTCAAAGGTAGAAGACAGAGGGTGGTGGAGGAGGGTTGTTTTTCAGACTGGAGGCCTGCGACCAGTGGAGTGCCAAAAGGATCGGTGCTCGGTCCTCTACTTCTTGTCACTTATATAAATGATTTGGATGCGAGCATAAGAGGTACAGTTTGAGGGAGAGGCTGAACAGGCTGGGGCTGTTTTCCCTGGAGTGTCAGAGGCTGAGTGCTGACCTTATAAAGGTTTAAAAAATTATGACGGGCATGGACAAGATAAATAGACAAGGTTTTTTCCCTTGGGTTGGGGAGTCCAGAACTAGAGGGCATAGATTTCGGGTGAGAGGGGAAAAATGTAAAAGAAACCTACGGGGCAATTTTTTCACACAGAGCGTAGTACGTGTATGCAATGAGCTGCCAGAGGGAGTAGTGGAGGCCGGTACAAATGCAACAATTAAGAGGCATTTGAATGGGTATATAAATAGGACAGGTTTGGAAGGATGTGGGCCAGGTGTTGAGGAGCGGGACTAGATTGGGTTGGGATATCTGGTCGGCATGGACGGGTTGGACCGAAGCGTCTGTTTCCATGCTGTACACTTCTGACTCTATGCTGGTTCAGCAAAAGCCGCGCATGCTCTGTCTGCAGAAACAGTGCAAACCCTTCTTTAAATGGACCAATGAGAAGCCAGACAAGGAGCCTGGTCCTCCTGCCAATCAGAGCTCCCCAATTGTCTGAACGCAGAAGATGGACCATCAGGTTCTGAAGCTGCTGCTCCTCTCCAAATGAAGATCGAGCTTCATCTCAGACTGCAACGTCCTTCCTCTCTCCACCATCTGTGAGTACGGCACTGTCTTTACCATTTCATTTTTTCATTCTGGGGTTAAATTGCTGACTTGCAGCAACTGAAATGAAAGCGAGTGAATCTAGGGAAGGGACAGTCGGGAAACGTTGGTCCAGGTCTGTGTCTCAATTGGCAAACGCACGGCAAATGCAGGCCCACAATGTGAAGTTATAGCCTCGGTTATGAAAAAATAACTGCTGAAAGGAGGTACGTTGTTTAAATGGTGACATATTGGGATGTGGACAAAGTGAGGACTGCAGATGCTGGAGATGAGAGTCAAAAAGTGTGGCACTGGAAAAGCACAGGTGGTCAGACAGCATCCGAGGAGTAGGAGAATCGACGTTTCAGGCACGAGCCCTTCCTCAGGAATGATGTGTGGATGTAAAACGTGGCCTCAGCGTCCTTCCACACCAGTCACTGCCAGTTGTCAGACAGATGCAGCAAGCAATCAGCAAGGCAAGAGGAATATTAGCAAGAGGAATTGATTTCAGAAGTCGGGATGTCTTCCTGCAGTTAGGGAGTCATTGAAGAGATTCAAGGCTGAGTTCATCTGATTTTAGAACAACCATGAAGTGGATGTTTATGGGGGAAGGCAAGGAAAATGGTTTCAAGACCAGTACAGAACAGTTACAGAGTCATACAGCACAGAAACAGACCCTTCAGCCCAACTAGTCCATGCTGACTATATTCACAAACTAAACTAGTCCCACCTGCCTGTGTTTGCCCCATATCCCCCTGAACCTTTCCTATTCATGTACTTATCCAAATGTCTTTTAAACCTTGTTACTCAACCTGCATCCACCATTTCCTCTGGACATTCATTCCACACAAACCACTGTTTAAAAAAAAGGTGCTCCTCATGTGTTTTTTAAATCTTTCTCCTCTCACCTTAATTTGCTCACTAATCTTGAAACGACACATGCCGTTCACCTTATCTTTGCCCCTCAGTTTTGTAAACCTCTATAAAGAGAACAAAGAACCTCACAGCACGGGAACAGGCCCTTCAGCCCTCCAAGGCTATGCTGATCGAGATACTCTGTCTAAACCTGCTGCCTATTTTCTAAGGATCTGTATCCCTCTGCTCCTTGCCCATTCATGTATCTGTCTAGCTACATCTTAAATGACACTATCGATCCCAACCCTACTGCCTCCGCTGGCGATGCATTCGAGGCGCCCACCACCCTCAGTGTAAAGAACTTTCCATGTACATCTCCCTCAAACCTTTCCCCTCTCACTTTGAACTCGTGACCCTGAGTAATTAAGTCTTCCCCTCTGGGAAAATAATTCTTACTATCCACCCCTGTTTACACCCCTCATGGTTTTTCAGCCTCAATCAGGACCCCCACCCTCCACCTCCTTATTTCCAATGAAAATAATCCTAATCAACTCAATCTCTCCTCATAGCTTGCGCTCTCCATAACAGGCAACATCCTGGTGAACACCTCTGCACTCTCTCCAAACGTATCCACATCCTTTTGGAAATCTGGCGATCCGGAATTGTACGCAGTATTCCAAATGCGGCCGAACCAAAATCTTATACAACTTTAACATGACCTGCCAGCTCTTTTATTCAATCCGTCCGATGATGGAACACGTGTTGTATGCTGCCCTGACCACTCTACTGACAGTCATTGCCACCTTCAGAGAACAATAGACCCGAATACCCAGATCTCTCTGTACATCAATTTCCCCCAGGACCTTTCCATTTACTGTATAGCTCGCTCTTGAATTGCATCTTCCAAAATGCATCACCTCGCATTTGTCTGGATTGAACTCCATCTGCCATTTCTCTTCCCAACTCTCCGATCTATATTCTGCTGTATCGTCTGACAGTCCCCTTCACTATCTGATATTCCATCAATCTGAATGCCCATCTGCAAACTTGCTAATGAGGCACCCGACACCTTCACCTTTCAACCTCCTGTGCTCCAGTGAAAAAAGTCCCAGCCTACCCACCAATAGGTGTGAATTCTGTCTGGGTCCCAATGTCGAGTCAGCCTGACATTTTTGATAGAAAAGCTCTGCATTTAAATTACGTTCTTGAGAAAGTTACTGAAAACAGGTTCTGGGATTAACATACCAAAGAACAGAAACAGTTAAGCAGTTAGATAACACTTTCGAGTGAGAAGTGTGTATAACATGATCTCACAACTCCGATACTCAATGCTATGAGCAATGAAGGAAAGCAAACCAAACGCTGCCTTCACTACTCTATCCACCTGAGACTGCAGCACTCCAAGGTCTCTTTATTCTGCAACACTCCCCTTAACTGTGTCAGTCCTGCCTGGATTGCTTGACCAAAATGCAAACTCTGATTTCTCTAAATTAAACTCCAACTGACACTCCTCGGCTCATCAACCGATCCCATAAATTCTAATTTATAGTGAACTCTTTCCTCTCTCATTCCTTGGAAGCTGAAAATCTCCATCCCACAATCAGTCCCTCCATTTTCACTAGTTGGACTGAAGGGGCTGTTTCTGTGCTGCATGGCTCTGGAACTCGGTTCTACACTAGTCTTAAAACCATTTTCTTGCCTTCCCCATAAACATTCACATAAAAATCAGATGAACTCAGCCTTGAATATATTCAATGACCCCCTAACTGCAGGAAGACATCCTCACTTCTGAACTTAATTCCTCTTGCTAATACACCACTTGCCTTGCTCATTGCCTGCTGCACCTGTCTGACAACTGGCACAGAAGGACACTGATGCCCCTCTGAACATCCACGCATCATTCCTGATGAAGGGCTCGTGCCCAAAACTTCGACTGTCCTACTGATCGGATGCTGCTTGACCTGCTGTACTTTGCCAATTGTGGTCTTCTCTACATCGGGAAACCGAGCGTAAACTTGGGGAACGGTTTGCTGAGCATCACAGCAGGGGTCCGCAGAGGCTGAGCGGACTTCCCAGTCTCCACCCATTTTAAAGCCCTTTCCCACTCCCCTTCTGACATGACTATTTTTGGCTTCCTCCATTACCACAACAAACCAAACCACTAATTGGAGGAACAAAACCTCATCTTCTGTCTGAGCAGTCAACAGCCCGGAAGACACAACATTGAGTTCTCCAATTTCAAATAATCTCCCATCCCAGCCCCCAACACACTTCCCAACCCCTTCCACTCTTCCCTTCCAACTAGATTCCTTCCTCCCATTCCCCAACCAGGTCGTACCAGGTTATGGGGATAAGGCAGGAACAGAATACTGATTGAGGATGATCAGCCATTATCACAATGAATGGTGGTGCTGGCTCGAAGGGCAGAATAGCCTTCTCCTGCACCTATTGTCTATTGTACCCTCTGCCTGTCTCCACCTTTCCCCACTTCAATACCCTGACCACAGCACACCCTTGTTCCACAGCTCTCCCTCTACCCACCCCCAGACCTGAACAAGGGTACACCAGATCCCTCGACTTCTCCACCTTCTGATACTGCCTAGCTTGCTGCGTTCTTTCAGTCTCCTGCCTGTCTATTTTGCTAATTGAGAACAAAGGCTTGGACTAACTTTTCCAGACTCTGTCCCCTCACCTGGATTCACTCCCATTTCTTTCAGTTGCTCCAAGTCAACAACTGAACCTCAGAATGAAACGTAAATGGAAATGGGGGGTGAGAAAAGAGAGTGCCGTACTCTCAGATGTTGGACAGAGGAAAGAAATTGCAGTCTGAGGTGAACCTCAATCTTCATTCAGAGAGAGGAGGAGCAGGAGCTTCAGAACCTCATGGTCCAACTTCCACATTCACCAATAGGGGAGCTCCGAATGGCAGGAGGACAATTCTCCCTCCGGTCCTCCAGAGCTCCTTATTTGTCCATCTAATGTAGGTCTCGTCCCTTTTCTGCCGACAGCGAGGAACATGCTGGTGTCACCAAAACATTGAGCAAACGTGTGCCCTGCTTGTTGACACTGAGGAGTGTACACAATATGCACTGTAGCAATGCTGGTGTCATTAACAGATTTTAAGTGTCCAAATTCCTATGGGAGAACAAAAAGGGTACAGCCATAATTTTTTTTCCATGTGGCTCAATATTTGATTGCTTTTGCATTTGTCTGGCTGCTCAATGTTTAAGTCTTTCCCTCAGTGTTGGGGTGAGATTCACAACTAGAGGGCATAGGCTTAGGGTGAGACCACAAAGGCACCTGAGGGGCAACGTTTCCATGCAGAGGGTGGTGCATGTATGGAATGAGCTGCCAGAGGAAGTAGTGGAAGCCGGTATAATTACAGCATTTGAAAGGTATCTGGCTGGGTATCTGAATAGGAAGGGTTTAGAGGGATATGAGTCAAGTGCTGGCAAAAGGGACTAGATTAATTTAGGATAGCGGGTTGGCACGGACAGGTTGGACCTAATGGGTGTATTTCCGTGCTGTACATCTCTATGACTCTAAATAATAAAAAGTTGACTTTTCTCAATAACAAACGATATCCATGTTAACAAGGCTTAGTGCACCACATGCTTTACTAACCATTCTCAACAGGTCCTGCCCCTTCAATGACTGAGGAACATATACATGCTGGTGCATAGTATCCTTCACTCGTATTTATACACTACCCTCAGCAATTGCACAAGTAACAGCAAAGGGCAAACGGCACAAGGATTAAAACATACAGTGAGGGGCACAAGGCACAAGGATTAAAACACACAGTGAGGGGCAAACAGCACAAGGATTAAACCAAACAGTGAGGGGCAAACGGCACAAGGATTAAAACACACAGTGAGGGGCAAACGGCACAAGGATTAAACACAGTGAGGGGTAAACAGCACAAGGATTAAACACACAATGAGGGGTAAACAGCACAAGGATTAAACACACAGGGGCAAACAGCACAAGGATTAAACACAGTGAGGGGCAAACAGCACAAGGATTAAACACACAGTGAGGGGGCAAACAGCACAAGGATTAAACACACAGTGAGGGGCAAACAGCACAAGGATTAAAAACACAATGAGGGGTAAACAGCACAAGGATTAAACACACAGTGAGGGGCAAACAGCACAAGGATTAAACACACAGTGAGGGGCAAACAGCACAAGGATTAAACACACAGTGAGGGGCAAACAGCACAAGGATTAAACACAGTGAGGGGCAAACAGAACAAGGATTAAACACACTGAGGGGCAAACAGCACAAGGATTAAACACACAGTGAGGGGCAAACAGCACAAGGATTAAACACGCAGTGAAGGGGAAACAGCACAAGCGCCAGTAAAAGCCGATGGAAAGTGAGTGTAAAATGTCACTATGACAGGACAGGCCCCACATTCCTTCCCCTCCGTCCCCCCCCCCCCCCACAACCTGCCTCACCTTTCACGTCCCGGGCCCAGTACCTTCCAGGTGGCCCCATAGTTGACACAGGGGCCGCCCCACGACCAGTAGAACTCCACCACCCCGGCGGCCGACGAGTTCCCAAGCAGGCCCTTAACCCCATCCGCCTCCAGAATGCTCACCGGCTCCTGGCTGCTGTACAGCCGGCCGGTGTGGCCGTGACACAGCAGCTGCGCCAGGAAGGCGGCGGCGGCGGCCAGTGACGGGTGTCTGCCCCGGGCCGCGCGGCGCCATTTTCCTAACGGCCGCCCTCCCGCCGCTTCCTCGCTCGAGCGACTTCTCCTCCCAACCGCCTTCGCCCCCGCGAGACGTCTGCACGGGGGGATGGGCGGGGCCGGGCCGGGGGGGGATGGGCGGGGCCGGGCCGGGCGATGGGCGGGGCCGGGCCGGGGGTGCCTCACCGTCACCAAGCAACAGCCACCTCGCGCTACAACTGCTCATTCACAAAAACAAACTCTCCTGTCTCGCTCTGCAGCTGCAGGGGGGACACTGCCACGTTTCCAGGAGCCCTGTCTACATTGGGAAAGCTAACGGCTCAATTTAAACAGATATTCCCACATCTAACGCAACGGCGTCATATCGAAAGGGGGCAATCTGCATTTTAAAGGAACGTGGACATTTTAACGGGTATTTCTGCAAATAAAGAGGTTTAAATGGACAAGATTACATTTCAAAGGGATGTGGGCACATTCAAAGGATTATCTTCATATGTAAAGTGACGCAGTTATATCTAAATGAACCTACATTTCGAAGAGACGTTGCCCTATTTATAAGTAGAGACAGTAGGTGTGAATTCTGTCTGTGTCCCAATGTTGAGTCAAACTGACATTTTTCTTAGAAAAGCTCTGCATTTAAATTACATTCTTGAGAAGGTAATTTATAGATTCGGGTGTAGGTTAGGGAGGATTGGCCGTGCTAAGTTACCCATAGTGACCAGGGATGGACAGGTTAGGGTGGAAATATGGAGTACGGGGTTGGATATGGGTGGGATACTGTTCAGAGGGCCAGAGTGAAATAGACGGGCTGAATGGCCTGCTTCCACATTGTCGGAATTCTATGACCCTCCCCATAAAGGAGCATTTTATCTCCATCTATCCTGTCAAGCCCCGTTCAGAATTCTACTGGTTTCAATAGAGGTATACAGCACAGAAACAGACCCTTCGGTCCAATTCGTCCATGCCGACCAGGATTCCAAACTAAACCAGTCCCACTTGCCTACATTTGGCCCATATCCCTCTAACTTTTCTATTCATATACCCATCAAAATGCTGTTTCAATGTTGTAACTGTACCGGCAACTACCACATCCTCAGTAAGTTCATTCCACATGCAAATCACTCGATTTCAAAATGTTGCCCCTCCAGTTCCTTTTAAATCTCTCTCCTCACATTAAAAAAAAGCCCCCTGGTTTTGAGTTCCCCTACGCTAAGGAAGAGCCATTTGCTGTTCACCTTACCTCCACTCCTCATAATTTTATCAATCTCAATGAGGTCACCCCCAAATTCCTGTGCTCCAGTGAATAAAGTCCCAGCCTCTCCTTATAACTCAAACCCTCCAGTCCTGACAATATCCTGGTAAATCTTTACCAAACCCTCTCTAATAGTATTCTTCCTATTACAGGGCCACCAGAACTGTACTCAGTACTGTGAAAGTGACCTCACCAACATCCTGTACAACCTCAACATGATGTCCCAACCCCTATACTCAATGGGGTGAACAATGAAGGCAATGTTGCGAAATGCCATCTTGACCACCCTGTCGAGCAGTGATGAAACTTCCAAGGAACTCTGTACCTAAACACCCCCCACCTCTGCCCCCCCGCAACTCCCATGTCTGTCTATCAGACCATAAGACATAGGAGCGGAAGTAACGCCATTCGGCCCATCGAGTCCACTCCACCATTCAATCATGGCTGATGGGCATTTCAACTCCACTTACCCTCATTCTCCCCGTAGCCCTTAATTCCTTGTGACATCAAGAATTTATCAATTTCTGCCTTGAAGACATTTAGCGTCCCAGCCTCCCTGCACTCTGTGGCAATGAATTCCACAGGCCCACCACTCTCTGGCTGAAGAAATGTCTCCGCATTTCTGTTCTGAATTTACCCCCTCTAATTCTAAGGCTGTGTCCACGGGTCCTAGTCTCCTCGCCCAATGGAAACAATTTCTAGCGTCCACCCTCTCCAAGCCATGTATTATCTTGTAAGTTTCTATTAGATCTCCCCTTAATCTTCTAAACTCCAATGAATACAATCCCAGGATCCTCAGCCCGTTCCTCATATGTTAGACCTACCATTCCAGGGATCATCCGTGTGACTCTCCGCTGGACACGCTCCAGTGCCAGTATGTCCTTCCTGAGGTGTGGGGACCAAAACTGGACACAGTACTCCAAATGGGGCCTAACCAGAGCTTTATAAAGTCTCAGTAGCACAACAGTGCTTTTATGTTCCAACCCTCTTGAGATAATTGACAACATTGCATTCGCTTTCTTAATCACGGACTCAACCTGCATGTTTACCTTGAGAGAATCTTCAACTAGCACTCCCAGATCCCTCTGTACTTTGGCTTTACGAATTTTCTTACTGTTTAGAAAGTAGTCCATGCTTCTATTCTTTTTTCCCAAAGTGCAAGACCTCGCATTTGCTCACATTGAATTCCATCAGCCATTTCCTGGACCACTCCTCCAAACTGGCTAGATCCTTCTGCAGCCTCCCCACTTCTTCAGAACGACCTGCCTGTCCACCTAACTTTATATCATCGGCAAACTTCGCTAGAATGCCCCCAGTCCCTTCATCCAGATCATTAATATATAATGTGAACAGCTGCGACCCCAACACTGAACCCTGCAGGACACTGCTTGTCACCGGCTGCCATTCCAAAAAAGAACCTTTTATCCCAACTCTCTGCCTTCTGTCAGACAGCCAATCCTCAATCCATACCAGTTGCTCACGTCGAACACCCTATGGGCCCTCACCTGGCTCAGCAGCCTCCCGTGCACACACTCTCATTCTCTCATGCACACACACGATTCTATGGGGTGAAATTGTATTGGCAGAATTATATTTGCAGATACATTCAATTTTGTTCAAAAAGCACACAATCTGCAGGCAGTCAATGCATGTAATATTTTACAAATTCTGACTTTGGAAACAGAACCAGTCTGATTCAAGATTGGAATACTGACAGACACACATCTCACACCTTTAATGCATTGTCTGAGCGGAGATGTCTTTTTTTTAATAAAACCTTAAGTCATCTCAAGAACATTGTTACATATTAATGAACCAAAGCCCGCACCCAGTCTAAGAGATGAAGACTATCTAAGTTTGTTCAATATATTCTATCAGTTGCATGACACTGATCTTTTGATATAAGTTCTGTGTCTTATGATGCTGTTCCATGAGGCTTATGTGTTGATGAGGCAATATGGTACAGATGAGGTGAATAGAGAATTACAGATCATCGAGGAAGGATTGAAAGAGAGAGTTAAGAAGAGCAAAGAGAGGACCGAAGCAGTCTTTAGCAAATAGAATAAAGGAGAACCCTAAAGCTTTCTAAAGGTATGTGAGGAATAAAAGGATGATTAGGGTAGGAATAGGGCCAGTCAAAGACAGAAGTTGAGCGTGGACCCTGTAGAGTCCGGAGAGGTGCTAAATGAAAATTTCTCATCAGTGTTCACTCAGGAAAAGAATGAGGTACGAGATATTAGACTCAAAAGGATCGAGGTCAGTTACACACAGGTGTTATAAATTCAAGAAGGAGTGAAAGTGGACAAGTCTCCTGGGCTGGATGGGATTTATCCGAGGATTCTCTGGGAAGCGAGGGAGGAGATAGCAGAGCCTTGGGCATTGATATTTGAGTCATCATTGTCTACGGGTTTAGTACCTGAGGACTGTAGGATTGCAAATGTTCTGCCCTTATTCAAAAGGGCAGCAGAGATGACCCAGGTAATTATAGACCAGTGAGCCTTACTTCTATTGTAGGAAAGGATTATAAGAGATAAGATTTATAATCATCAAGCAAGCAACAATTTAATTTCAGATAAGTCAACATGGTTTCATCAAGGGCAGGTCGTGTCTCACTTACCTCTGAGTTTTTTGAGAAGGTGACCAAGCATGTAGATGAGGGTAGGACAGTTGACATGGTATACTTGGACTTCAGTCAAGCCTTTGATGAGGTTCCACATGGTAGGCTGATGGAGAAAATGCAGAGGCATGGAATGGAGGGTGATTTAGCAGCTTGGATTAGAAACTGGAAGAAGGCAGCGAGTGGTGGTTGATGGAAAATATTCAGTCTGGAGTCCAGTTACTAGTGGTGTCCCACAAGGATGTTTTGAGACCACTGCTGTTTGTCATTTTTATAACTGACTTAGACACAGGCATAGGTGGACGGATTAGTAAATTTGCAGACGACACTAAAGTCGGTGGAGTATTGGACAGTTTGGAAGAATGTTACAGGTTGCAGGGGGATTTGGATAAACTGCAGAATTGGGCTGAGAGGAGGCAAATGGAGTTCAATGAAGCTAAATGTGAGGTGATGCACTTTGGGAAGAATAACAGGATGGCAGAGTAGTTGGTCAATGGAAAGATTCTTGATAGTGTGGATGTGCAGAGGGATCTTGCAGTCCATGTGCAAAGCTCCCTGAAAGTTGCAACCCAGGTGGATAGTGCTGGTAAGAAGTCACACGGTATATTGGTTTCATTGGGAGAGGGACGGAATTCCTGAGCCGCAATATCACGCTGCAACCATACAAAACACTGGTGCAGCCACCCTTGGAATATTGTGTACAGTTCTGGTCACCCCATTACAGAAAGGATGTGGAAGCATTGGAAAAGGTGAAGAGGAGATTTACCAGGATGTTGCCTGGTCTGGAGGGACGGTCTTATGAGGAAAGGCTGATAGACTTGGGTCTTTTCTCATTGGAAAGAAGAAGGCTTAAGGGGGGATTTGATAGAGACATACAAGATGATCAGAGGATTAGATATGGTAGACAGTGAAAGACTCTTTCCAAGGATGGTGACGTCAGCTTGTACGAGAGGGCATAACTACAAACTGAGGGGTGATAGATTAAAGACAGATGTCAGAGGCAAGTTCTTTTTGCAGAGAGTGGTAAGGGCGTGAATGCCCTACCTGCTAAAGTAGTCAACTCAGCCACTTTAGGGAGATTTAAACATTCCTTAGATAAGCGCATGGCTGATTTTCGGATAGTGTTGGGGGACAAGCTGAGAATAGTTCACAGGTCGGCGCAACATCAAGGGCCTGTTCTGCGCTGGATTGTTCTATGTTCTATGTTCTAAACTTAGTGCAGGAGGTGGAAAGAAATGAGCAGCTTTAAAACTGCTCTTGGAGCTCAAAGCTTTCAATGAAAGTCTGAGCCCGGTGTTAAGTTCAGGTAACCTTTATTGTAACCCAAACTTTGTTGCAACTTCAGATCCCCCCCAGCAAAAAGGCAGAGAAAAAGTAGTTGCTTTTTGAACATCTCAAGGTGAAAGTGCACACACCACACCTCCCCTTGTCCCACCCCCCTCACTGTCTTTACTATTGGCCAGCACCAAGTTGTCCCTTTGTAATCGGATCCTTGGTACAGCCGTCACCCGGAGGAAGTATTGCCTCACTCAGCAATTTCAACCCTTACCCTGTCTCCAACTAAGTTTCTCCCTGCTCATTTGCCAGTGGGGGGAGGGCAGTGTAGAGTCAACCTGACTGCTGTGGGTCTGGAGTCACGTGTAGGCCAGACCAGGTAAAGGGTGCAGCTGGAACGACTGAGTGAATCCTTTCCCACAATGGCGGTTCCCTTCCCTAACAAGGGAGAGAGATGGGGGCTTTCTCCCCCCCAACCCCCTCCCTGAAACGGTCTCATCGTTAGATTCCGAACTCCACATTTCTGACCGAATACCAATTCTGCCATCTGTCGTGGTGGGATTCGAACCCGGGAGTCCCCGGAACCGGGTTGATAGTCCAATCGATAATGGCCCTTGGCCGTCACTCCTTCAATCCCCCTGCGATGGCACGTGAACTCGCTGGTGCTTCCGCAGGTGGGAGGAGCAGGAGAAGCCCTTCCCGCACTGAGAGCAGGTGAACGGCCTCTCCCCGGTGTGTATCCGCTGGTGCCTCAGCAGGGTGGAGGATGTGCTGAAAGCCTTCCCACACTCGGGGCAGCTGAAGGGCCTCTCCCCTGTGTGGACCCGCTGGTGGCTCCGCAGGTAGGAGGAGCAGGTAAAGCCCTTCCCGCACTGAGAGCAGGTGAATGGCCTCTCCCCCGTGTGGACATGCTGGTGGGTCAGCAGGGTGGAGGAATCGCTGAAGGCCTTCCCACACTTGGGGCAGCTGAAGGGCTTTTCCCCCGTGTGGACACGCCGGTGGCTCAGCAGGGTGGAGGAATACCTGAAGGCCTTCCCACACTCAGGGCAGCTGAAGGGCCTCTCCCCCGTGTGGACACGCTGGTGGGTCAGCAGGGTGGTGGCCTGGGTAAAGGCCTTCCCGCACTCGGGGCAGGTGAAGGGCCTCTCCCCTGTGTGGATCTGCTGGTGCCTCATCAGGGAGGAGATGTGGCTAAAGGCCTTCCCGCACTCAGGGCAGCTGAATGGCCTCTGCCCTGTGTGGACACGCCGGTGACTCCGCAGAGTGGAGGAATCGCTGAAGGCCTTCCCACACTCGGGGCAGCTGAAGGGCTTTTCCCCCGTGTGGACACGCTGGTGGCTCAGCAGGGTGGAGGAATACCTGAAGGCCTTCCCACACTCAGGGCAGCTGAACGGCCTCTCTCCTGTGTGGACCCGCTGGTGGGCCAACAGGGCAGAGAAAAACACAAAGGCCTTCCCGCACTCGGGACAGCAGAAAGGCCTTTCCCCAGTGTGGTCCTGCTGGTGGGCCAGCAGGTGGGAGGAATGTCTGAAGGCCTTCCCGCAGTCGGTGCAGGGGAATGGCCTCTCCCCGGTGTGACTGCGCCGATGAGTCTCCAGGGCAGACGGGAAACGGAAGCCTTTCCCACAGTCGCCACACTTCCACGGTTTCTCCACGGGGCGGGATTCCTCAGGTTTCTCCATGGCCACAGCTTCAGCTGCACACAAACACGTGTAGAGCCCTCCCTGCCGTGAAATCCCTTTTCCAGGCCGTATCACGGTTTCAGTCTCCACGCACAGTGCGCTGCAACAGTGGGGTCTCTCGTCCAGTCCCACCTGATGCTGAAAACATACTCAAACAGGAACCAAAAAGCTTTGATCCCTCTCACAGAAATCACGGTCTAAAATGTTTGCTGGCCCCAGTGGATTGAGTGACCGTCAGACATTGACATCAAAGTGAGGACCGGAGATGCTGGAGAGTTAGTTGAAAAATGTGGCACTGGAAAAGCACAGCAGGTCAGGCAGCATCCGAGGAGCAGGAGGGTCAACATTTCGGGCATAAGCCCTTCATCTGTTGATTTTGAAATTTTCCTCTTCAAATCTTCAAAAACTCTGTCAGAATAGATTACAAAGCTCATCACTGCCAGTGCAGGGTAGAAATTCTGAACAAGCAATTCTACTTTTTGCAGAATATTCTTTTCTTTTATTATTCCACAAAATTGAAAGCACCATCCCACTCTCTCTCTCCCTCTGTTCTCACTCCGCTCTAATTCTCCTCATCAGGATCTTACAGGGACGAAAAAGCAAAAAAAATGCCAAGACATGACTCCTCCCTGCCACCAACCAGACTCATTCTTCCCATTGACCAACCAGGTCGTACCCTCTAACTGTCTCGACCTATCCCTACTTCACCACCACCCCCTTTTATCTGCAGCTTCTGCACCATCTGATGCCTCCTGCCGAACTATTTTGCCAATTGAGATACAGACTTGGATCAATGTTTCCGGAGTCTGTCCCTGCCGAATTCACTCTCTTTCCTTTCAGTTGCTGAAAGTCAACAATTGAATCACAGAATGAAAAAAGATGGAAAAGGGAGCGAGATAAGAGAGTGCCGTACTCACATATCTGGGACACAGGAAGGAATCTGCAGTCTGGGTAAAGCTCAATCTTTACTCAGAGAGAGAGAATCAGGAGTCGCAGCTTGAGAAGTTCATGGTCCAACTTCCGCATTCAGACAATGGACTGGCTCTGATTGACAGGAGGACCAGTCTCCTTCCAGTCCTCCAATGCTGCCTATTGGTCAATCAAAAGAAGGTCTCGCGCCTTGTTTGCGTTCAGCGATGAGCATGCCCAGTGTTTTGCTGACACTGGCCAGCATGCGCACTGCGTTGCTGACACCGACAAACATGCGCAGTATGCTCTACGGGGATGTTGGTGTTACTGACAGATTTTAAGTGTCCAAATGCCAACAGGGGAAAAAAGATAGAGCCACAATTTTTTCCCCCTATGGCTCGGTATTTTATTCCTTTTGCATTTTGTCTGGCTGCTCAATTTTTGTATGTTTTTCCCCCTTATTGTGGGGGCAAGACGCCGAGACCAGAACTGGAGGGCAAAGATTTAGGGTGAGAGGGGAAAGATTTCTGAGGGTCCTAAGGGGCAATCTTTTCGCACAGAGGATGGTATGTATATGGAATGAGCTGCCAGAGGAAGTGGTGGAGGCTGGTACAATTACATTATTTAAAATGCATCTGGATGCAGATATGAATAGGAAAGATTCAGAGGGATAGGGGGCAAATGCTGGGAAATGGGTCACTAGATTAATTTAGGACATCTGGTCGGTGTGGACCGAAGGGTTTGTTTCTGTGCTCTACAACTCTGAGCCTATTTTTAGATAGTATGGAAAATAAAGAGCATGAAAGCATGGGAAGGGTTAGAGCATGGAGACCACTGCCGGTTTGTTGCAAAGGATAGTGGAAGCTCTTACACTAATTACCAGAGTAAGGTTGAGGCTGAAAGGTCACTATGGCAAGATGAGATAACAGTCAGTAAAGTTAGCCTCACCTGCTAAATATGATTGACAGGATTGGGACAATAAATATTTGGGACATGACATTAAATATCTAATTAATAATTAGTAGAGTCAGCCTGCTTGAGACTATTGATAATAAATATCTAATCATGACATTAGGAAAATATTAAGTAGGGTCTGGAATGCAAGACCATTGTTCCAAAAGCTGACACTAAATCTCTAACCGTGACATTAGAATAACATTAAGTAGAATGTAGGAAAAACTATAAGGGCGCAACTAAAGAGATAATGGGAACTAACATCATGGTTTATTGTATAGCTAGCGTGAGGTACTTTTAATTAATATAGTTGAACATGCTGATTAGCTAACAAACACACTGCTGAGCTGGAGACAGTGCTGCCCCCTCTGTCCAGGAGTAAATGCTGGAAAGGTGGTATTGTTCATAGGGAGAGGGATGCTCTCCGGCTACACTCTGATATCTATCAGCTAGTAAATGGGGCAGAACTATGGAATTTAATCTGCAGGCAGTTTGGGAAATTTAATAAGGGAAGGAAGTAAGCAATAAATAGTAGATCCCTACAGAGTGCAGAGGAACAAAGGGTCCTTGCTGTCCAAGTTCAGAGATCCCCGAAGGTATCGGTACAGGTAAAACGGGGGATGAGGAAGGCATAGATTTGTACTTTTTCACACAGAGGGTGGTGCGTGTGTGCAATGAGCTGCTAGAGGAAGTGGTGGAAGTTGGCACAAATACAATTTTTAAAAGCATGCTGGATGGGTATGTGAATAGGCAGAGTTTAGAGGAATATGGGCCAAGTGCTGGTAAATAGGATAGATTAATTTCGGATATCTATTCAGCATGGACGAGATGGACTGTTTCTGTGCTGTACAGCTCTATGGCCATCCACCTCATTTTGAAATGTTTTGGAACACCCTATTAGGGTTCAGAGTGTGCCAGGACCTGACACCGCCCTCCTCACGTCTCCTGTGTATTTTAAATCAATAGTACCGTTTGCATGTTACTGGGTTAGTACTTTAAACACACAGACACATACAATATAATCAGAATTTCTATTCGGTACAGACAGTGATGACTTGTTTCAACTTTGCTAACAGGGTATCAGATCTGCAGACAGAAATCTTGGAAGAAATTCCAAAACAAGATCTGACAGGGTCACTCAATATCATGGGGGGGGGGGGGGGGCGTTGAATCTGGAAACAGAAATTCGACCTGCTTCAAAAGGTACAGGACATCAATGTGAGCAGAGAAGCACTCAGAGAGGAACACACCAGTGAACGGAGCTTTATCTGGTTACACAGAATGAGTGTATGTGTCCCAGTGAACTGACAATGGGAAGGAGCTTTAACCAGTTACACAGACTGAGAGGGGCTGGGGCATTTATTTTACCCCTGGAGCATCAGTGCCTGAGGGGTGACCTTAGAGGGGTTTATAAAATTGAGAGGGGCATAGACAGGGCAAATAGCCTAAGTCTTTTCCCTCCAGGATGGGGGGGTCAAAAACTAGAAGGCATAGGTTTAAGGTGAGATGGGAAAGATTTAAAAGGAGCCTAAGGGACAACCTTTCATGCAGAGGGTTATGCATGTATGGAATGAACTGCCAGAGGAAGTGGTGGAGGTGGGTGCAATTCCAATGTTTAAGAGGTATTTGGATGGGTATATGAATAGGAAGGTTTGAAGGGATATGAGCCGGGTGCTGGCAGGTGGGATTAGATTGGGTTGGGATATCTGTTCGGCATGGGTGGGTTGGACCGAAGGGTCTGTATCCATCTCTATGATTAGCACTCGGAGCATGGCTCCTTCATCACGTGATTGTGGAGAATAAAATCATAAGGTACAGAACGGATGGAAAAACATTACAGTTCCCTGAAATGATATATTGAAAAACCCTGGATTGTTAAGTCTTTCATCTTTTAATATGGGCTGCTTGTATCATTCATTTGTAAATCCCGGAATTTCCTGAAAGACATCTTCTTGAAATAACTCAAGGTTTTATAACAAAAGGTGACATCTCAGCTCTGACAATGCATTAAAGGTGTGAAGTCAGGATCTGTCTGCATCCTAATCAGACTGGTTCTATTTCCAAAGGTGAATTTACAAAATATTACATGGATTGACTGCCTGTATGTTGTGCATTTTTTGAGAAAAATAGAATGTATCTGCAAATACAAATTCACCCCCATGGATGTGTATGTGTGTGAATGAGACAGAGAAAAGTCTATTTCGTGCTGTATATCCCGATGTCTACTCGATAACAGATGCTTTAATTCTGCTGGTGTAAATATTGTTATAAATCATAGCTGGGTATGAATAGTTAGATGTTAGGGTGAGAGAATGCCTCAAGAGGGGCACTATAAGAATCCTGGGAGAGCCCTATTTCTGGTTTACTTCCTCATGAACAAACATTAAGCATGAGCATTTATTTATTTCTAATTTTGTTCTGTTTTTCTTGTTTGATTCCTGGCTAGGACGACACTCTGTGTCTGGATGGTTGACAGGCTGGGAGATTGTGGCTTGAGTCTTGATTGACTGAACGTTTTATTGAGGAGAAAGTGAGGTCTGCAGATGCTGGAGATCAGAGCTGGAAATGTGTTGCTGGAAAAGCGCAGCAGGTCAGGCAACATCCAGGGAACAGGAGAATCGACGTTTCGGGCATAAGCCCTTCTTCAGGAACATTTTATTGTTCCAGAAGGTGTAGGGGTGTGGGGTCAAAGCTTCAGCAGAAATCCAGCAGAGCAGAAAACAGACCAATATCTGTGAGAACAGGGACATCCCAGAGGACAGAGAAATCAGGACCTGAATCCAAGCTGACACCTGTGATTAGTGCTTTGATGAGCAGCGCCAAGCCTCTACCTTCACCTAGCTTCCCATTTGACTACCACCTCGATATTCAGGATCCAATCCTTGTCATCCTGAAGCCATGCCTCTGTAAGGAGTCTCAGATCATAATTATTCTCTTCAATGTGTGCAGTCAATTTTGTTACAATGCACACCATTCAGAAACATCGTTTTTAGTTTCAAGTTTTGTGACCTTCAGAATCCAGTTTTGATTGCTGGTACATTTACTCCCCTTGTCCCTTTCGATCGTTCTCTGATGTTCATTTTCCACATCACTACATTGCTGATTGGCTATGCTAAATTGCCCATAATATCCAGGGATGTGTAGATTAGGTGGGTTAGCCATGGGAAATGCAGGGTAATAGTTTCATAGTAAAAGAAGTAGGAGTTGGCCATTTGGTCCATCGAACCTGCTCCACCATTCATTATGATCATGGCTGGTATATCCACCGTATGAGATCAGCCTCACTGCATTGTCCCAACTACCCTTAATTCCCCTACCATGCAAGTACCCATCCAACTGTGTTTTGAATACACTTAATGAAGATGCTGCTACTGCTTCATTGGGCAGAGAATTCCATCGATTGACTGCTCTCTGGGAAAAGCAGTTCCTCCTCATTTCTGTCCTAAATCTACTCCCCTCAACTTGAGGCCTGGTCTCATCCACCAGCAGAAATGACTGGATAGGGTAGGGCTTCATCCCCACAGTGCAATGAATTCCCACTTTCCACCAAACTCTCAGATGTACTCACTCACTCAGTTGCTGTCTCACAAACGAAAGACTTCAATGTAACTTCTTTTGCTCCCAGTAAGGGAACAACAGCTTGGAAAGCTACTCTGAAAGTCCAACCACACTTCTGCATTCACCGACGACAATTCCAGTATTACAGCACAGAAACAGACCCACCGGCCCAACTCGTCCGTGCTGGGGGGAATATGTTAAGCTAGATATGCTTGCAAGCAGTGACAAGTAGCTGCATCTTGCTTCTGCAAAAATCGCGAGGCAGAATCATGACGGTATATTCCAAGAAATAACTAACTGAAAAGGGAGGTGGTCGACTGGTAGAAGCAGATGTATTGACATGACAGGAGCAATGGTCACGCACAGAGGGAGTTAGTATGAAGAAGGTAACCAAATAAGACCCTGTGTTGCATCACCAAAAGTAATAAGACCCAGCTATTGGGGGGGGGGGGGGGGGGTTGCACGCCACAGACAGATGTGGTAAACCGATTAGATGAGCAGAAGTAAGAGGGGAGTCTGGAACAAACTCACTCTTCATTCAGAGACAGAGCAGCAACTTCCGAAACTCGTGTTCCAGCTTCTGGTTTCAGACAATAGGAAGGCTCTGATTGGCAGGAGGACCAGTCGTTGTTGAAACTTTATTGCTGGAACAGCACAGCAGGTCAGGCAGCATCCAGGGAACAGGAGATTCGACGTTTCGGGCACAGGCCCTTCTTCAGGAAAAGAAGGGCCTGTGCCCGAAACGTCGAATCTCCTGTTCCCTGGATGCTGCCTGACCTGCTGTGCTGTTCCAGCAATAAAGTTTCAACTTTGATCTCCAGCATCTGCAGACCTCACTTTCTCCTGGAGGACCAGTCACCTTCCGGTCCTCCAAGGCTTCCGATTGGCCCATCAAAAGAAAGTCGCGAGGCGTGCCTTGCGTGCAGTGAGGAGCATGCGCAGTTTCATCCTTGTACCGGCGAGCACGCGCAGTCTGCTCTCTGGCGATGCTGCTGTTACTGACAGAATTTAAGTGTCTGAATGCCAAGAGAAGTTAAAAAGGGGAGAGCCACCCTTTCTTCCCCCTGTGATATTTACCTTTCCTACACGCCCCATGACTTTATACATCGAAATAAGGTCACCCGACAACTTGTGGTCGTCAATAGGGCGACCAGAACTGTACTCAGTCCTCTCCACGTGGTCTCCCCAATATCCTGTACAACCACAACGTGATGTCCCAACTCCTACACTGAACGGAGTGAACAATGAAGGAAAGTGTGCTAAACGCCTCCTTCACAACCCTGTCTACCAATGATGCAACTTCCAAAGAACTATGTCCCCGATTTGGAGATGCCGGTGTTGGACTGGGGTGTACGAAGTTAAAATTCACACCACACCAGGTGATACTCCAACAGGCTCATTTGCAAGCATTAGCTTTTGGAGCGCTGCTCCTTCATCAGATGGTTGTGTCTTATGATCCTGTTCCACAAACACCCCATGAAGGAGCAGCACTCCGAAAGCTTGTGCTTCCAAATAAACCAGTTGAGAGTTTTTTAACTTGATGTACCTGAACCCCTCCACGGCCCCTGCCCCCTCATGAATCTGTTCTAAAACATGATGGAGGGCCCCATTAACTGTACAAGTACTGCCCTTCCTTGTTTTAGCAAAATGCAACCCCTTGCCTTTACCTATTGCTCTCTCAGCCACACACACATCATAACACTCTCACCATCTCACAGGCTTATACTCCATCCCACACACACTTTATTAGCATGCACACACACTCATGCAGATACAATCACACATAAGTCAATGGGGTGAATTTCCATTTGCAGATATACTCAATTTTGCTTAAAAAGATGACAAACTGCAGGCCGTCAATCCATGTAATATTTTATAAATTCCTACTTTGGTTAGTAGAACCAGTCTGATTCAAGATTGGGATACAAACACTTTTGTGCAGTATCTGAGCTGAGATGTCACCTATTTTTATAAAATCTTAAATCATCTCGAGAAGGTGAATTAAAAGTAGTTCGGGGGATTACATATTAATGAACTGAATCCTGCAACCCATGGTAAAAGATGAAAGATTAATCTGCAATCTAGATTTGTTCAATATGTCCTATCTGTTGCACGAGTGTGATCTTTTGCTATAAATTCTGTGTCTCATGACCCTGCTCCATAGCTACTTGATGAAGGAGCACCGCTCCGAAAGCTAATGCTTACAAATAAGCCTGTTGGACTATAATCTGGTGTTGTGTGATTTTTAACTTTATCCACCCAGTCCAACACCGGCACCTCCACATCGTTTCCAGTGGACACAGCCCACACCTCCCAGTGCTGCCAGGAAACTGTACAATGCCGATGGCATGTTGTAGTACCTGGACTCCTGAAAAATTTACAATTTCTAACAATACCGGTTACTCATTCACTGCTGCAACCGATACACAACATTGGAAACATAGTACAGGAGGTTGTAAGAAATGAGCACAGCAGGTCAGGCAGCATCCGAGGAGCAGGAAAATCAATGTTGCCTGACCTGCTGTGCTTTGCCAGCACCACACTAATCTTGACTCTGATCTCCAGCATCAGCAGTTCTCACTGTTGCCTGTAAGAAATGAGCAGTTTTAAAACAAAAACCTGTTGAGTTCAAAGCTCTCAATGAGAGTCTGAGCTCGGTCTGAAGTTCAGGTAATCTTTATTGTGACCCAACTTTGTTACAGCTTCAGAATCTCTCAACAGAAAGGCATAGAAAAAGTAGCAATGTTTTAAAAACAGCTCAAGGTCAAAGTGCACACACTCCCTCCAACCCCTCACTTTCTTCATTATTGGTCACCACCAAGTTGTCCCTTTGTAATTGGATCCTTGCTAGAGCCTTCACCCAGCAGAAGTATTGCCTCACTCAGGAACTTCAACCTGTATCCTGTATCCAAGTCAGTTGGATGGGCAGTGTAGGGTCAACTACACTGCTGTGGGTCTGGAGTCACGTGTCGGCCAGACTAGGTAAAGGAGACAGCTGGGATGTCTGAGTGAATCCTCTCCCACAACAACAGTTTCCTTCCCTAAAAAGGAGCTGAGTGAATCAGATGGGGATTTCTTCCACCCCAACCCCACTGACAATGGTTTCACTCCAGATTTCTGACCATATTCCAATTCCACTAGCTGCCGCGGTGGGATTCAAACCCAGGAATCCCCAGAAATAGTTTGATAGTCCAGTCAATAATGGCACTTGGCTGTCATTCCTTCAATCACCCTGCGATGGTACGTGAACTTGCTGGTGGCTCCGCAGGTAGGAGGAGCGGGTGAAGGCCTTCCCACATTCAGGGCAGCTGAAGAGCCTCTCCCATCTGTGTACCCATTGGTGCCTCAGCAGGTTGGAGGCCTGGGTAAAGGCCTTCCCACACTCAGGGGCAAGGAAATGGCCTCTCCCCCATGTGGGCCCGCTGGTGGGTCAGCAAGTTGGGGCAAGCTGAAGGGCTTCCCGCACACAGTGCAGCTGTAGGGCTTCTCCCCCTTGTGGACCCGCCGGTGCCTCAGCAGGGCAGAGGCCTGGTAAAGACCTTCACCGCATTCAGGGCAGGGGAATGCCCTCTCCCCCCGTGTGGACCCGCTGGTGGGTCAGCAAGCTGGAGGACTTGCTGAAGGACTTCCCACACACAGTGCAGCTGAAGGGCCTCTCCCCAGTGTGGATCCGCTAGTGGGTCAGCAGGTGGGAGGAATGTCTGAAGGCCTTCCTGCAGTCGGTGCAGGGGAACGGCCTCTCCTCGGTGTGACTGCGCCAATGAGTCTCCAGGGCAGACGGAAAATGGAAGCCTTTCCCACAGTCGCCACACTTCCACGGTTTCTCCATGGCCAACGCTTCAGCCGCACACAAACGGGCGTGGAGCCTGTCCCCACCTTGAATTCCTCTTCCCAGGCCGTATAGCTGTTTCAGGCTCCACACTCAGTGCTCCATCCCACTCTCTCTCCCCCTCGTTCTCACTCCGCTCTAATTCCCCTGAAGGTGCTGATTCAGGATCTTACTGGGGCAGAAAAGCAAAAACATCAAGACTGACATCTCTCTGCATTTTGGATACCTCCACCTGAAAGTTAATATCTTTCATAACTTTTGTTACAATGTGGCACACGTTCAGACACACCAGGTATCGTTTCAGGTTTTGTGACATCAGTATCCAGTTTCGATTGTCGGTCCATTGGTGATGCTGTTGCTTGGTGACGGTGAGGCTCCCCTGGCCCCTCCCATCCCCGGCTCCGCCCATCCCCCCGTGCAGACGTCACGCGGGGGCGAAGGCGGTTGGGAGGAGAAGTTGCTCGAGCGAGGAAGCGGCGGGAGGGCAGCCGTTAGGAAAATGGCGCAGCGCGGCCCGGGGCAGACACCCGTCACTGGGCTTGTGCTTTCTACCCTCACTATTTGTTTTTAATTCCTTATACTTTTCACCCTTGTGGACAAATCTAATTTATAGATTAAGGTGGATTGGCCCTGCTAAATTACCCATAGTGCCCTGGGATGGGCAGGTTAAGGTGGATTGGCTATGCTAAATTACCCATAGTGCCCTGGGATGGGCAGGTTAAGGTGGATTGGCTATGCTAAATTACCCATGGTGCCCCGGGATGTGCAGGTTAGAGTGGATTGGCTATGCTAAGTAACCCATAGAGCCCTGGGATGGGTAGGTTAGGGTGGATTGGTTATGCTAAATTACCCATGGTGCCCTGGATGTGCAGGTTAGGGTGGATGAGCTATGGGAAATACAGAGTAAGGGGGTGGGTATGGGTGAGATGCTCTTCAGAATGCCAGTGTGGAATAGATGGGCCGAATGGCCTGCTTCCACATTGTCAGGATTCTATGACTCTCCCCCAGAAAAAGGAGCATTTTATCAGCATCTATCCTGTCAAGCTGCTTTCAGAATTCTACTGGTTTCAATAAGATCACTTCCGGTTCGTAGAGACATACAGCACAGAAACAGATCCTTTGGTCCAACTCGTCCATGCTGACCAGGATTCCCAAACTAAACTAGTCCCACTTGCCTGCATTTGGCCCATATCCCTCTAAACCTTTCTATTCATGTACCCATCCGAATGTCGTTTAAATGTTGTAACTGTACCTGCATCTACCACATCCTCAGCAAGTTCATTCCACACACAAACCACCCTCTGTCAAAACGTTGCCCCTCGGGTTCCTTTTAAATCTCTCTCCTCTCACCTTGAAAGAATATGCCCCCTAGTTTTGAGCTCCCCGACGCGAAGGAAGAACTCTTTGGTATTCAGTCCTGATTAATCTTTACCAAACCCTCTCTAATAGTCTCCTTCCTATTACAGGGCCACCAGAACTGTACCCAGTACTCTAAACCACTCTGCCTACCAGTAATACAACTTTCAAAGAACTATGTACCTAACCCTCCACCCCATGTCTCGGGTTTGGAGAGATAAGGGCCGGGTGCTGGCAGGTGGGACTAGATTGGGTTGGGATATCTGGTCGGTGTGGATAGATTGGACCAAAGGGTCTGTTTCCATGCTGTATATCTCTATGACTCTATGTCTCTCTCTTTTACAACATGACCCAGGGTCCTACAATTAACTGCACTTCCTTGTTTTAGTAAAACGTAAACCCTTGCGTTCATACCCATCTCATACACACATACACCAAGCCTCTCACAGACATATACTCCATCACACTTACACTTTACCAAACATGCGCGCACGCGCACGCACGCACACACACACACGCACACACACGGAGTGAATTTGTATTGGCAGAATTATATTTGCAGATACATTCAATTTTGCTTAAAAAGCGCACAGTCTGCAGGCACTCAATCCATGTAATATTTTATAAATTCCTACTTGGGAAATAGGATCCCAACCTTGAATCAGACTGGTTCTGACAGACTCGAACCTCACACCTTTAAGGCATTGTCTGAGCTGAGATGTGACTTTTTTAAAAAATCTAACCTTAAATTATCTCAAGAACATGACTTGAAAGATGTTCAATGATTTACGTACGAACAAACTGAAACCTGCAACCCATCCTAAAAGATGGAAGACTTAACAGCAATTTAGGTTTCTTCAATAGATCGATGACATAGTGATCTTTTGCTATAAAATGTAATGTCTGTCGATCCTGCTCCACAGCTCCCCAATGAAGGAGCAGCATTCCAAAAGCTGGTGCTTTCAAATAAACTTGGTGTTGTGAGAGTTTTTAAATTTTATCCACCCCAGTCCAAAACCGGCACCTCCACATCTAGTGAACACAGCCCAAACGTCCCAGTGCTGCCAGGAAACATTACAATGCTGATGAAATGACGCAGTACCTGCACTCCTGAAAAATTTACAATTTCTAACGATACCAGCTACTCATTCACTGCTCCATCTGATACACGACATTGGAAACTCAGTGCAGGAGGCTGAAAGAAATGAGCAGCTTTAAAACAAAAACCTCTTGGAGCTCAAAACTTTCAATGAGAGTCTGAACCCGGCAGTAAGTTCAGGTAACCTTTATTGTGATCCAGCTTTGTTACAGCTTCAGATCCCCCCAGCAAAAAGGCAGAGAAAAAGTAGCTACTTTTCAAACAGCTCAAGACCGAAGTGCGCACACATCCCCCCCACAACCACACTTTCCTTAGTCTTGGTCACCACCGAGTTATCCCTTTGTAATTGGATTCTTGGTACAGCCTTAACCTGTGGGGAGTATTGTCTCACTCAGTAATTTCAACCTGTATCCAGTATTCAAGTAAGTTGGACAGACAGTGTCGAGTCAACCACACTGCTGTGGGTCTGGAGTCATGTGTAGGCCAGCCTGGGTAAAGGATGCAGCTGGAACGACTGAGTGAATCCTTTCCCACAACAGCAGTTTCCTCCCCTAAAAAGGATTTGAGTGAATCAGATGGGGGTTTTCTCCACCCCCCCCACCAGCCCCCCAAAAATGGTTTCATCGTTAGATTCTGAACTCCAGTTTCTGACCAAATTCCAATTCCGCCATCTGCCGTGGCCGGATTCGAACCCAGCAGCCCCGAAACTGGGTTGATAGTCCAGTCGATAATGGCACTTGGCCGTCGCTGCTTCAGTGCGTCCACAGTTGGGAGGAGCAGGTGAACGGCTTCTCCCTGGTGTGGAGACACTGGTGGGTCAGCAGCTTAATCAAGCAGGTGAACCCCTTCCTGCACTCGGGGCCCCTGAAGGGCCTCTCCCCCGTGTGGACCCACTGGTGCCTCTGCAGGTTGGAGGAATTGCTGAAGGCCTTCCCGCACTCTGTACAGATGAACGGCCTCTGCCCCATGTGGATCTGCTGGTGCCTCAGCAGGGCAGAGGCCTGGGTAAAGTCCTTCCCGCACTTGGGCCATCTGAACAGCCTCTCCCCCGTGTGGACCCGCCGGTGGGTCAGCAGGGCGGAGGAATTGCTGAAGGCCTTCCCGCATTCGGGACAGCTGAAGGGCCTCTCCCTCGTGTGAATCCGCTGGTGCCTCAGCAGGTTGGAGGAATCGCTGAAGCCCTTCCCACAGACATAGCAGGAGAACAGCTTCTCCCCGGTGTGGCTGCGCCGATGAGTCTCCAGGACAGATGGGACATTGAAACCTTTCCCACAGTGGCCACACTTCCACGGTTTCTCCACGGGGCAGGATTCCTCAGGTTTCTCCATGGCCAATGCTTCAGCCACACACAAACGTGTGTGGAGCCCCTCCCCACCGTGAATTCCTCTTCTCAGGCCATATAACTGCTTCAGGCTCCATACTCAGTGCACTGCAACAGTAGGGTCTCTCATCCAGTCCCACTGTTGCTGAAAACGTACTCAAACAGCAACCAAAAAGCTTTGCTCCTTCTCACAGAATCATAGTTGGAAAATTGTTGTCGTCCCGATGGATTGAGTGATGTCAAAGTGAGGACTGCAGACAATGGAGAGTCCTTCATCTGTTGATTTTGAAACTTCTGTCTTCAGATCGTCCAATACGCTGTTAAAAAGAGATTAGAAAAGTGATAATTGTCAGTGCAGGATAGAAATTCAGAACTAGGAATTCTACTTTCTGTGGAATATTCTTTTCTTTTATTATTCTATAAAATTGAAAGCACCATCCCACTATCTCCACCCCCCCCCCCCCCCTTGTTCTCACTCCGCTCTAACTAATTTGCCTGTAGGTGCTGATTCAGGATCTTATAGGGGCAGAAAAGCAAAAACACAAAGACTAATGTCAAGATAACTCCACCTGAAAGTGAATATCTTTCACAACACTGGGATACTGCGGAAAGCGAACAGGTCTGCCCCTCAGGTCCCCATTAAATCATTCCCCTCTCAGCTCAAACATATGCCCTCGAGTTCTGGACTCCCATACCCAGGGGAAAAGACCTTGGATATTCACCCAATCCAAGCCCCGTATGAACATCCCAGTCCTCCGATTTCCCACTCATCTTTGCTATGTTATACTTTTTCCCTTTTGTCTTTACATGGTCCTTAACGTCCCTCGTCAGCCACGGCCACCCCTGCCTCTCCTTAGGACCTTTCTTCCTTTCTGGAATGAACTGATCCTGCATCTTCTGCATTATACCCAGAAATACCTGCCATTGTTCCTCCACTGCCATCCTTGCTAGGGGATTGCACCATTGAACATTGGCCAGCTCCTCCCTCATACCTCCATAGCTTCCCTTATTCAACTGAAATATTGTCACTTCCGATTCTACCCTCTCCCTTTCAAACTGCAGATTAAAGTTTATTGTATTGTGGTCACCACCTCCTAATGGCTCCTTTACTTCGGGGTCCCTGATCAAATCCGATTCGTTGCACAACACCTGGTAGGCTCCAGCACAAGCTGTTCTAAGAATCCATCTCGGAGGCACTCCACAAACTCCCTATCTTGGGGTCCAGTACCATCCTGATTCTCCCAGTCTACCTGCATGTTGAAATCCCCCATAACAACTGTACTAATATCTTTGCGACAGGCCAATTTCAGCTCCTTATTCAACTGACACACTACATCCAAGCTACTGTTTGGGGGCCTGTAGATGAAAACCCTAATGGGAGTTTCTACCGTTAGAATTTCTCAGTTCTAGCCACACTGACTCTACATCCCCTGATTCTAGGTCCCCCCGTGCAAGGGACTGAATATCATTCCTTACCAACAGGGCCACCCCACCCCCTCTGCCAGTTAGTCTGTCCTTATGATAGCACGTATACCCTTGAATATTCATTTCCCAGGCTCTGTCCACTTGAAGCCACATCTCGGTTATCCCCACATCATCGTAACTGCCAATTTCCAAATGAGCCTCAAGCTCATCCACCTTATTTCTAATGCTTCGTGCATTCATATTTAATATTTTTAATTTGTTACTCCCCTCACCCTTCCTATCAATCCCTATTTCACTTGACCTTATGGCTTGATCCTTTTCTTTTGAGTTTTCTGCTCCATTGATCCCATAGTCTTTCTTGGCTTCTCTTGTTCTAACTTTCTTCTTAAACTTCCAGTTTGTCTCTCTCCTTTCCACCCCCCCAGCTATTTAGTTTAAACAAAGCTGTGTTGCAGTGGCAAACCTACCTGCCAGAATGCTGGTCCCCCACCCTTAAGGTGCAAGCCGTCCCTCTTGTATAATTTATCCTTACCCCTAAACATCAGCCTCTCATGCTCCAGGAAAATATCCCTGGCCTATTCAGCCTCCCCCTGTAGCAAAGCCTCCAACCCTGGCAACAGCCTTGTAAATCTTTCCCAACTCCTGTCAAAGTTTCACAACATCTTTCCTCTAGCAGAGAAACCAGAACTGAATGCAGTATTCCAAAAGTGGTCTCACCAATGTCCTGTACAGCTGCAACATGACCTTCCCAACCCCTGTACTCAATGCTCTGACCAATAAAGGAAAGCATCCCAAACGCTTTCTTCACTATCTGCCTGAGACTCTGCTCTCAAGGAACTATGAACCTGCACTCCAAGGTCTCTTCGTTCTACAACTTAACATTTGGATAAGTACATGAATAGGAAAGGTTTGGAGGGATATGCCCCAATCTAGGTGGGACTAGCTTAGTTTCTGAATATAGTCAGCATGGACTAGTTGGACTGAAGGGTCTGTTCTGTGCTGTATGACTCTGTAACTGTTCTGTACTGGTCTTGAAACCATTTTACTTGCCTTCCCCCACAAACATCCACGTCTTTGTTGTTCTAAAATCAGATGAACTCAGCCTTGAATATATTCAATGACCCCCTAACTGCAGGAAGACATCCTCACTTCTGAACTCAATTCCTCTTGCTAATATACCACTTGCCTTGCTGATTGCACATGTCTGACAACTGGCAGTGACTGGTGTAGGAGGACGCTGAGGCCCCTTTGCACATCCACACATCAGCCCTGATGAAAGAGAGAGAGAGAGAGAGAGAGAGAGAGAGAGAGAGAGAGAGAGAGAGAGACAGAGAGAGAGACAGAGAGAGAGAGAGAGAGAGAGACAATAGCAGCTTCAGAAGCTCATGGTCCAACTTCTGCATTTAGACAATAAGGGGGGGGGGGGCTCTAATAAGCAGGAGGGCAATTCCAACTCTGGACTCCTCCTGTGGGTTAAACTTGTATGTCTGATGATCTTGCTCTACGGGTTATTGACTGTGTACATTATGCAACTCACGGTGGTGCCCGTTCGGTCGCCGACTTTCTCCTGACGGCTTGGTGGCATCCCCGCCTCCAACAACGAGCTCAAAGGGTTAGCGGCCGGTGTCTTATTTGTCAGGAACATAACCCCGGAAAAGGCTTGCCTTGCACTCCGGGTAGAACTCCCTTGCCGGAGGGTCCCTTTGAGACACTTCAACTGGACTTCATTGAGTTTTAGAAATGTCAGTGCTATAAATATGTTTAGCTTATTGTTGATGTCTTTTCTAAGTGGATTGAAGCCTACCCTTCCCCTAACACTGCTGCTGAGACTGTGGTGAAGATTTTGCTTAAGGAAATGATTCCCTGCTTCGGTATACCTGCGTGCATTAGCTCGGACAATGGACCGCACTTTGTTGGTAATAGTAATGAGGAACTCTTGATGAAGTACAGATTTGGGACGGCCCAAGGAATTCCTTATGAACTCAACTTGTAAGCCTCTCTTGGTTCATCCCGGAGATCGTACCTTTGGAATTTAAAAAAGTTCTTGCCGACAGTTTTAGTTTAATTTTAATCATCCCTTTCATTTACTAATAGCATTACTGTTACAACATAACACTGATACCTATAAGCCAGGCTCACTGGATTCTAATAACCCAGGAGAGCAGGACATTGTTCTCCCTTCAAGAGCCCTGGCAGGCTACTCTGTTGTACTATCACAAACAGACTCCCTTTATACACAAGTTTACAAAGGCTATACTGTCCCAAACACAAAAAGTTAACAAAAGCACTGCATGTTCTGAACTAGACAGATAATAGTGAAGGACAATAATTCAAGGGAGAAGTCAATTTGTAACGAGTTTCATTTTGAGGTCAGAATCAAACATTGTTATTAATTTCACAAAGGAACAGCCGTGAATGTTATCACTCGGTGTCCTGTTTGTACAGATTCACTGATGTTCAGGCAAACGTCCTTAATTGTCTTACTCTCCCTGTCTATTTTCTATTGTGCAGCAAATGTGTTATATAATTCAAAATTAGACATTTTAGTCAAAATGTTTAAGGATAGGTTTTCCTCCTGCCACCTGTTTGCTGAAGTCTTTTAACTCTACTGCAGGGTCGTATGAGAATTGCTTTAATGGAACCAGCTATGGGTGTGCATGTTCCACATAACATCTCCTGCCTATTTGAGACTTGTCTCACCCACTCCTGTAAGACAAAGGGGCCATATACCTCCTGCCCGTATAGACAAACAGCTTGCGTTCCACTGGCTGGGATACAGCAGGCCTTATGCGGCATAAGTAACTATACCCATCTCCATGTACGGAATCCTTCCCTTGCGCATTTATGGGTCCTTTTTCTTTTCAGAATCCCATACTGTCACCAAGACCACTTGCAATAGAGTTAAGGGAGAGCCTAATGGGAACAGAATTCTGAGGACCACTGTCTACCAGATGCACAGCACAGAAACAGGCCCTTCAGTCCAACTCATCCATGCTGGCAAGATATCCTAAATCAATCTGGTCCCATTTACCAGCACTTGGCCCATATCCCTGTAAACCCTTCCTATTTGTGAAGGGCACTGCTTGTCACTGGCCACTCGGGTGTTTCCTTTCTTCCTGGTGGTGGAAATTGAATAAAGATTTGTACACCTTGTGTCTCTCACAATACACCGGTGTAACAGACATCCTGTTCACTCTGAGAGCTGCCAATTTAAAAAAAAATGAACCCTTCCTATTCATTTACACATCCAGATGCCTTTTAAATGTTGAGATTATACCAGCCTCCAACTTCCTCTGGCCGCTCATTCCTTACATGCATTGCCCTCAACATAGGCATTGCCCCCAAAGGTCTCTTTTAAATCTTCCCCACACCCTCACCCGAAACCTATTACCTTGTAGTTCTGAAATTCCCCCATCCCAGGAAAACACCTTGTCTATTTATCCTATCCATGCCCCTCATGATTTTATAGAAATCTGTAGGGTCACCCTTCAGCCTCTGGCGCTCGAAGGAAAACAGTCCAACCATGTTCAGCTCAAACCCTGACAACATCATTGTCAATCTTTTCTGAATCCTTTCAGGTTTCACAACATCCTTCCTCTAGCAGAGAGACCAGAACTGCACACAACATTCCAAAAGTGGCCTAACCTGGTGCAGCTACAACATAACTTCCCAACTTATCTACTCAATTAAAGGATTGAGAAAGTTCTCAAAACCCACAAAAGACACTGGAGAAAGAATTGAGGAACTTTTGCGGGTCAGCTTGGACATCGGGGGGGGGATGGGAATGAGAGAAGGAAGCTGAACGTTCTGGAGCAAGGTGGAGGAAGAACAGAGGATGCAAAACCGGCTTGAAGCTACAATGAGGAATACTGCATGTGCTGTACTTGTACCTGTTGCAGTTACTGGTGGGAATCCGGTGCATTTTAAACATCAAAACAGAAAAAATGTCCACCCCTTCCCCTTCCCCTTCCCCTTCCCCTTCCCAACCTCTATCCTTCCGTCCCTCTTCACTGGGGTAATTAAGAAACCTACCTGAGTTTGCGGAGACTGCTCCCTCCCTGATGTCACTCCAGTTACAACAAGGGAACAGACTTCCCCGCCTCCCGTCTCTCCGGCCCTCCCAGGATGAGGAGTTGCCCAGAGGGAGGGAGTGTCACTCAAACTGACAGGGCCACTTCCGCATTGTGACGTCATTACAGGGGCGGGGCAGGTGACGGTAAAGGGGGCGGGGCGGGATGGACAGCGGGCCCCCTCACTGCACCTGCGCGGCCCTGCAGCAGAAGGGGAGGAGAATCCCTTCCCTTCAGGGAATCCCCACAGTGTGGAAGCAGGCTACCCTGACCCACGGGTCCACACTGACCCTCCCAAGGGTAACCCACCCACACCCATTCCCCCACCCCCACTGCTCTACATTTAACCCTAAGTAATACCTGCACATCCCTGGATATTATTCCGAATTTGGCATAGCCAAACCACCCTAACCTGCACATCCCTGTGTACAATGGGTAATTAAACATGGCCAATTCACCCTAACCTGCACATCCCAGGGCACTATGGGTAATTTAGCATGACCAATCAACCCTAACCTGCACATCCCTGGCCACTGTGGGTAATTTAGCATGACCAATCCACCCTAACCTGCACATACCTGGCCTCTATGGGTAATTTAGCATGACCAATCCACCCTAACCTGCACATCCTTGGGCACTATGGGTAATTTAGCATGACCAATCCACCCTAATCTGCACATCCTTGGGCACTATGGGTAATTTAGCATGACCAATCCACCCTAACCTGCACACCCTGGCACTATGGGTAATTTTGCATAACCAATCCACCCTAACCGACACATCCTTGGGCACTATGGGTAATTTAGCATGACCAATCCACCCTAACCTGCACACCCTGGGCACTATGGGTAATTTTGCATAACCAATCCACCCTAACCGACACATACCTGGGCACTATGGGTAATTTAGCATGACCAACTATGAGTGATTTGGCATAACCAATCCACCCTAACTTGCACATCCCTGGGCATTATGGGTAATTTAGCAGGGTCAACCCACCCTAATTTGGACAAAGTTGAAAACCACACATCACCAGGTTTTGTCCAATAGATTTGTTTGGAACCAGCTGCTCCTCCATCAGGTGGTTGTGGAGAATAATATCACAAAACACTGAATTTATAGCAAAACATTCTAGTGTCCTGCCACTGAAATGATATATTGAACAAACCTGGATTGTTAAGTTTTTCATTTTTCAAATGGGTTGCAGGTATCATTACTGTGTAAATCCCACATCTTCTGTCTGTCACCTCCTCAAGATAACTCAAGGTTTTAAAGCAAAATGTGACATCTCAGCTCAGACAATGCATTAAAGGTGTGAGGTCAGAGTCTTCTGTGTCCCAATCTTGAGTCAGACTGATTCTATTTCCAAAGCAAAATTCACAAAATATTACATGGATTGACTGCCTGCAGATTCTGCACTTTTTGAGCAAAATAGAATGTATCTGCAAATTTAATTCTGCAGATAGACATTCACTGCCATGGACTTCAATGTGTGTGTATGCACATGAGGGAGGCAGATAGATGGAGAGAGAGAAAGAGAAAGGGGGAGAGAGAGTAAGATGCAGGCAGACAGAGAGAGTGTGTTTGCTAACCACCTCCTTGCCTGGTCGGCCTTTTTCCCTGTCTACAACTTGCTTTCATAGAATCACCTCGCGTACATTGTTATGAACATTGTCTAATAAGAGTAGATGTATTTAGTAGATGAATCAAAACCATCCCAATGGCTGAAACAGCTGACACTCTAGTGTTGGACAAGTGGGAAATATTTGCATCAGTTAACCAAAACTCTTCAGAGTTTACATTCACGGGTACGCCAAGCCTCAGCATTAGGACCGGGCCATATTGGAGCTGAGATGGAAAGGCCCCTTCCTAGTCCTGCTGGGTTACCCGGTCAGCAGTCAGGGTCAAGGGGAGGCCGCATGGACACACACAACACAATGCAAACGAGCGCCACCTCCTGGAGGAACACCAGAAGACCCCGTCAGAGACACATCTTCAGCCTTCATCCGTGAGTGGCTCAGCCTGATCATTCTGCCTTTCACTGCACTCTTCCTTATCTTTCTTTCACTAACTATGTTTGATTGGGCCTGATAACCTCTAGTAAACAGGAATTACAGTTTAATACTTTTCTTTTTACACAGAAGGTCAACCACTCTAGCTGGTAGGTATGTGCCCATATCACCATCCGTCCTGAACTCGTACCAAGCGAGCCCTTATGGGGTTTGAGCAACTTGCAGCTTTCTTTCCCCCTGCCTTTGGAACTGCTCGATTGGATATCAAAGTCACCCCGCAGACAATCCTGTGCTCGGCTCAGTTCACTGTTGTGGCCCTCCTCTCCAGCGATCTCCCAGATGCCGAGATTTCCCATTCCTGATTAAACCCCTGATGATGATTCCCAATCCCTGGAGCCTTCTGCCCCTGTCCTTACTGAACCCGAGGACTATCAGTTCAATCTCCAAGCACCAACCCCTGACAACCCCCCCTGGCTCTGGGTATAATCCCTCCTTTTAATAAAAAAGGAGGGACTGTGGGAGAATGTGATCAAAATTGACAAAACTGCATGGAAGCCATTTTGCACAAAGCAATTTTTGCAGTAAAATATAGCCTGTTAACAGAATGCTGTCTGAGCCCTGGCTAAGGAATTCTGTTTTGATAGCCTGACCTTGCAGCTGCAGGCTGTCTCTGCTCCTCAGGCCATTAGACTGTGCTGCTTCATAGAATGATGGATTGGTTCTCTCTGTCCCTTAGTGGTAATTCGAGCTGAGCTGAACCTGCAGTATAAGATAACATTCAGTTTTGTAGACATTAAGAAATGTAGGTCTGGACAACATATGTGAACCTTACAACTGCCCCTCAGTTGCATAATTAATTACAGATTGGGCGGCACAGTGGTTAGCACTGCTGCCTCACAGCGCCAGAGACCCGGGTTCAATTCCCGCCTCAGGCGACTGACTGTGTGGAGTTTGCACGTTCTCCCCGTGTCTGCGTGGGTTTCCTCCAGGTGCTCTGGTTTCCTCCCACAATCCAAAGATGTGCAGGTCAGGTGAATTGGCTATGCTAAATTGCCCGTAGTGTTAGGTAAGGGGTAAATGTAGGGGTATGGGTGGGTTACGCTTCGGCAGGTCGGTGTGGACTTGTTGGGCCGAAGAGCCTGTTTCCACACTGTAATCTAATCTAATCTAATCTTAATGAAGAGTGGGGCTTGTGTTTTACCATAAAACTTGTAACATTCTGTATTTTATTGGAATACGTCAGACTTTATTTTGAACTAAGAGGTATTCACCAATGGCAACGAATAAAGCTATTTAATTGCTCAAGGTCTCCTCTCCTGACTACTTTGCTTTAAATGATTTGACACATGAGTTACTTTGTCCCAACAGTACCAATAGTTACATCAAAGGGAGAGAGAATTCCTCAAGTAGGGCACTATCAGTATCCTTGGAGAGCCCTATTTCTGGTTTACTTCCTGATGAACAAACATTAAGCATTTATTTATTTCTGATTTTGTTTCATTTTTCTTGTTTGATTCCCTGCTGTGACTACACTCTGTGTCTGGATGGGTGACAGGCTGAGATTGTGGGTTGGCTTTCGATTGACTGAATGTTTTCTTGTTCTGGAAGCTGTAAAAGAGGCGTGAAAGCTTCTGCAGACGTCCAGCAAAGCTGAGAACAGACCGACATCTTACTCTGTGGGAACAGGGAGATCAGAGGACAGAGAAATCAGGCCCTGAAACCTGAGCTGACACCAGACTACTGCGTGCTCAGTGCTTTGGTGAGCAGTGCCAACCCTCTGCCTTTACCTAGCTTCCCATCTGACTCCCCCCTCAATATTCAGGATCCAATCCTTGCCATCCTGAAGCCATGTCTCTGTAAGGAGTCTCAGACCATAATTATTCACTTCAATGTGTGCAGTTAATTCATTCACTTTTGTTACAATGTGGCACACATTCAGACTCACCATGTATCGTTTCAGTTTTTGTGGTCTTTAGAATCCAGTTTTTATTGCTGGTATATTTACTCTCCTTGTCCCTTTCTATTGTTCTCTGATGTTCATTTTCCACATCACTACATTACTCACCGGCCTTGATTTGGATTGGCCATGCTAAATTGCCCACAGTGCCCAGGGATGTGCAGGTTAAGTGGGTTAACCATGGGAAATGCAGGGTTATAGTTTCATAGTAATAGGAGCAGGAATAGGCCATTTGGACCTTCCAGCCTACATTAAGATCATGGCTGATGTATCCATTGTCTAAGCTCCTCTTCCCTGCATTGTCCCAACTACCTTTAATTCCCTGACTCAACAGAGACACTCGGCCTTGCAGCTGTACTGCTACCTGATAAACAAATTCTTTCCTTGCGTGGGAATATCCTTCTCTTTGCAAGGACCTATTGTATACTTATCAGCTACTAACCAACACTATCCAGACACTACATCGCTGGGCAAAGTGACTTAGTTGCTCAAATTCCTGCTATTAACAGTTTGCTAATTGTTAAATGATTGTAAACTATATAATTATACAACTCTGTTTCTCATCGGAGTGACTTGTGACTATTAGATCGACTTTGCTCTCCCCGTGAGCTCCCAAATAGACAGTCAATAACCCAAGGTTTGTGTGTCATGATTACTTATCCAATACTTATTGGACTACTACGAGCAAGTCACCCACACCATAATCCACTTCCATCCCCAACATGGATCAAGAGGCCATCCTTTTTTGCCAGACAAGTAAATGTCTCAAGCTCAGGAAACAAAGCCTGTCAAACATTAACAGGCACAGATCTAGACCAACCTTTTCCAGAGTCTGCCCCTTCACCTCGATTGACTTTCTTTTTCCCTCAGCTCCTACAGGCCAACAGCTGAACCCAAGGATGAGAAAAGAAATGGGAAAGAGGGCGAGAAAAGAGAGCGCGGTACTCCCAGATGATAAACAGAGGAAGGAAGTTGCAGTCTGGACTGAAGCTCAATCTTCATTCAGAGAGAGAGCAGCAACAGCAACTTCAGAAGCTCATGGTCGACCTTCCATATTCAGACAATGCGGGGGGGGGGGGGGGGGTCTCTGATTGGCAGGAGGACCAGGCCCCTTCCGGTCCTCCAGGATTTCCAAAAGATTGGTCTCCCCGTCCATCAGAACGACGAGGGGCGGGGCCCCATTCCGAGCTCACACATGCGCACCATGAACACTGCTCACGGCTAATAGAGGTGTCTGGACCGCATGGGATTGTGGGCACTAAATCAGCCATTAAAGAGATGAAATCAAGAGTCCCATATGCCGTCTTTACCGTCCTTGTTTATGTGTTAATGACGAAAAAGTCAAGAGCTAATCTTTAATCGATTTTCGATTGATCCACTGAGTGAAACACTACAGGTGTTTAACTCTCTATTTCCAGTTCAGTGTCAGTATAACACTCTTTATCTGTCCTCAAGTAAGGACCGAATCAAAGCCCGACGTCTGTTCCACCTGAACGTTGATTTTTTTTTTAGTTTGCAGTTTCCAACCCTCCGTTTCAATCATTTATTAAAAGTTACTCGTGGTACATGAGCATCGCTGGCTGGCCAGCATTTAGTTCCCCTTGAGAACGTGATGGTGACCCGCCTTCTTCAACTGCTGTGGTCCACAGTGTCCTTTGGGTGAGAATTCCAGGATTTAGACCCAGCAACACTGAAGGAACAGCAATATGTTTCCAAGTCAAGACGGTGAGTGGCTTGGAGGGGTACTTGCAAGTGGTTGTGTTCCCAAGTATCTGTTGCCTGATCCTTCTAGATGGAAGTGGTTGTTGGTTTGGAAGGTATTTTCTCAAGATATTTGGAAAATTTCTGTGTTGTGTCTTGTAGATCGTACACACTACTGCTTCTGAACAGTGGGGCAGAGGAAGTGGATGTATGTGGAGATGGTGCCAATCAAGCAGACGATTTTGTCCTGGATGGTATCAAGCTTTTTGGATGTTGTTGAAGCTGCACCCATCCAAGCTGGTGGGAGAGTATTCCATTACACTGCTGACTTGTGCCTTGTAGAAGATGGACAGGGTTTGGGGAGTCAGGAGGTGAGTTACTCGCCATAGTATTCCTGACCGGTTGCCTGCTCTTGCTGCCATTGTGTCTGTGATTAGTCTAGTTGAGTTTCTGGTCAATGGTAAACCCCAATGATGTTGATAGTGGGGTGTTTAGTGACAGTAACACTGTTGAATATCACGGGGCAGTGGTCAGATTATCTCTTTTGGGGATGAGTCATTGTTTGGCATTGGCATGGCATACATGTTACTTGCCACTCCTGAGCCCATTGGATATTGTTAATATCTTGTTGCATTTCAAACTGAACTGCTTCAGTTTGTGAGGAGTTGTGAATCGTGCTGAACATTGTGCAATTATTGGCGAATATCTCCACCTCTGACCTTATGATGGAGGACGGTCATTGATGAAGATGGTTGAGCCTAAGAATACACTACCCTATGAATTCCTGCAGAGACGTTCTGGAACTGAGATGACTGACCTCCAACAACCAAAGCCATCTCACTATGTACCAGGTATCCCTGAACAATTCAGATACACAACAATATTTCAAAACTAATTGAAGGAATACAGGTGAAACACCCCTCTTCTGGGAGTCTGCAGTGTAAGTTTTTCTGTTCGGGAAACAATCTGATAAGTGTTGACTGTCATCAACCTTTTTGATCTTGGCCACACACAGCGCCCCCTGTCCATTAGCCCCCGCCACTCCAGCGCTCCCTGTCCATTTCTTCCCCGCCACTTCAGCGCCCCCTATCCATTCTCCCTCACCACTCACAGCACCCCCATTCTTTCCTCCCACCACCCACAGCTCCCCCTGTCCATTCCCACCGCCAACCACAGCGCCCCTTGTCCACTCTCTCTCCATCCCCAGGTTCTTGCCCATTCTCCCTCTATACTCCAAACATCCTGTCCATTCTCTCTCACGCAACCCTCTGTACCCCTGTCGTTTCATTCCTCAGCCCCTGTCCAGTCCGTCTCCCCACCTATCTATTCTCTCTCATCCCGCCCTTTGTCCCATGTCCATTCTTCCATCCATTCTCTCTCTCTCGCTCCCCCCACCATCTGCCACCCCACCCATTCTCTCTCCCCTGAAATACACCAGGCTCGGAGTCAGAATTGGGGTTCAATGATAGAGTTTATTGCACAAGGAAATACCGGGGCTCCGGGGAGAGAAAGACACCAACAGCACAGTGTCAGCTGCGAGACTTCTCTCGACCCGGAGCACACGTCAAGAAACTTTTATACATCTTGTGATACAATCGGTCAGGGATGAGATTATTGTCTTTATAACATGATTTGTTTATGGTAATCATTGTAGAATCATTGATAGTTTCGGTACAGTCTTTGTCAGTTCCAGCACAGCCTTTGTTAATTTCCGCACAGTCGTTGTCAGTTTCAGTGCAGACATTGTCCATTTCAATGTCTGCATGGAAATCCATTGTTGTAGTAATGGGCGCTAATTGCTCTTCCTGAGAAGGAAGATTCCTGCAGCCCTGGCTATTAGCATTTGGTATTGAGTCTGTATCAAGCTGTTAGCACTTCTATAAGAGGTGTTGGCTGGACCCAGACACTTCGGCGGGCAGTGTTCATTACTCATGTGTATTCTCTCCCCCACCCGCCTTAAACTAATCACCTGGGTTGTGAGTCCATTGTGCTAACATTCTGGTGGCCCCAGGCAAGGTCTGTATCTGCTCTGCTGTTTCTCTCCGTATTGTGATCCGGCGGCCATCTTGTGTGTCAAGTTGGCCAACTGATGGCTCAGTGGCCATCTTGTGTATCCGTGAGCCTAGTGTCACCCTGCCCTGTGCCATCTCCCACTTCACCACGCCCACCCTCTCTCCCCCGCCCAATTTCTCTATCAATCCCACTCATTCTCTCTCTCTGTACCCCCTACTCTCTCTCGACCTCCACCCTCTATCCCCCGGTCATTTTCTCTCTCTCTGTCCCCCATCCATTCGGTCTCTTTTCTCCCCAGCCCCCATCACACCCATCCTTTCCCGAGCCTCGAACAATCTTTGACCGCTGTATCAAACCCTTCAAAGGACAGAGAGAGGGAGATAATGGATGGTGATGACTCTACCTGGGAGTCAGGAGGGGTGAGAGATGGCTGATCTTCAAAATTGAGAATACCTAAAATGATATATTCAGAAACATCATTAAAGTCAGAAAGCACGTTCATGTTTTTTGAAAGAGCTGCTGAAATTTTTCTGAAACTTTCACTGAAATAAGCGCAGTCAGGCCACTGCTCAGGAGAGGCTGGAAGGGGTGGATGGGCGAAAGTGAGCACTGCGGATGCTGGGGAGTAGATTCAAGATTAGAGTGGTGCTGGAAAAGCACAGTCGGCCAGGCAGCATTCGAGGCTTTTGCCTGAAACATCTATGTTCCTGCTCTTTGGATGCTGCCTGACCTGCTGTGCATTTCCAGCACCACTCTGATCTTGAATGTGAGGGGTGAATGGCCTAGTCCTCGTCTTGTGAAGTTGGTTCCAACTATCTAGAAATGGCGTCACAGAGCACAGAAACATACCCTTCGGTCTATGCCGACCAGATATCCTGAATTAACCTCGTGACCCATTTGCCAGTATTTGGCCCCTTATCCCTCTGAATCTGTCCTATTCATATCCCCATCCAGATGCATTTTAAATATTATCATTGTACTAGCCTCCACCACTTCCTCTGGCTGACACGCACCAGCGTCTGTGCAAAAAGGTTGCCCCTCAGAAACCTTTTCCCTATCACCCTAAACCCATACCCTCCAGTTCTGGACTCGCCCCTCAACGTGGGGAAAAGACATACAAAAGTTGAGCAGCCAGACAGAATGCAAAAGTAATACAATGTCGAATCACAGGGAAAAACAAATTGTGCCTCTTCCCCTTTTTTCCTATTGGCATTTGGACTCAACATCTGACAGAAACACCAGCATTGAAAAGTGTGGTGCTGATTCTTCAGGAATCTTATGCCCGGAACGTCGATTCTCCAGCTCCTCGGATGCTGCCTGGCCTGCTGTGTTTTTCCAGCACCACACTTTTCAACTCTGGTCTCCAGCATCTGCAGTCCTCACTTTCTCCAAGAAACACCAGCATCCCCAGTGAGCATACTGCGCATGTTTCCCGGTGTCAGTAACGCAGTGCACATGCCCACCGGTGTCAGCAAAACTCTGGGCATGCTCATTGCTATCCACACAAAAAAAGGCGCGCGACCTTCCTTTGATGGCCCAATAGGGAATCGTGGAGGACCAGAACAAAACTGGTCCTCCTGCCAATCAGAGCCATCCTATTGTCTGAATGCGGAAGTTGGACCATGAGTTTCTGAAGCCGCTACTCCTGCTCCTCTCTTTCTGAATCAAGACTGAGCTTCACCCAGACTGCAAACTCCTTCCTCTGTCTGAGATCTGTGAGTACGGCACTTTTTTTTCCCTCGCCTCCTTTGCCATTTCTATTTCTTTCCGGAGTTCAATTGTTGACTTGCAGCAACTAGAGGAAAGGTATTGAACCCAGGGAGGGGACGGACTATGGAAACGTGGTCGAGGTCTGTGTCTCAATTGGCAAAATAGACAGACAGGAGGCTGGAAGGACACAGCAAACCAGGCAGCATCAGGAAGTGGAGAAGTCGATGTTTTGGGTGTAACCCTTCTTCAGGACTGGGGCTTGGGGCTGGGGCTAGGGCTAGGGCTAGGGCTAAAGTGAAGATAGGGAGAGGGTATGGCCTGATTAGTCAATGGGTGGAAGAAATCAGGTTAGAACATAGAACAATACAGCACAGAACAGGCCCTTCGGCCCACGATGTTGTGCCGAACATTTGTCCTAGCTTAAGCACCCATCCATGTACCTATCCAATTGCTGCTTAAAGGTCACCAAAGATTCTGACTCTACCACTCCCACAGGCAGCGCATTCCATGCCCCCACCACTCTCTGGGTAAAGAACCCACCCCTGACATCTCCCCTATACCTTCCACCCTTCACCTTAAATTTATGTCCCCTTGTAACACTCTGTTGTACCCGGGGAAAAAAGTTTCTGACTGTCTACTCTATCTATTCCTCTGATCATCTTATAAACCTCTATCAAGTCACCCCTCATCCCTCGCTGTTCCAATGAGAAAAAGCCTAGCACTCTCAACCTATCCTCGTACGACCTATTCTCCATTCCAGGCAACATCCTGGTAAATCTTCTCTGCACCCTCTCCAAAGCTTCCACATCTTTCCTAAAGTGACGCGACCAGAACTGCACACAGTACTCCAAATGTGGCCTAACCAAAGTCCTGTACAGTTGCAACATCACTTCATAACTCTTGAATTCAATCCCTCTGCTAATGAACGCTAATACACCATAGGCCTTCTTACAAGCTCTATCCACCTGAGTGGCAACTTTCAAAGACCTATGACACAGACCCCAAGATCCCTCTGTTCCTCCACCTCACTAAGAACCCTACCGTTAACCCTGTATTCCGCATTCTTATTTGTCTTTCCAAAATGGACAACCTCACACTTGGCAGGGTTGAACTCCATCTGCCACTCCTCAGCCCAGCTCTGCATCATATCCAAGTCCCTTTGCAGCCGACAAGAGCCCTCCTCACTATCCACAACTCCACCAATCTTCGTATCATCTGCAAATTTACTGACCCACCCTTCGACTCCCTCATCCAAGTCATTAATAAAAATTACAAACAGCAGAGGACCCAGAACTGATCCCTGCGGAACTCCACTTGTAACTGGGCTCCAGGCTGAATATTTACCATCGACCACCACTCTCTGACTTCGACCGGTTAGCCAGTTTTCTATCCAATTGGCCAAATTTCCCTCTATGCCTCCTGACTTTCTGCATAAGCCTACCATGGGGAACCTTATCAAATGCCTTACTAAAATCCATGTATACTACATCCACTGCTCTACTCTCATCCACATGCTTGGTCACTTCCTCAAAGAATTCAATCAGACTTGTAAGGCAAGACCTACCCTTCACAAATCCGTGCTGGCTGTCCCGAATCAAGCAGTGCCTTTCCAGATACTCATAAATTCTATCCGTCAGTACCCTTTCCATTACTTTACCTACCACCGAAGTAAGACTAACTGGCCTGTAATTCCCGGGATTATCCCTATTCCCTTTTTTGAACAGGGGCACAACATTCGCCACTCTCCAGTCCCCTGGTACCACCCCCGTTGACAGTGAAGATGAAAAGATCATTGCCAACGATACTGCAATTTCCTCTCTTGCTTCCCACATAATCCTAGGATATATCCCATCAGGCCCGGGGGACTTGTCTATCCTCAAGTTGTTCAAAATGTCCAACACATCTTCCTTCCTAACAAGTATCTCCTCTAGCTTACCAGTCCGATTCACACTCTCCTCTTCAACAATACGGTTCCTCTCATTCGTAAATACTGAAGAAAAGTTCTCATTCAAGACCTCTCCTATCTCTTCCGACTCAATAGACAGTCTCACACTACTGTCCTTGATTGGACCTACCCTCGTTCTCGTCATTCTCATGTTTCTCACATACGCATAAAATGCCTTTGGGTTATCCTTGATCCTATCCGCCAAAGATTTTTCATGCCCTCTCTTGGCTCTCCTAATCCCTTTCTTCAGGTTCCTTCTGGCTATCCTGTATCCCTCCACTGCTCTGTCTGAACCCTGTTTCCTCAACCTTATGTAAGCCTCCTTCTTCCTCTTTACAAGACATTCAACCTCCCTCGTCAACCAAGGTTCCCTCACACGACCATTTCTTTCCTGCCTGACCAGTACATACTTATCAAGGACACGTCGTATCTGTTCCTTGAAAAAGTTCCACATTTCCACGACATCCTTCCCCGACAGCCTATGCTCCCAACTTATGCTCCTCCGATCCTGTCTTACAGCATCGTAATTACCCTTCCCCCAATTGTAAAACCTACCCTGTTGCACGCACCTATCCCTCTCCATAACCAAGGTGAAAGTCACAGAATTGTGGTCACCATCACCAAAATGTTCACCCACTAACAAGCCCATCACTTGTCCCGGTTCATTACCGAGTACCAAATCCAAAATGGCGTCCCCTCTGGTCAGACAATCTACATACTGTGTTAGAAAAGCTTCCTGGACACACTGCACAAACACCGCCCCATCCAATCTACTTGATCGAAAGAGCTTCCAATCAATATTTGGGAAGTTGAAATCGCCCATGACTACTACCCTGTGGCTTCTGCACCTTTCCAAAATCTGTTTCCCAATCTGTTTCTCCACATCTCTGCTGCTATTGGGGGGCCTATAGTAAACACCCAACAAGGTGACTGCACCTTTCCTATTTCTGACTTCAGCCCATACTACCTCTAAAGGCAGATCCCCCTCGAACTGCCTTTCTGCAGCTGTTATACCATTTCTAATTAGCAACGCCACCCCCCCTCCTTTTTTACCACCCTCCCTAATCCTACTGAAACATCTGTAACCAGGAACCTCCAACAACCATTCCTGTCCCTCTTCTATCCACGTTTCCGTGATGGCCACAACATCGTAGTCCCAGGTACCTATCCACGCCTTAAGTTCACCGACCTTCTTTCTGATACTCCTTGCGTTGAAGTATACGCACTTGAACCCATCTCTGTGTCCGCAAGTATTCCCTGTCAGTGCTACCTTCTTCACAGCCTCCCCACATACTTGGACATCCTGACAAACAGCTAGCCTACTTGCTGGACTACAAGTCCGGATCTCATCCCCCTGCCAAATTAGTTTAAATCCCCCCCGAAGATAGCTAGCAAACCTATCCCCCAGAATATTGGTGCCCTTCTGGTTCAGGTGCAACCCGTCCTGCTTGTACAGGTCCCACCTTCCCCAGAATGCAGTCCAATTGTCCAAATACATGAAGCCCTCCCTCCTACACCATCCTTGCAGCCACGTGTTCAACTGCACTCTCTCCCTATTCCTTGCCTCACTGTCACGTGGCACCGGCAACAACCCAGAGATGACGACTCTGTCTGTCCTAGCTTTCAGCTTCCAGCCTAACTCCCTGAGCTCTTGAATGACCTCCCCACCTCTCTTCCGACCTATGTCGTTGGTGCCAACGTGCACCACGACTTCTGGCTGCACACCCTCCCCCTTAAGGATTCTGAAGACACGGTCCGAGACGTCTCGGACCCTGGCACCCGGGAGGCAACAAACCATCCGAGAGTCTCGCCCATGCCCACAGAATCGCCTGTCCGTCCCTCTAACTAGAGAGTCTCCTATAACTAGCGCTCTCTTCCTCTCCCCCTTTCCCTTCTGAGTCTCAGAGCCAGACCTCACGCCACAGACCCGGTCACTGCAGCTTACCCCTGCTAGGATGTCCCTCCCACCAGTATCCAAAGCGGTACACCTATTGTTTAGGGGAATGACTACAGGGGATCCCTGCACTACCTGCTTCCTCCCCTTCCCACCTCTAACTGTTACCCAGCTACCTCTGTTCTCTGGAGGATGGTGAAAGGGAGAAGTGGAAATGAGGGGCACGGGGCTGAGAAGGGAGTCGGGGGATGGAAAAGGAGGTTATTTGAAATTGGAGAACTTGATGTTGAGTCCTACAGGCTGTAGGCTGCTGTTTTAAAAAATTCTCAAGGTCAAGGACCAGGCTCGCAGGAAAGTAGTCTGACAGAGAACAAACAGCCAAGAGGCGAGTCTGCTAGAATATAAGTGTTTTATTCCCCGCAGCGTCGCCACAACCAGGTCTCGTACTTACAACGGGTCTGGTTTATACTCACTCTACGTGTTACCGGAACTGGGAGCCGTCAGTTCTCGTAGAGCGGTTGCCAACAACCCACGCTCGGCGGTTAAACGCAACCCCGGAGCAGACTCTACCGAACTGGAGACTTTTCCAGCTGATATACTCTTTTCCAGATATAAACATTCATGTGAACAGCAGAGCAAGGCTAAAAAACACATTCCATTCTGGTTACATACAGATAAGAAGATTCACACGGGAAGGTGTATAATAAGATTCACACGGGACTAAGCGACACCTTCCATTTTCGGTTAGATTCACACATGTATTGGGACACAATTTTAACCCTTTCACCACATTCCACTGCTTGGCCCAATACATGTGTTGCATTATGATTCACACATGTATTGGGACATAATTTTACACCACAGCTGCCCGGGCGGAAGATGGGGTGTTGTTCCCCCAATTTGCGGTTTGGTTCGTTGTGGCAATAGAGGAAGCCTCAGATGTTCTTGTCAGAAGGGGAGTGGGAAGGGGAATTAAAATCGATGGTGACTGGGAGGTCTGGTCAGCCTCTACGGACCCGGCTGTGATGCTCGCCAAACCGTTCCCCAAGTTTACGCTCGGTCTCCCCGAAGTAGCGAAGACCACAATTTGCAAACACGTGGCAAATGTAGTACCACAATGTGAAGTTATAGCTTTTGCTATGGAAAAAAAAGCAGAAAGACAGTGTATTATTTAAATGGTATTACTTTGGGATGTGGAGAAAGAGAGAACTGCAGATGCTGGAGATCAGAGACAAAGTGTGGTGCTAGAAAAAGGCAGTAGGTCAGGCAGCATCAGAGGACCATGAGAGTAGACATTTTGGTCCCGGGCACTTCATCAGGAATGATGTGTGGATGGACAAAGGGTCTGATTCTGTGCTGTATGACTCTAATCATCTTCAGAGAGAGCAGAAGTGTGATTGTGAAGGCTGGAGTTTAAGAGGAGTTTTCAAAGATGTTTGCCCTTATTGGGAGCAGAAGAAGTTACAATGAAATCTTGCGTTTGTGAGACAGCAACTGAGTGAGTGAGTAAATCCGAGGTTTTGGTGCAAAGTGGGAATTCATTGCACTGTGGGGATGAAGCTCGACTTAATGAGTCATTTCTACTGGTGAATGAAACCAGGCTCAAGATTAGGAGGAGTAAATTTCGGACAGAGATGAGGAGGAACTGCTTTTCCTGGACAGTAGTGAATCTATAGAATTCTCTGCCCCAGGAAGCAGTAGAGGCAGCTTCATTAAGTATATTCAAGACACAGTTGGATGGGCTTTTGCAATGGTAGGGGAATTAAGGGTAGTTGGGACAATGCAAGGAGGGGGATCTCAGATGATGAATAGATCAGCCATGATCTTAATGAATGGCAGAGCAGGTTGGACGGGCCAAATGGCCTTCTCCTGCTTCTATTGCTATGTAACTGTGTAACCCTGCATTTCCCATGGCTAACCCACCTAACCTGCACATCCGTCAGCATTATAGGCAATTTAGCATGGCCAATCCAAACCAAGGCCGGTGAGCAGTGAGGTGATGTGGGAAATGAACATTAGAGAAAGGGATAAGGAGAGTAAATGTACCAGCAATCAAAACTGGATTCTAAAGATCACAAAAACTGAAATGATACATGGTGAGTCTGAATGTGTGCCGCATTGTAACAAAAGGGAATGAATTGACTGCACACATTGAAGTGAATAATTATGGTCTGAGACTCCTTACAGAGACATGGCTTTAGGATGGCAAGGATTAGATTCTGTATATTGAGGGTGTTGTCTAATGGGAAGCTTGGTAAAGGTAGAGGGTTGGCACTGCTAATCAAAGCACTGATCACAGGGTAGTCTGATGTCAGCTCGGGTTTCAGGGCCTGGTTTCTCTGTTCTCTGTTGATCTCCCTGTTCCCAAGGAGTATGATGTCGGTCTGTGCTCAGCTCTGCTGGATTTCTGCTGAAGCTTTGTCCCCTTTTTCATCTTCTGGAACAATAAAGCATTCAGTCAATCAAGCCCCAACCCACAGTCTCCCAGCCTGTCAGTCATCCAGGCACAGTGTAATCACAGCAGGGGATCTCACAAGAAAAATGGAACCAAATTAGAAATGACTAGGTGCTCGTGTTTAATGTTTGTTCATGAGAATGTAAACCACAAATGGGGCTCTCCCAGGATTCTTATACTATCCTACTTGAGGAATTCTCTCTCCCTTACATCTAACTATGAGAACCCAGCTATGATTTACAACAATATTTACACCAACTGAAGTAAGGCACCTGTTCTCAAATAGACAGAGAGATAAACAGGATGGGAATAGACATTTTCTCTCTCATGTGCACACACACACACACGTGAATGCACATTTGCAGAGCTGAGCTCAAATGTCACTTTTTGTTATAAAACTTTAAGTTCGCTTGATAAGGTGCTTTCCAGGAAGTTCTGGGATTTGCATATTAATGATACCTGCAACCCATTTGAAAAGATGAAAGCCTTAACAATCCAGGTTTGTTCAATGTATCATTTCAGTGGCAGGACACTGTCATGTTTTTCTATAAGTTCTGTGTCTTATTATTTTATTCTCCACAATCACCTGATGAAGGAACAGTGTTCCAAAAGCTAGTGCTTCTAAATAAACCTGTTGGACTATAACGTGGTGTTGTGATTTTTATCTTTGTCCAGGTTAGGGGGGAAATTGCTATGCTAAATTACCCATAGTGCCCAGGGATGTGCAGGTTAGGTGTGATAGTCCGGGAGTAGAGCAACAGGTGCAGGGGAATGGGTGTGGGTGGGTTACCCTTCGGAGGGTCGGTGTGGACTCGTCGGGCCGAGTGGCCTGCTTCCACACTGTGGGGATTCTGTGAAGGGAAGGAATTCCTGCAAACTGTGCAGGGCAGTGCGGGCCTAGCCAGCCGGCCGGCCGCGCCCCACCCCTTCCTCTCGCCCCTTTTCCCATTCCCTACCCCACCCCTGACCCATTGAAGGCATCACAACGTGAAGTGGCCCTGTCAGTTTGCATGAAACTCCCTCCCTCTCGGCAATTCTTCGTCCTGGGACGGTGTGGGGGGAATCTGTTCACTTGTGGCAACTGGAGTGAATCCAAGGAGGCAGCAGACTCTGCAAACTCAGGTATGTGTCTTAATTACCCGGGCGAGGAGGGACAGAAGGATGGGGTGGAGCTGTTTTCCCCATCGCGCCTGAGTCTGAGACTTTTATAAAATCATGAGGGGTATGGATAGGGTAAATAGACAAGGTCTTTCTCTTGGGATGGGAAAGTCCCGAACTGGAGGGTCATAGGTTCAGGGTGAGGGCAGTGGGGAAATGTAAAAGAGACCTCAATGGCAACCTTTTCATGAAGAGGGTGGTGCTTTTAAGGAATGAGCTGCCAGAGGAAGTTGTGGGGGCTGCTAGAATTCCAACAGTTAAAAGGCATCTGGATGGGTGTATGAATACAAAGGGTTCAGTGGATCGGGGCCAAGTGATGGTAAATGCGACCAGATTAATTTAGGATATCTGGTCAGCTCGGGCAGGTTGGGCCAAAGGGTCTGTTTCTGCGCTGTGTGACTCTAATTGTCTTCAGTGGAAGCAGAGTGTGGTTGTGAAGGCTGGACTTTCACAGCATGTTTTGCCCTGACTGGGAGCAGAAGAGTTTGACTGAAGTGTGTTGGTGTTAATGCCTTGACGTCTAATTTTGCTCCCACCTTCCCGGGTCGATAACTATTTTGTGTCTGGTCCTTCAAAAAGAGGCTGCATTGCAGGTTCACCCTGAATTGACACTTTTTATTTGCTTCCCAAAATCAGACCTGCTCACTCTCAGCAGGATCCCAGTGTTGTGAAAGATATTAACTTTCAGGTGGAGGTATCCAAAATTCAGAGAGATGTCAGTCTTGATGTTTTTGCTTTTTCTGTCCCTGTAAGATCCTGAATCAGCATCTTCAGGGGAATTAGTTAGAGCGGAGTGAGAACAGAGGGGGAGAGAGAGTGGGATGGTACTTTCAATTTTGTGGAACAACAAAAGAATATTCCACAGAAAGTAGAATTCCTTGTTCTGAATTTCTACCCTGCACTGATAGTGATGGCTTTTGTAATCTCTTTTTGCAGAGTATTTGAAAATCTGAAGACTGAAGTTTCAAAATCAACAGATGAAGGGCCAATGCCCGAAACCTTGACCCTCCTGCTCCTCGGATGCTGCCTGACCTGTTGTGATTTTCCAATGCCACACATTTTTTGACTGACTCTCCAGCATCTGCAGTCCTCACTTTGACGTCAATGTCTGACAGACACTCAGTCCATTCGGACCGCAACAATTTTCAACTATGATTCTGTGAGAAGGAGCAAAGTGTTTTGGTTCCTGTTTGGGTACGTTTTCAGCATCAGTGGGACTGGATGAGAGACCCTACTGTTGCAGTGCACTGAGTATGGAGCATGTAACCGCTTTACGGCCTGGAAAGAGGAATTGATGGCAGGGAGGGGCTGTATGCGTGTTTTTGTGTAAACTGAAGCGTTGGCCATGGAGAAACCTGAGGAATCCCACCTTTTGGAGAAACGATGGAAGTGTGATGACTGCGGGAAAAGCTTCTGTTTCCCATCTTCCCTGGATTCTCATCAACGCAGCCACACAGGGGAGAGGCCGTTACCCTGCCCCAAGTGCGGGAAGGCCTTCAGCAATTCATCCAACCTGCGGAGGCATCAGCAGGTCCACACGGGGGAGAGGCCGTTCCCCTGCCCCAAGTGCAGGAAGGCCTTCAGCAATTCCTCCGCCCTGCTGACCCACCAACGGGTTCACACAGGTGAAAGGCCCTTCAGCTGCCCCGAGTGTGGGAAGGCCTTCAGCAATTCCTCCGCCCTGCTGACCCACCAACGGGTTCACACTGGGGAGAGGCCCTTCAGCTGCCCAGAATGCGGGAAGTGCTTTACCCAGGTCTCCACCCTGCTGACCCACCAGCGGGTCCACACAGGTGAGAGGCCGTTCACCTGCTGTCAGTGCAAGAAGGCTTACACCTGCTCCTCCGCCCTGTGGAGGCACCAGCGAGTTCACCTGCAGGGGAATTGAAACAGTGAAGGCCAAGTTGCATCCTTTACCCGGTCTGGCCTACACGTGACTCCAGGTCCACAGCAGTGTGGTTGACTCTACACTGCCCCGCCCCTCCTTGTTTGGCAAATGAGAGGGGAGAAACTTACTTGGAGACAGAGTATGGATTGAAATTGTTGAGTGAGGCAACACTTCCTCTGGGTTACAGCTGTACCAAGGATCCAGTTACAAAGGGACGACTGGGTGCTAACCAATAGTAAAGAATGTGATGTGTTGGTGGGGGGTGGTGGCGGGGGGATGGGAGTGTATGTACTTTGACCTTGAGCTGTTTAAAAAGCAACTACTTTTTCTCTGCCTTTTTGCAGGGGGACCTGAAGCTGTAACAAAGTTGGGTTGCAATAAAGGTTACCTGAACTTACCGCCGGGCTCAGACTCTCATTGAAAGCTTTGAGCTCCAAGAGGTTTTGTTTTAAAGCTGATCAGTTCTTTCAGCCTCCTGCACTAAGCTTCCAATGTTGTCTATCAGATGGAGCAGTGAATGAGGAGCCAGTATCATTAGAAATTGTAAGTTTTTCAGGAGTGCAGAGTGCATCATTTCATCAGCATTGTAACGTTTACTGGCAGCATCGGGAGGTGTGGGCTGTGTTCAGTGGAAACGATGTGGAGGAGCCAGTGGTGGACTGGCCTGGCTGAAGTTAAAAATCGCACAACACCAGGTTATAGTCCAACAGGTTTATTTGGAAGCACTAGCTTTTGGAGCGCTGCTCCTTCACCGGGTAGCTGTGGAGCCAGATCAAAAGACACAGAATTGATAGCAAAAGCTCACAGTGTCATGCAACTGATAGGATATACTGAACAAACCTAGATTGCTGTTCAGTCTCCCATCGTTGAGAATGGATTGCAGGTTTTGGTTCATTAATATGTAAATCCCAGAACATCTTTTCAGTTACGTTCTTGAGATGACTTAAGGTTTTATTTTTAAAAAGGCTGACAGCTCAGACAATGCATTAAAGGTGTGAGGTTCGAGTCTGTCATACCCCAATCTTGGATCAGACTGGTTCTATTTCCAAGGAGGAATTCATAAAATATTACATAGATTGACTGCCTGGAAATTGTGTGCTTTTTGAGCAAAATTGAATGTATCTGCAAATATAATTCTGCCAATACAAATTCACCCCAAAGAATTGTGTGCGCGTGCATGTGAGTTTGTGTGTGAGAGTGTGTACATGCTTGGTAAAGTGAGCGTGATGGAATATAAGCCTGAGAGAGTATTGGGGGGGGAAACGTGTGTTTGTGTGTCTGAGGGGGAGCATGTGTGAGAGAGGTATTAATACAAGCAAGTGGTTGCATTTTGCTAAAACAAGGAAGGGCAGGACTTGTACAGATAATGGTAGGGCCCTGGGTCATGTTATAGAACAGACAGACATGGGGCGGGGGGGAGTGGTGTTCAGGTACATAGTTCTTTGGAAGTTGCATCACAGGTAGACAGGGTGGTTAAGAAGGCAATTAGCAGCATAGCATTCATTGTTAACACCATGAAGTAGAGGGGTTGGGACATCATGTTGAGGTTGTACAGGATGTTGGTGAGGCCACTTTCAGAGTACTGAGTACAGTTCTGATGGCCCAGTATTCTTCCAATTACAATCAGAGAGGGTTTGGTAAAGACTTACTAGAATATTGTAAGGACTGGAAGGGTTTGAGTTATAAGGAGAGGCTGGGACTTTATTCACTGGAGCACAGGAGGTTGGGGGGTGTGACCTCATTGAGATTGATAAAATCATGAGGAGTGGAGGTAAGCTGAATAGCAAAAGGCTCTTGCTTAGTGCAGGGGAACTCAAAACCTGGGGGGGACATTTTTTTAAAATGTAAGGAGAGAGATTTAAAAGGAACCGGAGGGGCAACATTTTGAAAGAGGGTGATTTGCACGTGGAATGAACTTACTGAGGATGTGGTAGATGCAGGTACAGTGACAACATTGAAACAGCATTCGGATGGGTATATGAATAGAAAGGTTGAGAGGGAAAAGGGGCCAAATGTAGGCAAGTGGGACTGGTTGAGTTTGGGAATCCTGGTCGGCATGGACGAATTGGACCGAAGGGTCTGTTTCTGTGCTGTATACCACTATTGAAACCAGTAGAATTCTGAAAGGGGCTTGACATGATAGATGCAGATAAAATGCTCCTTTGTGGGGAGGGTCATAGAATTCTGACAATGAGGAAGCAGGCCATTCAGCCCATCTATTTCACTCTGGCCCTCTGAACAGTATCCCACCCGTACCCAACCCCTTACTCCGTATTTCCCATGGCCAATCCAGCCAAACCTGTACATCCCTGGTCACTATGGGTAACTTAGCACGGCCAACCCGAATCTACAAATTACCTTCTCAAGAATGTAATTTAAATGCCGAGCTTTTCTAAGTAAAATGTCAGTCTGACTCAACATTGGGACACAGACAGAATTCACACCTACTGTCTCTACTTATAAATAGGGCAACGTCTCTTCGAAATGTAGGTTCATTTAGATATAACTGCGTCACTTTACATATGAAGATATCCCTTTGAATGTGCCCACATCCCTTTGAAATGTAATCTTGTCCATTTAAACCTCTTTATTTGCAGAAATACCCGTTAAAATGTCCACGTCCCTTTAAAATGCAGATTGCCCCCTTTCGATATGACGCCGTTCCGTTAGATGTGGGAATATCTGTTTAAATTGAGCCGTGAGCTTTCCCAATGTAGACAGGGCTCCTGGAAACGTGGCAGTGTCCCCCCTGCAGCTGCAGAGCGAGACAGGAGAGTTTGTTTTTGTGAATGAGCAGTTGTAGCGCGAGGTGGCTGTTGCTTGGTGACGGTGAGGCTCCCCGGCCCGGCCCCGCCCATCCCCCGGCCCGGCCCCTCCCATCCCCCCGTGCAGACGTCTCGCGGGGCAGAAGGCGGTTGGGAGAAGTCGCTCGAGCGAGGAAGCGGCGGGAGGGCAGCCGTTAGGAAAATGGCGCCGCGCGGCCCGGGGCAGACACCCGTCACTGGCCGCCGCCGCCTTCCTGGCGCAGCTGCTGTGTCACGGCCACACCGGCTGCTGTACAGCAGCCAGGAGCCGGTGAGCATTCTGGAGGCGGATGGGGTTAAGGGCCTGCTTGGGAACTCGTCGGCCGCCGGGGTGGTGGAGTTCTACTGGTCGTGGGGCGGCCCCTGTGTCAACTATGGGGCCACCTGGAAGGTACTGGGCCCGGGACGTGAAAGGTGAGGCAGGTTGTGGGGGGGACGGAGGGGAAGGAATGTGGGGCCTGTCCTGTCATAGTGACATTTTACACTCACTTTCCATCGGCTTTTACTGGCGCTTGTGCTGTTTGCCCCTCACTGTGTGTTTAATCCTTGTGCTGTTTGCCCCTCACTGTGTGTTTAATCCTTGTGCTGTTTGCCCCTCACTGTGTGTTTAATCCTTGTGCTGTTTACCCCTCACTGTGTGTTTAATCCTTGTGCTGTTTGCCCCTCACTGTGTGTTTAATCCTTGTGCTGTTTGCCCCTCACTGTGTGTTTAATCCTTGTGCTGTTTACCCCCTCACTGTGTGTTTAATCCTTGTGCTGTTTACCCCTCACTGTGTGTTTAATCCTTGTGCTGTTTGCCCCTCACTGTGTGTTTAATCCTTGTGCTGTTTCCCCCTCACTGTGTGTTTAATCCTTGTGCTGTTTGCCCCTCACTGTGTGTTTAATCCTTGTGCTGTTTGCCCCTCACTGTGTGTTTAATCCTTGTGCTGTTTGCCCCTCACTGTGTGTTTAATCCTTGTGCTGTTTGCCCCTCACTGTGTGTTTAATCCTTGTGCTGTTTGCCCCTCACTGTGTGTTTTAATCCTTGTGCCGTTTGCCCCTCACCATCTTTTATTATGGGTTGCACTTTTCAATTCATTATTACGTAATCCCCCGAACTACTTTTAATTCACCTTCTTGAGATGATTTAAGGTTTTATAAAAATAGATGACATCGCAGCTCAGATACTGCACAAAAGTGTCTGTATCCCAATCTTGAATCAGACTGGTTCTACTAACCAAAGTAGGAATTTATAAAATATTACATGGATTGACTGTCTGCAGTTTGTATGATTTTTGAGCAAAATTGAATATATCTGCAAATATAATTCTGCAAATGGAAGTTCACTCCATTGACTTGTGTGACTGTATCTGCAGGAGTATATGTGCGTGTGTATGCGAGTTTGCGCATACATGCTAATGAAATGTGTGTGAGATGGAATATAAGCCTGTGAGATGATGAGAGTGTTAGGGTGTGTGTGTGTCTGAGAGAGCAAGAGATAAAGGCAAGGGATTGCATTTTGCTAAAACAAGGAAGGGCAGGACTTGTATCATTAATGGTAGGGCCCTGCATCGTCTTGCAGAACAGATTCATGGGGGCGGGGGGGTGGCGTGGAGGGGTTCAGGTTCATAAAGTTAAAAATCTCTCAACACCAGGTCATCGTCCAACTGGTTTACTTGGAAGCACGAGCTTTTGGAGCGCTGCTCCTTCATGGGGTGTTTGTGGAACAGGATCATAAGACACAACCATCTGATGAAGGAGCAGCGCTCCAAAAGCTAATGCTTGCAAATGAGCCTGTTGGAGTATCACCTGGTGTGGTGTGAATTTTAACTTCGTACACCCCAGTCCAACACCGGCATCTCCCAATCGGGGACATAGTTCTTTGGAAGTTGCATCATTGGTAGACAGGGTTGTGAAGGAGGCGTTTAGCACACTTTCCTTCATTGTTCACCCCGTTCAGTGTAGGAGTTGGGACATCACGTTGTGGTTGTACAGGATATTGGGGAGACCACGTGGAGAGGACTGAGTACAGTTCTGGTCGCCCTATTGACGACCAAAAGTTGTCGGGTGACCTTATTTCGATGTATAAAGTCATGGGGCGTGTAGGAAAGGTAAATATCGCAGGGGGAAGAAAGGATGGCTCTCCCCTTTTTAACTTCTCTCGGCATTCAGCATGGAATAGTTGGGCTGAAGGGTCCGTTTCTGTGCTGTCTAACGTAACTGTTCTGTTGTGGTCTTAAAACCATTGTCTTGCCTTCCACTTTAAACGTGGTTACTGTACCTGCATCCAACACACAAAGCACTCAAAAAAAACACCTCAATCACACAACATAAATATCCACACTTTGTTGTTTAAAAATCAGACGAACTCAGCCTTGAATATATTCAATGACCCCCTAACTGCAGGAAGACATCCCCACTTCTAATCCCAGTTTATTTTGTGATTATACCACTTGCCTTGTTGATTGCTTGCTGCACCTGTCTGACAACTGGCAGTGACTGGTGTAGAAGGACGCTGAGCCTCTTTGTACATCCATGCATCATTCCTGATGAAGGGCTCGGGCCTAAAATGTCAACTCTCCTGGTCCTCAGATGCTGCCTGTCCTGCTGTGCTTTTCCAACCCCAAACTTTTAGACCCTGATTCCAGCATCTGCAGGTCTCACTTTCTCCACATTGGACGCTGAGGGTTAACCTTATAGAGGTTTATAAGGGGCTTGGAGAGTCAATACCCCAGGTCTTTTCTTCAGGGTAGGAGAGTCCAGAATTAAATTGGCATAGCTTTTAGGTGAGTGGGGAAAGGGACATGAGGGGCAACCTTTTCACACAGAGGGTGGTGCATGTGTGGAACTGCCATAGGAAGTGGTGGAGGCTGGAACAAGTACAACATTAAAATCCCATCTTGATGGGTATGTGAATAGGAAGCGTTTAGAGGGATATGGGGCCTATGTGGGAAAATGAGACAAGATTCGTTTAGGATATCTGGTCAGCACGGACACGTTGGGCTGGAGGGTCTGTTTCTGTGCTGTAATACTGGAATTGTGTTCGGTGAATGCAGAAGTGTGGTTGGACTTTCAGAGCAGCTTTCCAAGATGTTTTGCCCTGACTGGGAGCAAAATAAGTTATAATGAAGTCTTTCGTTTGAGACAGCAACTGAGTGAGGGAGTACATCTGGGAGTTTGGTGGAAAGTGGGAATTCATTGCACTGTGGGGATGAAGCCCTACCCTATCCTTCCCCTGCCACCGCAGGAACTGTAAAACCTGCGCCCACACCTCCTCCCTCACCTCTATCCAAGGCCCTAAAGGAGCCTTCCACATCCATCAAAGTTTTACCTGCACATCCACTATTATCATTTATTGTATCCGTTGCTCCCGATGCAGTCTCCTCTACATTGGGGAGACTGGGCGCCTCCTAGCAGAGCACTTTAGGGACACCCGCACCAATCAATGCCACCGCCCCGTGGCCCAACATTTCAACTTCCCCTCCCACTCTGCCAAGGACATGGAGGTCCTGGGCCTCCTTCACCGCCACTCCCTCGCCACCAGACGCCTGGAGGAAGAACGTCTCATCTTCTGCCTTGGAACACTTCAACCCCAGGGCATCACTGTGGACTTCAACAGTTTCCTCATTTCCCCTTCCCCCCACCTCACCCTAGTTCCAAACTCCCAACTCAGCATTGTCCCCATGACTTGTCCTACCTGCCTTTTCCACCTATCTACTCCACCCTCTCCTCCCTGACCTATCACCTTCACCCCCTCCCCCACTCACCTATTGTACTCTATGCAACTCTCTCCCCACCCCCACCCTCCTCTATCTTATCTCTCCACGCTTCAGGCTCTCTGCCTTTATTCCTGATGAAGGGCTTTTGCCCAAAACGTCGATTTTACTGCTCCTCGGATGCTGCCTGAACTGCTGTGCTCTTCCAGCACCACTAATCCAGAATCTGGTTTCCAGCATCTGCAATCATTATTTTTACCCTTACCCTATCCAGTCATTTCTGCTGGTGGATGAGACCAGGCCTCAAGTTGAGGGGAGTAGCTTTTAGATTATATTAGATTACTTACAGGCCCTTCACCCCAACAAGACCTCCCAACCCCCTGAAGAGCAACCCACCCAGACCCACTCCCCTACATTTACCCCTTCACCTGACACTACAGGCAATTTAGCATGGCCAATTCACCTAACCCGCACATCTTTGGACTGTGGGAGGAAACCAGAGCACCCGGAGGAAACCCACACAGACAGTTGCCCGAGGCAGGAATTGAACCCGGGTCTCTGGCGCTGTGAGGCAGCAGTGCTACTCACTGTGCCACCGTGCCATTTAGGACAGATGAGGAGGAACTGCTTTTCCTGGAGAGTAGTCAATCTATGGAATTCTCTGCCCAAGGAAGCAGTCGAGGCATCTTCATTAAGTATATTCAAGACACAATTGGATGGGTTTTCATGGTCAGGGAATTAAGGGTAGTTGGGATAATGCAGGGAGGAAGAGCTGAGCCAATGGATATATCAGCCACGATCAGCTCGGATTTCATTTTCCCACAGAGTAAGATATTGGTCTGTTCTCTGCTCTGCTAGATTTCTGCTAAAGCCTTGACCCCCATCCCCACACCTTCTGGAACAATAAAACATTCAGTTATTCAAGACTCAAGCCACAATCTCCCAGCCTGTCAACCATCCAGGCACAGAGTGTAGTCCTAGCTGGGAATCAAACAAGAAAAACAGAACAAAATTAGAAATAAGTAAATGCTCATGCTTAATGTTTGTTCATGAGGAAGTAAACCAGAAATAGGGCTCTCCCAGGATTCTTATAGTGCCCCTCTTGAGGCATTCTCTCTCCCTAACATCTAACTATTCATACCCAGCTATGATTTACAACAATATTTACACCAACAGCAATAAAGCATCTGTTATCAAATAGACATAGGGATATACAGCACAAAATAGACTTTTCTCTGTCTCATTCACACACACATACATCCATGGGGGTGAATTTGTATTTGCAGGATTATATTTGCAGAGACATTCTATTTTTCTCAAAAAATGCACAATATACCAACTATTCAATCCATGTAATATCTTGTAAATTCCACTTTGGAAATAGAACCAGTCTGACTCAAGATTGTGATACAGACAGACTCTGACTTCACACCTTTAATGCATTGTCAGAGCTGAGATGTCACATTTTGTTCCAAAACCTTGAGTTATCTCAAGAAGATGTCTTTCAGGAAATTCTGGGATTTACAAATGAATGATACGAGCAGCCCATACTAAAAGATGAAAGACTTAACAATCCAGGGTTTTTCAACATATCATTTCAGTGCACTGTAATGTTTTTCTATCCATTCTCTGCCTTATGATTTTATACTCCACAATCACCTGATGAAGGAGCCACACCCCGAGTGCTCGTCATAGAGACATAAAGGTGGACAGCACGGAAACCGACCCTTCGGTCCAACTCATCCATGCCGACCAGATATTCCAACCCAATCTAATCCCTCCTCGCAGCACCCAGGCCATATCCCTCCAAACCCTTCCTATTCATATACCCAACCAAATGTCTCTTAAACATTGCAACCCACCTCCACCACTTCCTCTGGCAGTTCATTCCATACCTGCACAATCCTCTACATGAAAAGTTGTCCCTTAGGTCCCTTTCAAATCTTTCCCTTCTCACCTTAAACCTATGCCTTCTAGTTTTTGACCCCCCCCCGGGGGAAAAAACCTCGGCTATTTGCCCTATCTATGATTTTAAAACCTCTCTACGGTCACCCCTCAGGCTCTGATGCTCCAGGGGTAAAATAAATGCCCCAGCCCCTCTCTGTCTGTGCAACTGGTGAAAGCTCCTTCACTTTGTCAGCTCACTGGGACACATACACTCATTCTGTGTAACCAGTTAAAGCTCAGTTCGCTGGTAGTTCCTCTTTGAAGCAGGTCGAATGGATTTCTCTTTCCAGATTCAACCCCCAATGATATTGAGTGACCCTGTCAGATCTTGTATTGGAATTTCTTCCAAGATTTCTGTCTGCAGATCCTCCCCTTCTGATACCCTGTTAGCAAAGTTGAAACAAATCATCACTGTCTGTACCGAGTAGAAACTCTGATTATATTGTATGTGTCTGTGTGTTTAAAGTACGAACCCAGGAACATACAAATGGTATTATTGATTTAAAATACATAGGAGACATGAGGAAGGAGATGTCAGGACCTGGCACTCTCTGAACCCTAACAGGATGTCCCAAGTGGTAGTGCAAACATTTCAAAATGAAGTGGATGGCCATAGAGTTGTACAGCACAGAAACAGTCCATCTCGTCCATGCTGACTAGATATCTGAAATTAATCTATCCTATTTACCAGCACTTGGCCCATATCCCTCTAAACCCTACCCATTCACGTACCATCCAGGTGCCTTTTAAAAGTTGTATTTGTGCCAGCCTCCACCACTTCCTCTCGCAGCTCATTGCACGCACGCACCACCCTCTGTGTGAAAAAGTACAAATCTATGCCTTCCTCATTCCCCGTTTTACCTGTACTGATACCCTTGGGGATCTCTGAACTTGGACAGTAAGGTCCCTTTGTTCCTGAGCACTCTGTAGGGATCTATTATTTATTGCTTACTTCCTTCCCTATTAAGGAGAGGTGTTGTCCCTCCAATTTGCGGTTTGATTCAATGTGGCAGTAGAGGAGGCCAAAGATGGTAATGTCAGAAAGGGGGTGGGAAGGGGAATTGAAATGGGTGGTGACTGGGAACTCTGGTCGGCTCTGTGGACCCGGATATGATGCTCAGTGAACCATTCCCCAAGTTTGCACTCGCTCTCCCCGATATAGAGAAGACCACAACTGGCAAACACATGGCAAATGCAGTACCACAATATGAAGTTATAGCCTTTGCTGTGGGGAAAAAAAGTAGAAAGGAAGTGCATTGTTTAAATGGAGATGTAATTGGATGTGGAGAAAGTGAGAACTGCAGATGCTGGAGATCAGAGTCAAAAAGTGTGGGACTGGAAGAGCACAGTAGGTGAGGCAGCATCTGAGGAGCAGGACAGTTGGCTTTTTGGGCACGAGCCCTTCATCAGGAATGATGTGTGGATGGACAATGGAGCCTCAGCGTCCTTCTACATCAGTCACTGCCAGTTGTCAGACATGTGCAGCAGGCAATCAGCAAGGCAAGTGGTATATTAGCAAGAGGAATTGAGTTCAGAAGTGGGGATGTCTTCCTGCAGTTAGGGGGTCATTGAATATATTCAAGGCTGAGTTCATCTGATTTTTGAACAACAAAGAAGTGGATGTTTGTGGGGGAAGGCAAGAACATGGTTTGAAGACCAGTACAGAACAGTTAGAGTCATACAGCACAGAAACAGACCCTTACGTCCAACTAGTCATAGAGATATACAGCATGGAAACAGACCCTTCGGTCCAACTCGTCCATGCTGACCAGTTATCCCATCCCAATCTAGTTCCATCTGCAAAGCACCTCGCCCATATCCCTCCAAACTCTTCCCATTCATATACCCATTCAGATGGCTTTTAAAAGTTGTATTTGTACCAGCCTCCACCACTTCCTCCTGCAGCTCATTCTATACATTTACTACCCTCTGTGTGAAAAGGTTGCCCCTCAGATCTCTTTTGTTTCTTTCCCCCCTCACCTTAAACCTATGCCCTCTTGTTCTAGACCTCCCTCTCCCCCCACCGCAGTGAAAGGATTTTGCCTATTTATCCTATCCATGCCCTTCACGATTTTATAAACCTCTATAAGGTCACCCCTTAGCCTCCAACGCTCCTGGGAAAACAGCCCTAGCCTCCCTTTAGCTCAAATCCTCCAACCCTGGCAATATCCTTGTAAATGTTTCTGAGCCCTTTCAAGTTCCACAACATCTTACTGATAGGAAGGAAACCAGAATTGTGCGCCATGTTCCAAATGTGGCCTAACCAATGACCTGTACTGCGACAACATCACTTCCCAAATCCTATACTCAGAGGATTGGGAAAGTTTTCAAAACTTACAAAAGACAACCGGGAAAGAATGGAGGGAAAAACCGAACCTTTGAAGGTCAGCTTGGAGGCATCAAGGTCTCAGGACAGAGGGATGGGGATGACCCCAGCTATGGGCCACGTGTGAGCAAACTCTTCCAGATTGATTTACGATATCTGGTCAGTACAGACAAGTTGGACCGAAGGGTCTGTTTCTGTACTGTGTACCTCTGACTCTGGCTTTCCACTAATGTTTGCTTCCCCTTCCCAGGGACGTTAACCATTTTGTGTCTGGTTGTTCCTAAAGAAGCTGCGTGGCAGCTTCATCCTGAATTGACACACATTTTATTTGCTTCCCAAAATCAGACCTGCTCACTCTCAGCAGGATCCCAGTGTTGTGAAAGATATTAACTTTCAGGTGGAGGTATCCAAAATTCAGAGAGATGTCAGTCTTGACGTTTTTGCTTTTCTGCCCCTGTAAAATCCTGAATCAGCACCTTCAGGGGAATTAGTTAGAGCGGAGTGAGAACAGAGGGGGAGAGAGAGTGGGATGGTGCTTTCAATTTTGTGGAATAGTAAAAGAAAAGAATATTCCACAGAAAGTAGAATTGCTTGTTCAGAATTTCTACCCTGCACTGACAGTGATGACTTTTGTAATCTCTTTTCACAGCGTATTTGAAGATCTGATGGCGGAAGTTTCTCAATCAACAGATGAAGGGCTAACGCCCAAAACATTGACCCTCCTGCTCCTCGGATGCTGTCTGACATCCCTGTGCTTTTCCAGTGCCGCATTTTTCGACTGACTCTTCAGCACTTGCGATCCTCACTTCGCCGTCAATGTCTGACAGTCACTCAGTCCACCAGGACCGCAACGATTTTCGACTGTGATTTCTGTGAGAGGGATCAAAGCTTTTTGGTTCCTGACTGAGTGAGTATGTTTTCAACATCAGTGCGACTGGACGAGAGACCCCACTGTTGCAGCGCACTAATTGTGGAGCGTGTAGCAGCTATACGACCTGGAAAGAGGAATTCACGACAGGGAGGGGCTGGAAATTCGTTTGTGTGTGGCTGAAGCTTCGGCCATGGAGAAACCCGAGGAATCCCGCCCCGTGGACAAATGATGGAAGTGTGGCGACTGTGGGAAGGACTTCTTTTTCCCCGTCAGCCCTGGAGACTCATCGGCGCAGTCACACCGGGGAGAGGCCATTCCCCTGCCCTGCCTGTGGGAAGGCCTTCAGACATTCCTCCCACCTGCTGACCCACCAGCGGGACCACACGGGGGAAAGGCCGTTCAGATGCTCTGAGTGCGGGAAGGGCTTCAACTATTCCTCCCACCTGCTGAGGCACCAGCAGGTCCACACGGGGGAGAGGCCCTTCAGCTGCCCCGAGTGCGGGAAGGCCTTTACCCAGGTCTCCACCCTGTTGAGGCACCAGCGGATCCACTCCGGGGAGAGGCCCTTCAGCTGCCCCGACTGTGGGAAGGCCTTCAGCACATCCTCCACCCTGCTGACCCACCAGCATGTCCACAAGGGGGAGAGGCCATTCACCTGCTCTCAGTGCGGGAAGGGCTTCACCTGCTCCTCCCACCTGCGGAAGCACCAGCGAGTTCACGTGCCATCGCAGGGGGATTGAAGGAGTGACGGCCGAGTGCCATTATCGATTGGACTATCAACCCGGTTCCGGGGACTCCCCGGTTCGAATCCCACCACGACAGATGGCAGAATTGGTATTCGGTCAGAAATGTGGAGTTCAGAATCTAACGATGAGATTGTTTCAGGGAGGGGGTGGTGTGGGGGAGAAAGCCCCCATCTGATTCATTCTCTCCCTTGTTAGGGAAGGGAACCGCAGTTGTGGGAAAGGATTCACTCAGTCGTTCCAGCTGCACCCTTTACCCAGTCTGGCCTACACGTGACCCCAGACCCACAGCAGTCTGGTTGACACGACACTGCCCTCCCCACACTGGCAAATGAGCGGCGAGAAACTTACCAGGATACAGGGTATGGGTTGAAATTGCTGAGTGAGGCAATACTTCCTCCGGATTACGGCTGTAACAAGGATCCAATTACAACCTGGTGCTGCCCAATAGTAAAGACAGTGCGGTGTGTGTGGGCTTTGATCTTGAGCTGTTTAAAAAGCTGCTACTTTGTCTATGCCTTTTTGCTGGGGGGAATCTGAAGCTGTAACAAAGTAGAGTCACAATAAAGGTTACCTGAACTTACTGCGGGCTCAGACTCTCATTGAAAGCTTTGAGCTCCAAGAGGTTTTTTGTTTAAAGCTGCTCCTCTCTTTCAGCCTCCTGCACTGAGTTTCCAATGTCATGTATCAGATGGAGCAGTGAATGAGTAGCTGGTATCGTGAGAAATTGTAAATCTTTCAGGTACTGCGTTGTTTCATCAGCATTGTAAAGTTTACTGGCAGCACCAGGAGGTGTGGGCTGTGTTCACTAGAAACGATGTGGAGGTGTCGGTATTAGACTGGGTTGATAAAGTTAAAAAAATCATACAATACCAGGTTATTGTCCAACAGGTTTATTTGGAAGCACTAGCTTTGAGTGCTGCTCCACAGCTACCCGATGAACGTAAGACACAGAACGTATATCAAAAGATCAGTGACTTGCAACTGATGGAATGTATTGAACAAACCTAGATTGCTGTCAAGTCTTTCATCTCTGAGAATGGGTGCACGTATTGGTTCATTAACGTGTAACTGCCAGAACATCTTTTAAGTCACATTCTTGAGATGACTTAAGGCTTTATAAAAAAGATGACATCTCAGCTCAGACATTGCATTTAAAGGTGTGAGAATTGAGTCTGAAAATGTGTTGCTGGCAAAGTATAGTATGTCAGGCAGCATCCAAGGAGCAGGAGAATCGACGTTTCGGGCATGAGCCCTTCTTCAGGAAAGGGCTCATGCCCGAAACGTCGATTCTCCTGCTCCTTGGATGCTGCCTGACCTGCTGCGCTTTTCCAGCAACATACTTTCAGTTCTGATCTCCAGCATCTGCAGTCCTCACTTTCTTCCTGATATTGAGTCTGTCAGTATTCCAATCTTGAGTCAGACTGGTTCTATTTCCAAATTCATAAAATTTTACATGGATTGACTGCCTGGAAATTGTGCTTTTTGAGCAAAATTGAATACATCTGGAAATATAATTCTACCAATACAAATTTACCCCATAGAATTGTGTGTGGGTGCATGTGAGTTTGTGCATGAGAGTGTGTACATGCTTGGTAAAGTGTGAGTGTGATGGAGTATAAGTCTGTGAGAATATTGGGGGGTATATGTTTGTGTGTGTCTGAGGGGGAGCATGTGTGAGAGAGGTATTAATACAAGCAAGGGGTTGCATTTTGTTAAAACAAGAAAGGGCAGGACTTGTACAGATAATGGTAGGGCCCTGGGTCATGTTATGGAACAGACGGACATTGGGGGGATGTTCAGGTACATAGTTCTTTGGAAGTTGCATCACAGGTAGACAGGGCAGTTAAGAAGGCATTTAGCAGCATAGCATTCATTGTTCACACCATTGAGTACAGGGGTTGTGACATCATGTTGAGGGTTGTACAGGATGTTGGTGAGGCTACTTTCAGAGTACCGAGTACAGTTCTGATGGCCCTGGAATCGGAAGTATTCTTATCACAGGGTTTGGTAAAGATTTGCCAGGACTGGAGTGTTTGAGTTATAAGGAGAGGCTGGGAATTTATTCACTGGAGCAGAGGATGTGTGGGGGGGGGGCGGTGACATCATTGAGATGGATAAAGTCATGAGGAGTGGAGGTAAGCTGAATAGCATATTACTTGAGGTGAGGAGAGAGATTTATAAGGAACCGGAGGGGCAACATTTTGAAAGAGGGTGGCATTGTATGTGGAATGAACTTACTGAGGATGTGGTAGTTGCCGGTACATTTACAACGTTTAAACAGCATTTTGATGGGTAGATGAATAGAAAGGTTAGAGGGATTATGGGCCAAATGCAGGCAAGTGGGACTGGTTTAGTTTGGAATCCTGCTCGGCATGGACGAATTGGACCGAAGTGTTTGTTTCTGTGCTGCATACCTTTACTGAAACCAGTAGAATTCTGAAAGGGGCTTGACAGGATAGATGTCGATCAAATGCTCCTTTATGGGGAGGGTATACAATCCCAACAATGTGGAAGCAGGCCATTCAGCCCATCTCTTCCTTTCTGGCCCTCTGAACAGTATCTCAGCCATATCCAATCCCTTACTCCATATTTCCACCCTAACCTGTACATCCCTGGTCACTACATGTAACTTAGCACGGCCAATCCTCCCTAACCTACACCCGAATCTATAAATTACCTTCTCAAGAATGTAATTTAAATGCAGAGCTTTTCTAAGTAAAATGTCAGTCTGACTCAACATTGGGACACAGACAGAATTCACACCTACTGTCTCTACTTATAAATAGGGCAACGTCTCTTCGAAATGTAGATTCATTCAGATATAACTGCGTCACTTTACATATTAAGGTATCCCTTTGAATGTGCCCACATCCCTTTGAAATGTAATCTCGTCCATTTAAACCTCTTTATTTGCAGAAATACCCGTTAAAATGTCCACGTCCCTTTAAAATGCAGATTGCCCCCTTTCGATATGACGCCGTTCCGTTAGATGTGGGAATATCTGTTTAAATTGAGCCGTGAGCTTTCCCAATGTAGACAGGGCTCCTGGAAACGTGGCAGTGTCCCCCCTGCAGCTGCAGAGCGAGACAGGAGAGTTTGTTTTTGTGAATGAGCAGTTGTAGCGCGAGGTGGCTGTTGCTTGGTGACGGTGCGGCTCCCCGGCCCCGCCCATCCCCTGGCCCGGCCCCGCCCACCTCCCGCCCCGGCCCCGCCCCGCCCACTCCCCCGTGCAGACGTCTCGCGGGGCCGAAGGCGGTTGGGAGGAGAAGTCGCTCGAGCGAGGAAGCGGCGGGAGGGCGGCCGTTAGGAAAATGGCGCCGCGCGGCCCGGGGCAGACACCCGTCACTGGCCGCCGCCGCCGCCGCCTTCCTGGCGCAGCTGCTGTGTCACGGCCACACCGGCCGGCTGTACAGCAGCCAGGAGCCGGTGAGCATTCTGGAGGCGGATGGGGTTAAGGGCCTGCTTGGGAACTCGTCGGCCGCCGGGGTGGTGGAGTTCTACTGGTCGTGGGGCGGCCCCTGTGTCAACTATGGGGCCACCTGGAAGGTACTGGGCCCGGGACGTGAAAGGTGAGGCAGGTTGTGGGGGGGACGGAGGGGAAGGAATGTGGGGCCTGTCCTGTCATAGTGACATTTTACACTCACTTTCCATCGGCTTTTACTGGCGCTTGTGCTGTTTGCCCCTCACTGTGTGTTTAATCCTTGTGCTGTTTGCCCCCTCACTGTGTGTTTAATCCTTGTGCTGTTTGCCCCTCACTGTGTGTTTTAATCCTTGTGCTGTTTCCCCCTCACTGTGTGTTTAATCCTTGTGCTGTTTGCCCCTCACTGTGTGTTTAATCCTTGTGCTGTTTGCCCCTCACTGTGTGTTTCATCCTTGTGCTGTTTGCCCCCTCACTGTGTGTTTAATCCTTGTGCTGTTTGCCCCTCACTGTGTGTTTAATCCTTGTGCTGTTTGCCCCCTCACTGTGTGTTTAATCCTTGTGCTGTTTGCCCCTCACTGTGTGATTAATCCTTGTGCTGTTTGCCCCTCACTGTGTGATTAATCCTTGTGCTGTTTGCCCCTCACTGTGATTAATCCTTGTGCTGTTTCCCCCTCACTGTGTGTTTTAATCCTTGTGCTGTTTGCCCCTCACTGTGTGTTTAATCCTTGTGCCGTTTACCCCTCACTGTGTGTTTAATCCTTGTGCTGTTTGCCCCCTCACTGTGTGTTTAATCCTTGTGCTGTTTGCCCCTCACTGTGTGTTTAATCCTTGTGCTGTTTGCCCCTCACTGTGTGTTTTAATCCTTGTGCTGTTTGCCCCTCACTGTGTGTTTAATCCTTGTGCTGTTTCCCCCCTCACTGTGTGTTTAATCCTTGTGCTGTTTGCCCCTCACTGTGTGTTTTAATCCTTGTGCTGTTTCCCCCTCACTGTGTGTTTAATCCTTGTGCTGTTTGCCCCTCACTGTGTGTTTTAATCCTTGTGCTGTTTGCCCCTCACTGTGTGTTTTAATCCTTGTGCTGTTTGCCCCTCACTGTGTGTTTTAATCCTTGTGCTGTTTGCCCCTCACTGTGTGTTTTAATCCTTGTGCTGTTTGCCCCTCACTGTGTGTTTTAATCCTTGTGCTGTTTGCCCCTCACTGTGTGTTTTAATCCTTGTGCTGTTTACTCACACTGAGGCAAAGACTTAAACATAGAGCAGCCAGACAAATGCAAAAGCAATCAAATATTGAGCCACATGGAAAAAAATTTATGGCTCTACCCTTTTTTGTTCTCCCATAGGAATTTGGACACTTAAAATCTGTCAATGACACCAGCATTGCTACAGTGCATATTGTGTACACTCCTCAGTGTCAACAAGCAGGGCACATGTTTGTCGGTGTCACCAAAACATTGGGCATGTTCCTCACTGTCAGCAGAAAAGGGGCGAGACCTACATTGGATGGACAAATAAGGAGCCCTGGAGGGAGAATTGTTCTCCTGCCTTTCGGAGCGCCCCTATTGGTGAATGTGGAAGTTGGACCATGAGGTTCTGAAGCTCTTGCTCCTCCTCTCTCTGAATGAAGATTGAGCTTCACCTCAGACTGCAACTTCTTTCCTCTGTCCAACATCTGAGAGTACGGCACTCTCTTTTCTCACCCCCATTTCCATTTATGTTTCATTCTGAGGTTGAGTTGTTGACTTGGAGCAACTGAAAGGAATGGGAGTGAATCCAGCGAGGGAACAGGCTCGCTGCCTTATCCCCATAACCTGGTACGACCTAGTTGGTAACTGGGAGGAAGGAATCTAGTTGGCAGGGAAGAGTGGAAGGGGCTGGGAAGTGTCTTGGGGGAATGGGATGGGAGATTATTTGAAATTTGAGAACTCAATGTTGTGTCCTCCGGGCTGTGGACTGGTCAGACGGAAGATGAGGTTTTGTTCCTCCAATTTGTAGTTTGGTTTGTTGTGATAATGGAGGAAGCCAAAGATAATCATGTCATAAGGGGAGTGGGAAGGGGCCTTAAAATGGGTGGAGACTGGGAAGTCCGCTCAGCCTCTGCGGACCCGGCTGTGATGCTCAGCAAACCGTTCCCCAAGTTTACACTCGGTCTCCCCGATGTAGAGAAGACCACAATTGGCAAAGCACAGCAGATCAAGCAGCATCCGAGCAGTAGGACAGTCGAAGTTTTGGGCACGAGCCCTTCATCAGGAATGATGTGTGGATGTTCAGAGGGGCATCAGTGTCCTTCTGTGCCAGTTGTCAGACAGGTGCAGCAGGCAATGAGCAAGGCAAGTGGTGTATTAGCAAGAGGAATTAAGTTCAGAAGTGGGGATGTCTTCCTGCAGTTAGGGGGTCATTGAATATATTCAAGGCTGAGTTCATCTGATTTTTATGTGAATGTTTATGGAGAAGGCAAGGAAATGTTCTTAAGACTAGTATAGAACCAAGTTACAGAGCCATGCAGCACAGAACAGACCCTTCAGTCCAACTAGTCCATGCTGACTATGTTCTCAAAATAAACCAGTCCCACCTGCCAGTGTTTTGGCCCATATCCCTCCAAACCTGTCCTTTTCATGAACTTATCCAAATGTCTTTTAAATGTCGTTACTGTACCTGCATCCACCACTTCCTCTAGACATTTAGTCCGCATGTGAACCACTCTGTATAAAACAAATTGTGCCCTTCAAATCTTTTTAAAATCTGTGTCCCAATTTTCTCTGTGTCCAGGACTGCAAGAGACCACAAGACATAGGAGCAGAAATTAGGCCACCAGGTCTGCTCGTTCCATTCAATCATGGCTGATAAATTTCTCAGTTATATTCTTCCGCTATAAGCAAAGTGAAAATGGGGGGAGTGAGTGTGGGATGGAGATTTTCAGCTTCCAGGGAATAAGAGAGGAAAGTGTTCACTATAAATTAGAATTTATGGGATCGGCTGATGAGCCGAGGAGTGTCAGTTGGAGTTTAATTTAGAGAAATCAGAGGTTTGTATTTTGGTCAAGCAATCCAGGCAGGACTGACACAGTTCGGGGAGTGTTGTAGAATAAAGAGACCTTGGAGTGCTGGAGTCTCAGGTGGACAGAGTAGTGAAGGCGGCGTTTGGTTTGCTTTCCTTCATTGCTCATAGCATTGAGTATCAGAGTTGTGAGATCATGTTATACACACTTCCCACTCGAACGTGTTATCTAACTGCTAAACTGTTCCAAGTGAATATAATCCAAACCTCCTGCTGCTGCCATAACTTGGTTTGTTTGGAAGCCCTAGCTTTCGGAGTGATTAGATTTATTTTATTACTTACAGTGTGGAAACAGGCCCTTCAGCCCAAACCAACCCTTCGAAGAGCAACCCACCCGGACTCATTCCCCAACATTTACCCCTTCACCTAACACTACAGGTAAATTAGCGTAAATTAAATCTTCCATCTTTTGGAATGGGGTTCTGTTCTTTGGTATGTTAATCTCAGAACCTGTTTTCAGTAACTTTCTCAAGCACGTAATTTAAATGCAGAGCTTTTCTATCAAAAATGTCAGGCTGACTCGACATTGGGACCCAGACAGAATTCACACCTATTGGTGCGTAGGCTGGGACTTTTTTCACTAGAGCACAGGAGGTTGAAAGGTGAAGGTGTCGGGTGCCTCATTAGCATGAGTAAAAGAGCTGGCAAGTCATGTTAAAGTTATATAAGATTTTGGTTTGGCCGCATTTGGAATACTGTGTACAATTCCGGCTCGCCAGATTTCCAAAAGGATGTGGATAGTTTTGGAGAGAGTGCAGAGGAGGTTCACCAGGATGTTGCCTGTTATGGAGAGCGCTAGCTATGAGTAGAGGTTGAGTAGATTCGGATTATTTTCATTGGAAATAAGGAGGTTGAGGGGGGTCCTGATTGAGGCTGAAAAACCATGAGGGGTGTAGACGGGTGGATAGGAAGAATTATTTTCCCAGAGGGGAAGACTTAATTAGGGGAGAAAGTGAGGACTGCAGATGCTGGAGATCAGAGCTAGTTGGGCTGAAGGGTCTGTTCTGTGCTGTATGACTCTGTAACTGTTCTGTACTGGTCTTGAAACTATTTTACTTGCCTTCCCCCATAAACATCCATTTCATGGTTGTTCTAAAATCAGATGAACTCAGCCTTGAATATATTCAATGACCCCCTAACTGCAGGAAGACATCCCGACTTCTGAAATCAATTCCTCTTGCTAATATACCTCTTGCCTTGCTGATTGCTTGCTGCATCCGTCTGACAACTGGCAGTGACTGGTGTGGAAGGACGCTGAGGCCACGTTTTACATCCACACATCATTCCTGAGGAAGGACTCGTGCCTGAAACGTCGATTCTCCTGCTCCACGGATGCTGTCTGACCTCCTGTACTTTTCCACTACCACACTTGTCGACACTCATCTCCAGGATCTGCAGTCCTGACTTTCTTCACATCCCAATATGTCACCATTTAAACAACGCACCTCCTTTCAGCAGTTATTTTTTCATAACCAAGGCTATAACTGGTTATAACCGGGAATTGAATCGCCCGGGTTCAATTCCCGCCTCAGGCGACTGACTGTGTGGAGTTTGCACGTTCTCCCCGTGTCTGCGTGGGTTTCCTCCGGATGCTCCGGTTTCCTCCCACAGTCCAAAGATGTGCAGGTCAGGTGAGTTGGCCATGCTAAATTGACTGTAGTGTTAGGTAAGGGGTAAATGTAGGGGTATGGGTGGGTTGCGCTTTGGCGGGGCGGTGTGGAATTGTTGGGTCGAAGGGCGTGTTTCCACACTGTAATGTAATCTAATCTAAACTTCACACTGTGGGACTGCATTTGCCGTGTGTTTGCCAATTAAGACACAGACCTGGACCAACGTTTCCCGACTCTGTCCCCTCCCTGGATTGACTCGTTTCTTTTCAGTTGCTGCAAGTCAACAGTTTAACCCCAGAATGAAAAAAGGAAGTTGCAGTCTGAGGTGAAGCTCTGTCTGTATTTGCAGAGGAGGAGCAGCAGCAGCTTCAGAACCTGATGGTCCATCTTCCGCATTCCCCGTCACCGAACACTACAGGGCAAGTTAGCTTGGCTAATTCACCCTAACCCGCGCGTCTTTGGACTGTGGGAGGATACCCGCGCAGACGTGGGTGGGGAATTGAACCTGGGGCTCTGGCGCTGTGAGGCAGCAGTGCTAACCACGAAAAAAAATTTGCTGGAGCTATTTGAGTGGGTTTAAACTAGCTCAGCAGGGGGATGGTAACTGGGGGTGTAGCTGTAGTGCACAGGAGGATGAGAGTAGGAAGGACAGGGACAGGATTTCAGGGTCACAGGAATGTGCTGGCAGACAGCGAAGTGGTTTGAAGTGTGTCTACTTCAATGCCAGAGTATCCGCAATAAGGTAGGTGAGCTTGCAACACGGATAGGTACCTGGGACTTGGATGTTGTGGCCATTTCGGAGACATGGAGAGAGCAGGGTGAGGAATGGATGTTGCAGGTTCCAGGGTTTTGATCTTTCACTAAGAACAGCCAAGGCAGAAAAAGAGGGAGAGACGTGGACTTGTTAGTCAAGGATAGTATAACAATGGCTGACAGAACTTTTGATGAGGACTCGTCCACTCAGGTAATGTGGGCTGAGGTTAGGAACAGGAGACGAGAGGTCACACTGCTTGGAGTTTTTTTATAGGCCTCCGCAGAGTTCCAAGGAGGTGGAAGAGAGGATTAGCAAAATTATTCCGGGTAGGAGTGAAAGGAACAGGGTGGTCATCATGGGGGACTTTAACTTCCCCAACATTGACTGGAAATGCTTTCACTCTAGTACGTCATATGGATCAGTTTTTGTCCAGTATGTGCAGGAGGGGCTTTCTGACACAGTATGTCGAAGGGCCGTCAAAAGGGGAGGTCACACTGGGTCTGGTGCTTGGTAGTGAATCAGGCCAGATGTTTGATTTAGTGGAAGGTGAACACTTTGGAGAGAGTGACCATAATTCAGTTCGGTTTCATATAGCAATTTAAAGGGATAGGAACATGCCACAGGTTAAGAGGTATCGATGGGGCAAGGGCAATTATAATGCAATTAGGCAAGATTTAAGATGCATAGAATAGGGTAGCAAAACGCAGGGGATGGGTACAATTGAAATGTGGAGCTGGTTTAAGGAAAAGTTAGTGTGTCCTTGATAGGTATGTCCCTGTCAGGCAGGAAGGAAGTGATAAGGTAAGGGAACCGTGGTTTACCACAGAAATTGCATCTCTTGTTACAAAGAAGAAGGAGGCTTATGTGTTGATGAGGCAAGATGGTTTAGATGAGGCGATGGAGAGTTACAGATCAGCTAGGAAGGATTTAAAGAGAGAGTTAAGAGCAAAGAGAGGACATGAGCAGTCTTTAACACATAAAGGAGAACCCTAAAGCTTTCTATAGGTATGTGAGGAATAAAAGGATGATTAGGGTAGGAGTAGGGCCAGTCAAAGACAGAAGTGGGAAGTTGAGTGTGGGCCCTGTGGAGATTGGAGAGGTGTTAATGAATATCTCTCATTGGTCTTCACTCAGGAAAAGGAGAATATTGTCGAGGAGAAGAATGAGGTACGAGATATTAGACTCGAAAGGATTGCGGTTAGTTGCACACAGGTGTTATCAATTCTAGAAAAGGAGTGAAAGTTAACAAGTGTCCTGGGCCGGATTGGATTTATCCAAGGATTCTCTGGAAAGCGAGGGAGGAGATAGCAGAGCCTTTGGCTTTGATATTTGAGTTGTCATTGTCTACAGATTTAGTACCAGAGTGGAGCATTGCAAATGTTGTGCCCTTGTTCAAGATGGGCAGCAGAGATGACCCAGGTAGTTATAGACGAGTGAGCCTTACTTCTGTTGAAGGAAAGCTTTTGGAAAGGAATATTAGAGATAGGATTTATAATCATCTCACAAGTAACAATTTGATTTCAGATAGTCAACACTGTTTCATCAAGGACAGATCGTGTCTCATCAACCTCATTGAGTTTTTTGAGAAGGTGACCAAGCATGTAGATGAGGGTAGGGCAGTTGACGTGGTGCACATGGACCTCAGTAAAGCCTTTGATAAAGTTTCACATGGTAAGCTATTGGAGGAAATGCGGAGGCATTGGATTGAGGGCGATTTAGCAGGTTGGATTACAAACTAGCTTTCTGAAAGAAGACAGCGAGTGGTGGTTTATGGAAAATATTCAGCCTGGAGTCCGGTTACTAGTGGTGTGCCACAGGTATCAGTTTTCAGACTACTGCGGTTTGTCATTTTTTAAATGACTTAGACACAGGCACAGGTGGATGGATTAGTAAATTTGCAGACAACACTAAAGTCGGTGGAGTAGTGGACAGTTTGGAAGAATGTTATAGGTTGCAGGGAGACTTGGATAAACTGCAGAATTGGGCTGAGAGGTGTCAAATGGAGTTCAATGCAGCTAAATGTGAGGTGATTCACTTTGGGAAGAATAACAGGAAGGCAGTGATCTTGGAGTCCATGTGCATGGATCCCTGAAAGTTGCCACGCAGGTGGATAGTGCTGTTAAGAAGGCATACGGTGTGTTAGGTTTCATTGGGTAGAAGGATTGAGTTCCGGAACCGCAATATCATGCTGTAACTATACAAAACGCTGGAGCAGCCATACTTGGAATATTGTGTATAGTTCTGGTCCCCATATTTCAGGAAGGATGTGGGAAGCATTGGAAAAGGCGCAGAGGAGATTTACCAGGTTGTTGCCTGGTCTGGAGGGAGGGTCTTATGAGGAAAGGCTGAGAGACTTGGGTCTGTTCTCATTGGAAAGAAGGCGGCTAAGGGGGGATTTGATAGAGACATATAAGATGATCAGAGTATTAGAATTTTTCCTAGGATGGTGAAGTCAGCTTGGATTAGAGGGCATAACTACAATTTGAGGGGTGATAGATTAAAGACAGGTGTCAGAGGCAAGTTCTTTATGCAGAGAGTGGTAAGGGTGTGGAATGCCCTACCTGCTAAGGTAGTCAACTCAGCCACATTAGGGAGATTTAAACAATCCTTAGATAAGCGCATGGTTGATGTTGGCATAGTGTCAGGGAATGAGCTGAGAATAGTTCACAGGTCGGCGCAACATCAAGGGCCGAAGGGCCTGTTCTGCGCTGTATTGTTCTATGTTCTAAACTTAGTGCAGGAGGCGGAAAGAAATGAGCAGCTTTTTTTATGGATATTTTTATTAGAAATTTAACATTTTTACATGTTTACAAAAATAAACAAAACTCTCAGATATAAACATTGATATACAAATAACTAAAAAATACAATAGCCAAAGTTTAACAAGAAAGAAAAGAAAAAAAATCCGAAAAAGGAAAAAAACAACTGTCTACTAACAACCTACAACTAACCAGAGTGTATATTTAAGTCTCTTACATGCTCGGAATGTGTTAACATCAGATGTAATAAAACTTGCATTCGTGCGGGATTCCTCTCCCGAGGGGCCCCGGACCAGCCTGGTTTGTAATCTCAATTAAATAAAAGCCCTTGTTAGGATAGCCGAAATATCTGTATTTATGTAACTCAAGAAGGGCTGCCATATTTTATAAAATAATTCGGTCTTTCGCTGCACCATATTTGTGAGGAAGTCAAGGGGAATACATTCCATAATTAATCTGTGCCAATTTGAAAGTCCAGGGGGGCCTTCAGCCACCCAGTTTTTCCTTGCACAGAAAGAAAGAATAGAAAATAGTCTCTTCCCGTACGTGTCCAGGGAGGGAAAGTTCGAAAAGCCCAAAAGGAGAGATACAGGGTCCACTTTAATTTCCGTTCCTAAAATTTTTGTCCGGGTACTTGCTACTTTAGTCCAATATCTACGGATCTTGTGACAGGTCCATAGGCAATGTATAAGAGTGCCCACCTCTATTTTGCATTTAGGACACAATGGAGATGCTCCTGCCGTAAATTTTGCCAGTCGAACCGGTGCTATATGGGCCCTATGAAGTATCTTCAGCTGGATAGCCTGGGTTCTGTTACAAATAGTAATTCTTGTAGCATTTTCCCAAATATCATTCCATGTTTCTAAAGAGATTTCTAGTCCCAAATCCTGATCCCATGTTTTAAGCAGATTATCCATATCTCCCGATACTTCATCATGTAGTAAATGATAAATAGTACTGACGGAAGATACCCCCACTGGTCGAATAATACTACATTCTCTATCTGATTTATAAAGACTATCTAATAACGTAGTCGTCTTCTGTATATAATCTTGAATTTGAAAGTATCGAAAGAGGTCTCCATTAGGTAATCCAAATTTCTGACGCAGCTGTTCAAAAGACATCAGGACCCCATCTTTAAATAGATCCCCTAAACATGAGATACCCCTGGATCTCCAGAGTTTAAAAGTGGCATCTGTCAACCCTGGTTGGAATCCCCATGCTCCCACTATCGGTGCATAGGGGGATGTTTTATGTGAGTTGCCCTCATTTTGCCGCATTATATTCCAAGCCTTAATTGTGTTTAGTATTATAGGGTTTTTACAGTGATCTGTAATGATTTTCCTCTTGTCTGAAAATAAAAGGTTAATAAGTGGGTATTTTACTTGAGAGGCCTCGATGTCCAACCAGATTGGGTCTTGTCTGATCCACAATCAATCAGCTATGTAACTTAATAGGGAACTTAACTGATATTTCCTAAAGTCTGGGAAGTCCAATCCTCCCCTTGTCTGTGGAAGCTGTAGCTTCTTCAGCTTAATGAGGGGCCGTCTATGATTCCAGCCAGCCATATAATTTACATAGAGCCGTCCTCGGCAGCATCACCGGAAGCATTCTCATAGGATATAGGAGACGGGGCAGGACATTCATTTTAATTAGTGTTATTCTACCCAACCAGGAAATTGAAAGGACTCCCCATCGCTGGAGGTCCGACCTTATCCTTTCCAGTAAATGCACAAAATTAGCCTTATACAACTGACCAAATACTGGAGTAATAAAAATGCCTAAATAGTAGAAGCCCTCCAGGGACCAAGGGAAGGGAAAAAGGGATCCGTCCACTAAGTGGTGTGTCATAGCAAGGCCACCCATTGGCATAGCCTCCGATTTTGAAAAATTAATTTTGTAGCCTGAGAATGCGCTAGATGTATTAATAACTTGGATTAGGCGAGGTACGGACATCAGAGGATTACTGAGGAATAGAAGAACATCATCTGCATAAAGGGTAATTTTATGTTTACCTGTACCAATCCTCGGGGCCGTTATATTAGGATCAGCTCGTATCGCTTCTGCTAGTGGTTCAATTATTAGTGTAAATAACAATGGCGAGAGGGAACATCCCTGACGGCAGCCCGTACCCACACTGAAGCTATCCGAACCTAATCCATTGGTAACCACAACTGCTTTGGGATCACTATACAATGTTGAGACCCATTTGGTAAACACCTGACCAACGCCAAACCTTTCCAATACGTAAAACAAATATGACCATTCGACCCTATCAAATGCCTTTTCCGCGTCTAATGAAACCACTACCCCTGGTATCTTTCCCTGATGACAGGCTTGAATCATATTCAAAACCCTTCTAATATTATTGGATGATCTATGGCCCTTAATAAACCCCCGTCTGATCCTCCTTTGTAATATGTGGCAGTACCCTTTCTAGTCTCAGTGCTAACGTTTTAGAAAGGATTTTAAAATCTACATTTAGCAAGGATAATGGTCTATATGATGTACAATCTTCTGGATCCTTTCCTTTTTTAAGGATAAGAGAGATATTTGCCTCTTTCAGCGAAGGCGGGAGACAGCCCTGATTATATGCAGTTATACATGTCCATAAGTGGACCAGCCAATATTTCTGTAAATTCTTTGTAGAATTCAGCTTGAAAACCATCTGGGCCCGGTGCCTTACCACTCTGAAGTTGCCTAATTGCACCAAGTATTTCTTGGACTGTAAGAGGAGCATTTAGGACCGATACTTGTTCCGGATTTCGGCCTGGAAAGGTCAAATTTTTAAAACATGACTGCATCCTCCTCGTCCTATCTTCATAATCCTGCGATTTATATAACTCAGAATAAAATTCTCTAAAGATCGCATTAATCTTTTTATGATCATGAGTTAAAATACCCGCACCTTCCTTGATAGACGTAATAGTCTGAGGGGCCTTTTTTTTCTTTGCAAGAAATGCTAAATATCTACCCGGTTTGTCGCCATATTCACATAACCTTTGTTTTGCAAATAATATATATACACATACATACACATACATCCCTTATATATACATAAAATAATAAAAGAAAACAACCCCAAGCGGGGGGGGAGAAAATCAAATCCCTCTCCCTACCCCGCATGATAATATTAAACAGTAAAGTAATATTTCCCTCTTAGCCGTTTGAGTAAGCGTAGTGTTTAGAGCTGTCCTAAGAGCCGAAATCCTTTGCAATTTAATAATAGAAGGTCTATCAGTGTATGCTGTTTCAGCTGCTTTTAAGCGAGCTTCGAGCAGACGCTGTTGTTCTCCCTTCAATTTCTTCTGGGTCGCTGAATAGGAGATGATCAAACCTCGCGTGTCAGCTTTGATGGTCTCCCACATCATTGATGGGTTGCGAGCTGTACCTGAATTAATTTCTAAAAACATTTTAAATTCTTGAGAGAAGTACTTTACAAATTTACTATCTTTCATTAGGAAGGGGTCCATACGCCAATGCTGAGGGGATGTCCCATTGTTCCTCGCCTTAGTTTCCATATATACAGCAGCGTGATCGGAAATTGCTATACTACCTATTTTACAGGATGATATGGAATTTTAAAAAATCGAGGGGGCGAAAAACGTATCAATTCAGGTATGACATTTATGTGGATTGGAGTAAAAAGAAAAATCTCTGCCCTGTGGATGAAGACATCTCCATACATCTTCTAATCCTAATTCTTTGTTCGGATCCATCAATTGTCTAGATCTGGGAGATACTCCTGCAGTACTCTTGGGAATCCTATCTATTTCAGGATCCATAATACAATTAAAGGCTCCCCCTATAATTATATGACGGGCACCAAAAGCCATCAATTTTGAAAAGGCTTCCGTTATCAATTTAAAGGGGTGTGCCGGAGGGCAGTACAAATTTGAAATCCCATATTCCTCTCCATTTATGAGGGCTTTAATCAAAATATATCGTCCAGATTCGTCTTTTATCTGCTTTAGGATTTTGAAAGGGAAATTCTTTCGGACAAGAATAACAACTCCCCTGCTTTTTGAGCTAAAAGAAGAAACAAAGGCCTGATCAAATCCACCCTGTCATAATTTCAAGTGTTCTTTATCCGACAGGTGTGTCTCCTGTAGGAGAGCTATATCAACTCTTTCCTTCTTAAGATTTGATAATATTTTCTTCCTTTTGACTGGCGAATTACTCTCCTTGACATTCCAAGTGCACCACTTAACCGACTGATCAACCATAATCATCTGGGCCAATCCGAGATCCCTCGGGAGGGGGAACCCTATCCAGAACATCCCGAGCGTAGAGCATATAAAATTTACAAAAATAACGCCTCTCTAATACGCCCACAACAATACAATAAAAAACCATTTCTAAAAAAAAATAAAACGTATCTAAGTGGAGATTTTCCCCTTGTTCCCAGGGGGTGTCACTTCCTCTCCAAAAGTCCATCATATCCTCTCCCAACCAATGCCCCACCCTTGACCCAGACGCTCCTCAATAAAATGAGAATTCAAATATAATACAAAGCTAGAGTTAACAGTGAGCACCCTACCCCCACCCACACCAACACCTGGATATATTTGGTAATGTTAATACCATATATAAATATATAACTATAAAATTACCACATCAAAAAATAATAATTAAATATAATACAAAATAACAAGGGAAAGCAACCCTGCTCCGAGAGACAGAAGTAAATTTGAATAAGGTAACCACCTCCCCCCACCAACACCAACCAAACCCCCAGCTTTTTTTTTAATATATATCCCAGCTTTTTATATATATACACACACACACATATATACATACATACATCCCTCATATATACATAAAATAATAAAAGAAAACAACCCCAAGGGGGGGAGAAAATCAAATCCCTCTCCCTACCCCGCATGATAATATTAAACAGTAAAGTAAAGTAAGAGGAAAAAAAAGGGGGGATACAAACCAAAGTGGGGTGAAAGGCAAACCAACATCCATTATGCCTTACAGTTTATCTAAGAAAGTCTAAGAATTCCTTAGTCTTTTCTGGCGATCCAAAGTTATATATGAATCCTTCATGGTTAAAGTGTAACGTCGCTGGGTAGTGGAAGGAGTCCCTGAAACGCTTCTTCGCCTCGTCGAATGCCTTCCTCTTTCGAACCAGAGCCGGGGAAAAGTCCTGGAATAACATGATCTTGGATCCTTTATAGATCATAGCTTGGGGGTCTTTTCCACCCTTACCTGGCCTGATCCAGCTTCCAGATTTAAAAGCTGTGGCAGCCACTGCTCCAGGAATACTGTAAGCTGGCCTTCCTCTTCCCGTTTGAGAAGGCCCAACAAACGAATATTTCTTTGACGACCTCGATTATCGAGGTCGTCAATGTTATTCTCTAAGGTTCGGACTCGCTGTTCGAGAGTCCAGACCTGATCCACAGCCGATTGTGCTGCAGTTTCGGAGGTCGCGGCCTTTAGCTCCGCCCCTCCGACTCGGCGCTCGATTTCTTTAATGTCTTGGTCGTGCTTCTGCAGCGCGGCCGAGAGTGAGTCCCGTCGACTTCGGGACTCCTCGATAAACGCGTCGATCTTCGCGTCCAGCTTGGAGATCATCTCCACAAGGCTTGCCCCTGTAGGTAAGTCCCCCTGGGCGGCTGTGGACACCTCTGCTGGAGCTGGAGAGGGTGGGGGAGGGGGTCCTGCTTGTTGAGAGCTGCGGGCTCCCTTCCCTTTAGTCATTTTAACTAAAGATTAGATTGTTTAAGTTTAATATGAAACAACTAATTAAATTAAGCAACTATTATCAATGATTTGGTGAGTGTGGTGGGGGTGGGTGACCCACTTCACCCAAATCTTGGGAGGAGCACTGTAGATTCAGACTTGCTAGTTGCCACCATCTTGGATTCCCCTCAGAAATGAGCAGCTTTAAAACAAAAACTGGTAATGTATGAGTGTGATGGAGTATAGGCCTGTGTGCGTGTTGGGTGGTGTGTGTCTGTGTCCGAGAGAGAGCGTGTACACGAGAGAGGTATAGATAAAAGTGAGGAATTGCACTTTGCTTTAATAAAAAGGGGAGGACTTGTAGCAGTTACTGGCGGGGCCCTGGGTTATGTTGTAGAACAGAGACATGGGGTTGTGGTTCAGGTACATAGTTCTTTGAAAGTTGCATCACTGGTAGACAGAGTTGTTAAGAGTTGATTAGCCCACTTGCCTTCATTGTTCACACCTTCATTAGATTACTCACAATGTGGAAACAGGCCCTTCGGCCCAACAAGTCCACACCGCCCCGCCAAAGTGCAACCCACCCATTCCCCTACATTTACCCCTTACCTAACACTACGGGCAATTTAGCATGGCCAATTCACCTGACCTACACGTCTTTGGACTGTGGGAGGAAACCGGAGCACCCGGAGGAAACCAACGCAGACACGGGGAGAACGTGCAAACTCCATACAGTCAGTCGCCTGAGGTGTGAATTGAACCCGGGTCTCTGGCACTGTGAGGCAGCAGTGCTAACCACTGTGCCACCGTGCCGCCCGCACCGTTGAATATTGGACTTGGGACATCATTTGAAATTATACAGGATGTTGGTGAGGTCACTTTTAGAACACTGAGTACAGTTCTGGTCGCCCTGTTATAGGAAGAATACTATTAGAGAAGGTTCGGTAAAGATGTACCAGGATGTTGTCAGGACTGAAGGGTTTGAGTTATAAGGAGAGGCTGAGACTTTATTCACTGGAGTGGAGGAGGTTGAGGGGTGACCTTATTGAGATTTGTAAAATCATGAGGGGTGTCGGCAAGGTGAGTAGCAAAAATAGTGAGGAGCATGTTTGGTTATGTCGAGTCCTAAATAAATAAATATTGGCTCTACCGTTTCTTTTTCTCCTATTGGCATTTGGACACTTAAATTTGTCAGTAATCGCAGCATTGCCACAGAGTGTACAGCGCATGCTCCTCGGTGTCAGCAAGAACGGCGCATGCTCCTAGCTGTCTGCTGGAACGGGGCGCGACCTTCTTTGGAAGCTTATGGGGAGCCTTGGAGGACCGGAAGTAGGGTAGTCCTCCTGCCAATGAGAACATCCACTATTGTCTGAATGCGGAAGTTGTCCCATGAGCTTCTGAAGCTGCTGCACCTCTCTCTCTGAAAGAAGATTGAGCTTCACTCCAGACTACAACTTCCTTCCTCTGTTTAACATTGTGAGTACCGCACTCTCTTTTCCATTTCTTTATTTCATTGTGGGCTTCGATTATTGACTCGCAGCAACTGAATGTAAAGACAGTGAATCCAGGGAGGAGCAGACTCAGGAAATGTTGATCCAGATCAGTGTCTCAGTTGGCAAAAACAGTCCCACAGTGTGAAGTTATAGCCTTTGCTGTGGGGGGATAAAACAGCAGAAAGGAAGTGCATTGTTTAAATGGTGATATATTGGGATGTGGGGAAAGTGAGGACTGCAGGTGTTGAAGATCAGAGTCAAAAAGTGTGGCAGCTTCCAAGGAGCAGGAGAGTCAACATTTCGGACCCGAGCCCTTCATTGGGAATGCCGTGTGGATGTACAAAGGGGCCTCAGCGTCCTCCTACACCAGTCACTGCCTGTTGTGAGACAGGTGCAGCAAGCAATCAGCAAGGCAAGTGTTATATTAGCAAGAGGAATTGAGCTCAGAAGTGGGGATGCCTTCCTGCTGTTCGGGGGAGGGGGAGGGGGAGGGGGGGGTGGGGTGTCATTAAATATATTCAAGGCTGAACTCCTCTGATTTTTGAACAACAAAGAGGTGGATGTTTCTGGGGGAAGGCAAGAAAATGGTTTCAAGACCAGTATAGAACAGTTACAGAGTCAGACAGCACAGAAACAGACCCTTCAGCCCAACTAGTCCGTGCTGACTATGTTCACAAACTAAACTCGTCCCACCTGCCTGTGTTTGGCCCATATCCCTCCGAACCTTTCCTATTCATGTCCTTATCCAAACATCTTATAAACGTTGTTACTGTACCTGCATCCACCATTTCCTCTGGACATTCATTCCACACACAAACCACTCTCTCAAAGGAAAAAGGTGCTCCTCATATCTATCTTAAAATCTTTCTCCTCGCACCTTAAAAATTTGCTCCTAATCTTGAAACGACACCTGCCATTCACCTCCTCTATGATTTTATAATTCTCTATAATGTTGCATCTCAACCTCCTGTGTTCCATTGAAAACATCCCAGCCTATCCACCTAGATGTCGGTAGATTATTATCTAGTTATGATCTGTTCAAAGCTTGTGCAGGCTTGAAAGACCAACTGACCTACTCCTGCTCCCAACTCTCCCACTATGTCCAGGACAGTAAGAGACGATAAGACAGGAGCATACATTTGGCCATTCACCACATCAGGTCTGCTCATAGCATTCAATTGTGGCTGATCAGTTTGTCAACCCCATTCACCTGCTTTCTCCCAATACCTCTCGATCCCCTTGATACTCAAGAACCTATCTATTTTAGTTTTAAATATCCTCAGTGACCTGGCCTCCACAGCCTTCTGTGTCAAGGAATTCCATAGATTCACCACTCTCTGGCTGAAGTTTTTCCTTTTCTCCATTCTAAAAGGTCCTCTGGTCCTAGTCTCTCTTACCAATTGATACATCTGTCCAATGTCCAGGTCGTTCAGTATTATGTATGTTTCAATTAGACCCCCCCCCCCCCCCCCCCTGGTGAGTGTAGGCCTGTTAATCAGCATGAACCAGACCCTTCAGGATGAGGTACAGCAGGGATTAGGTTCAGCAAACTGAGAATGGAGGGAGAGTGTGTGGGATGGAGATTTTCAGCCTCTCTGGAATAAGGGAGGAAAAAGCGATAAATCAGAACTGATCGGATGGGCTGATCGGCCAAAGAGTGGCAGGTGGAGTTTAATTAGAGAAATGTGAGGTTTGCATTTTGGTCAAGCAATCCAGGCAAGACTTACACAGTTAAGGGGAGTGTTGCAGAACAAAGAGACCTTGGTATGTTTTCCTTTATTGGTCAGAGCATTGAGTACAGGATTTGGGAAGTCCTGTTGCTGTTGTGCAGGACACTTTTGGTCTCCCTGCATTCAGTTCTGGTCTCCCTGCAATAGGAAAGATGTCGTGAAACTTTCAAAGGGGTGGGAAAACTTTTATAAGGCTTGTTGGCAGAGTTGGAACGTTTGAGGTACAGGGAGAGGCTGATAGGCCAGGGATATTTTCCTTGGAGCATCAGAGGTTGAGGTGTGACCTTATAAAAATATATAAGGGGCATGGATCAGGCAAGGTCTTTTCCCCAGGATAGGGGAGTCCAGAACTAGAAGAACATCGGTTTAAGGTGAATGGGGAAAGGGAAGTGAGTAGAAACTTTTTCATGCAGAGCGTGGTGGATGTATGGAACCTGCTGCCAGAGGAAGTCGTGGAGGCTGGCATAATGACACAATATAAAAGGCATCTGCATATATGAAGAGCAAGGGTTTAGAGGGATATGGGCCAAATGCTGGCAAATGGAACTACGTTAATTTAGGATGTCTGGCTGGCATCTGTCTAGGTTAGGGTGGATTAGCCATAGGATGTGCAGGTTAGGTGCATTAGTAAGGGTTAAATGCAGAGCAATAGGGGTTGGGGAATGGGTGTGGGTGGGTTACCCTTTGGAGGGTCGGTGTGGACTCCCTGGGCTGAGTGGCCTGCTTCCACACGATGGAGCTTCTCGGAAGGGAAGATGTTTTGCAAACTGCGCAGGTCCTCTGTGGACCAGATGGCCGCCGTCCGGAGCAGGGCTCAGAGGGATATGGGCCAAGTGCTGGCAAATGGGACTAGATTAATTTCGGATATCTGGTCAGCACCAAAGAGTTTGATCCCAAGTGTCTGTTTCTATGCTGTATATATGTGACTCTGGCTTTCCACAAACATTTGCCACATCTTTACGTTCAGTTTCTCTCTGGTGTCTATGTTAATACCTTGATGTCTCACTTTGCTCCCCCGCTTCCCGGGGACGTTAACCATTTTGTGTCTGGTTCTTCTTCAAGAAGCTGCATTGCAGGTTCACCCTGAATTGACACTCTTCCCAACTGCCCCGAGTGTGGGAAAGCCTTCCGGAATTCCTTGAACCTGCTCAGGCACCAGCGGCTCCACACTGGGGAAAGGCCCTTCAGCTGCCCTGAGTGCGGGAAGGCCTTTGTCCGGGCCTCCCACCTCCTGACCCACCAGCGGGTCCACACGGGGCAGAGGCCCTTCAGCTGTCCTGAGTGTGGGAAGTGATTTACCCAGGCCTCCAACTTGCTGACCCACCAGCGGGTCCACACAGAGGAAAGGCCCTTGAGCCGACCCGAGTGCTGGAAAGGCTTCATCTGCTCCTCCCACTTGCGGAGGCACCAGCGAGTTCACGTGCCACCGCAGGGGGATTGAAGGAGCGACGGCCCAGTGCCATTATTGACTGGACTATCAACCCAGTTCCGGGGACTCCTGGGTTTGAATTCCACCGGGGCAGATGGTGGAATTAGAATTTGGTCAGAAATCTGGAGTTCAGAATCTAACGGTGAAACCATTTTCGGGGGTTGGGGGTGGTGAAACCCCCATCAGATTCACTCACGTCCTTTTTAGGGAAGGAAACTGTCGTGGTGGGAGAGGATTCACTCAGTCGTTCCAGCTATCTCCTTTTTCCTGGTGTGGCCTACTATACGTGACTCTAGACCCACAACAGTCTGGTTGACTCTGCCCTGCCACCCCCCCCCCCTCCACTGGCAAATGCGTGGAGAGAAACTTACTTGGCATCAAGGTATGGGTTGAAATTGGTGAGTGAGGCAGTATTTCCTTTGGGTTACGGCTGTAGCAAGGAACCAATTACAAAGGGATAACTCTGTGCTGACCAATAGTAGAGGAAGAGAGGCGGAGGGGGTGGCAGTGTGAGCGCTTTGACCTTGAGCTGCTTATTTAAAAAAAACAACTTTTCCACGGCTTTTTGGTGAGGGGGGTGCGGGGGTGGAATCTGAATCTGTAACAAAGTTGGGTCACAATAAAGGTTACCTGAACTTACTTACTGCAAGACTCAGGCTCTCATTGAAAGTTTTGAGCTCCAAGAGGTTTTTGTTTTAAAGCTGCTCATTTTTTTGCAGCCTCCTGTAGCGAGTTCCCAATGTTGTGTATCAGATGGGGCAGTGAATGAGGAGCTAGTCTTGTTAGAAATTGTACATTTTTTGAGTGCAGGTACAGCATCGTTTCATCGGCATTGTAAAGTTTCCTGGCAGCACCAACAGGTGTGGGCTGTGTTCACTAGATACGCGTATCTTTACAATTAAGAATACCTAAAATGATATATTCAGAAACATAGCTGAAGTCTGAAAGCATGTTAAATTTAAGAGCTGTTGAAACCTTTCTGAAACTTGCACTGAATTATATGCAGTTTAACCACAGCTCAGGACAGGTTGGAAGGGGTGAATGGCCTTTTCCTAGTCTTGTGATATTGGTTCTGACTAGCATGGAAACAAGCCCTTCAGTCCACACCGACCAGCTATTCTAACTTCACCTAGTGACCCATTTGCCAGAATTTGGCCAATGTCCCTCTAAACCCTTCCTATTTATATCCCCATCCAGATGCCTTTTAAATGCTGTAATTATATTGGCCTTCACCACTTCCTCTGGCAGCTCATTCCATAAACGCACCACCCTCCGCGTGAAAAGGTTGCCCCTTAGGTCCCTCACAAATCTTACACCCCACCCCCAACCCTAAATCTATGCCCTCTAGTTCTGGACTCCCCCCTACCCCCAAACCTGGGGAAAAGAGATACAAAAGTTCATTTTCTCCCCCCACAGGATAAAGAGTTGCCCAGAGGCAGGGGGTTTCACTCTGAACCCCTCAAGACCAGTTCTGCGTAGTGACATCAACAATGGAACGAGGGGTGGGGTTAGGTGTCTGGGTAATGGGGTGAGGCCAAGCCGAAAGCAGTCCCTGCACCATTTGCAAAAATCCCAACCCGAGGAATCCGCCCGAGGCAGATGGGAAACGGAAGCCTTTCCCACAGTTGCCACACTTCCACGGTTTCTCCACGGAACGGGATTCCACGGGTTTCTCCATGGCTGAAGCTTCAGATGTACACAAACGCGTGTGGAGCCCTTTCCCAGGCCATATAACTGTTTCAGGCTCCACACTCAGTGCGCTGCAACAGTAGGGTCTCTCATCCAGTCCCACTGATGCTGAAAATCTACTCAAACAGGAATCAAAAAGCTTTGCTCCTTCTCACAGACTCATAGTTGAAAATTGTTGTGGTCCCGATGGATTGAGTGACTGTCAGGCATTGACGTCAAATAAGGACTGCAGACGCTGGAGAGTCAGAGTCGAAAAGTGTGGCGCTGGAAAAGCACAGCAGATCAGGCAGCATCAGAGGAGCAGGAGAGTCAACATTTCAGGCATAAGGCCTTCATCTGTTGATTTTGAAACTTCCGTCTTCAGATCTTCAAATACTCTGTAAAGAGAGATTACAAAGCTCATCACTGTCAGTGCAGGGTAGAAATTCTGAACAAGCAATTCTACTTTCTATGGAATATTCTTGTGTTCTGTTATTCCACAAAATTGAAAGCACCATCCCACTCTCTCTCCCCCTCTGTTCTCACTCCGCTCTAGCTAATTCTCCTGAAGGTGCTGATTCAGGATCTTACAGGGGCAGAAAAGCAAAAACGTCAAGACTGACTTCTCTTTGCATTTTGGATAATTCCACCTGAAAGTTAATATCTTTCACGACACTGGGATACCGCTGAGAGTGAGCAGGTCTGATTTTGGAAAGCAAAGAAAAGTGTGTCAATTCAGGGTGAATCGGGAATGCAGCTTCTTGAGGAAGGACCAGACACAAGATGGTTAACGTCCTCAGGAAGGTGGGAGCAAAATGAGATGTCAAGCCATTAACACCGACATTAGAGAGAAAGTGGACCTATTGACGTTGCAAATGTTAGTGGAAAGCCAGAG